>NC_089847.1:72257501-72562501 GCF_035609145.1 Eleutherodactylus coqui
GTGAATGTCCGTGCTGCGCGTAAATATTCCCTGCGGGGAGTTCCCTTATCACTGAATACTGTGACAGCATTGTCAGAGTGTTCAGTGATAATGGGGCTCTCTGCAGGGAGTAAAGAATCCCCCGCCACCGTTGTGACAGCTGTGGCAGAGGATTGCAAAGCTTTACCATTGATTTCAATGGGGCATCCACTGCTGGCGGCCCCATTGGAAGCAATAGGATGCCGGCATTCCCTGTAGTGATTTTCGGGGAAGGTCTTTAAATATAAGCCCTTCCCTGAAAATCAACCCTAGCTTATGAAAATAAATAAATAAATAAAAAAATATATATATATACACTCACCTCTCCATTTAAAATCCCCACCTCCTGAAAGGGCTACGTCTGATTGGCTGAGCGCTCAGCCAATCATAGGCAGCACTCAGCCATTCATTGAATGACAGCTGAGCGCTGCCTGTGATTGGTCACATCGCTCAGCCAATCACAGGCAGCACTCTGCCATTCCCCACAGAGCTCTGCCTGTGATTGGCTGAGCGCTGCGACCAATTACAGGCAGCCCTCAGCTGTCACTCAATGAATGGCTGAGCGCTCAGCCAATCAGACGCAGCCCTTTCAGGAGGCAGGGATTTTAATTCCCCGCCTCCTGACAGAACTTCATCTTAGTGCCAGGAACCTAGCGGCTAGACACTCCGAGCCCCAACAGCGGCGAACAGGTGAGTATTTTTTTTTAACACCACCTAGGGTTGGTTTTCAGGGATTTTCATTTTATATTTAAAGCCCTTCCCCCGAAAATCATTGTAGGGGTTGCTGGCATCCCATTGCTTTCAATGGGGCCACCGGCAGCAGCCCTGGCCCCATTGAGAGCAATGGGTATGGAGCCTTGCTCACGCGTGTTTTGACTTGTGCGTGGACGCATAGTTTGGCACGCGCTTCTGTACATGCAAATCCACGCTCGTGTGTACTAGGCCTTACATAGCACATACATATTCTGCAGCACTGTACAGCACTTGAGGCCCCCTATGGGGCTCACAGTGTAAGTTTGCCTATTTGTATGTTTTTGGAGTGTAAGAGGAAACACACAGAAAATATATGCATTCCATGCAGATGTTGTCCTTGGTGGGATTTCAACCCTGTACACCTAACCACTGACCCAGCATGATTGCATTTAAAGTACAAGATGCCAATTGATTCCTTCTAGTACATAGAAAAACAGAAAACTTAAAGTAAATATTAATCTTTAAATTCAATTTTGCTTGACTATATGCAGACAGCCGGTGTTCGGCACATATATGCACTGCTAGCATTCCAGCGGCTCTCTGAAGCACAGTGACAGAAGCGTGATGGTGAGCGGTGCTGCCCTTTATGGTGGAGGACATGGGGAGCTGCGGTGGGCTGCATTGTGGGGAGAACATGGTCAGCAGCGGTGGCCTGCATGGGGGGAGGACATGGTGAGCGGCTCTGGGGTGGCTCAAGCTGTGTTGTCGAAGGCACCGGCCAGAGCCAGCAGTCTAATGCAGCGCTGCTGACCGGCGCTGGGAGAACTGCTCCAGTCGCTGAGCGCAGAGTAATACCGCAGTAGGAGTAGGAGGACGACAGCAGTGAGCCCTTATAGCACAGGGGGGACAGTCACTTGTGGCCTCAGGGAGGCTAGAGAGGCAGGGGACAGTCAGTGACAACCAACGGCAGCGGCGGTGGCTAACAACAATGCATCCTAGGACCTTCCAGGACTTTGTATTCTTGCACCAATTGGAAGCTAGGGTTGTAACAGGGGTGTTCCTCCTGTCAAACCTCTAGATTCCAGTGGTGTCAGGAAACACTATTACCCATCTACACTGCTCTGTACTTCTCTAGTGTCCTACAACAAGGAAGGAAGAAGAATCTGCAGTTTTTTTCCTGTGGACAGTGTATAGAAAATATAATAGTAGACTCATCCTACCAGCTCAGAGAGACCGGAAAAACAGAAAATGTAGCTTGCAAAGAGGAAAATGGTGCTAAATGCTGTAAACAATTCATATAAAGGCCAGAAATAATGTTATCCCCCATGTACACATGGCAGTTTATTCTGAAAACTAAGGCCTCCCTCACACAGGGCGTTTGCAAAACGCTGCCTTTTCAGCTGCCTTTTCAGCTACCTTTTCAGCTGTGTTTTCAGCCAGCTGAAAACGCTGCCCATTCACTTCAATGGAAGACTCAGCTGGAAATGCCCAAAGATAGAACATGCAGCGCTTTTCAAAGCAGCGTTTTCAGCCCTGTGTGAGCAGCCCCATTGAAATTAATGGGAGCCTTGGGAGCCTAAGGCCTCCCTCACACAGGGCGTTTGCAGAAACGCAGTGTTTTTCAACGCTGCGTTACTGCAGATTCCGCCCCGTTTCAGCAGCGCTGGTATACTTTATGCCAGCGTTTTGGCTGCGTTTTCAGCTCGGCTGAAAATGCAGCCAAGAATGCTGAAAAGAAACAAAAAAAAACAGTACTCACCTAGCCACTGCAGTCCGGGTCGCGGCCGCTGGTCTCTGCCGCTGATCCGGGGTTCCTCGGCACTCCCAAGTCTATTGCCGAAGGCCACGTTTGAGAACCCCGCCTCCAGCAATAGAGTGCTGTGATTGGTTGTCGGTGCTTGCTCGATGCCCAATCACAGCCCTTCATTGACTGTCTCAGCCAATCAGTGCTAAAACCGCTGCCCATTCATTTCAATGGGAGATGCAAGGCTGAAAACGCCCGCAAATAGAACATGCATTGCTGTCAAAGCGCAGCGCTGGAAGGCGCTGCGTTTTCAGCCCTGTGTGAGTAGCCCCATTGAAATGAATGGGAGTGTTGTACAGCGTTTAGCGCTGGGCTGAAAAGGCAGCGCTAAACGCGTATAAAACGCCCTGTGTGAGGGAGGCCTTAGGCACATTTTAAATCTCAGTCCACTGGACCAAAATAACTCGTCAGAAGAAAATGCAGAAATACATTATATTTAATGCATTACTACGCCTCAGACTGGTGATCAGCGACAGTTCTGGTTGCACTAAACCAAATATACACTACGAACATAATAGTTATATCTTGCTACCCTGTTGCAGTGTGACAAGAATGCACAGTTAACACTTATTACAATGTACCTATCATATACTGTAATTTCAGCGTTTCTATATCAAGCATTCATGATATACTTCTTGCACTCATGTTTAGTAACTTTCTGACTTCACTGCTTTTAAGGTGTATTCCCATTTCATCAATCAATGTCCATTGTGTCTAATAAGCGAGTTGGAGCATTTTACAAATTTGCTTCCTGTGTCCAAAATGCAGAGATATCATGCCTTTCCTAATCTCACTGTATAAAACTGGTTGTCAAGACGACGACCACATTCTGGCCACTTCTCTGCAATTCATCTCAATAGGAGGGCTTCTGGGCATGCTCAGTAGCTCACAAGCCATCAGTGTGCTATAAGTGTCTGTTATCTCTATGTCAATTACAGAGATAGCAGTTCAAACTGTAGAGCTGCATGTGAGTTGAATAGAACAGATATAGAAGGTGAAAGCAAACTGGAGTAGGTGAGGGGGACAAGGTACTAAGCAGCAGGGAGGACTGAGGAAGGAGGAATTGGGGAAGGCAACAACTAGCACAGTTGGATGAATTGTGTCGGGAGGTTTTCATGTTGACAATGCTATGCCTGCAGCTTATACCAGGGCAGCAGGAATGTACACAGTCAGGCTGTCAATTAGGAGGTGAGGTCCCACCCAGGGGGAACCAGGACATAGCCAGCCACAGAGCTGCACAAGAGGTAAACCAGGGAGATGGGAACACCCCTTTAAGGCACAATGGTGGCCAGATAGACAGAAATGCAATCAATTTGCACTTATCCATGAGTTTTTCTATGCAACGTATTTTAACCCATTAACGACCGGGCCATAGCCTTTTTACGTCCTCCCGAAGTGGGCTTTATTCTCTGAGGTTGTAAAAACATGTGTCCTGCAGAGAATAAAGCCCCTCGGGCTCTGGACGTGACAGCTCCATGCTGTCGGTGCCCGCAGGTAGCCGACAGCATGGAGCTGTCATCCCGGGCTGCGGGGACCCCCCCCCCCCGGCAATGCGATCGGCGCTACCCAATCGATAGCGCCGATCGCATAAAAGTTTTTAAAAGTTTTAAAAAGTTAAACATTCAGCTGCAGCTGAAATTACTCACCCAGGTCCGCCGCACTGCTCCCCGCTGTCCTGGTCCTCCGGGCCCCGAAGCCGTCCTTCTGCGAATGCACGCCAGCCGGCATTATGTCAGCCGCATGCGCAGAAGGCCCTGGCTTCTGTAGGTAGCCAGGAGGCAGGAGATGACAGCGGGGACCGCGGTGAGCGGTCCCCGGTACCGCGATCGGCGATTGCGGAAAAGTGAATAAAGATGTTAAAAAAAAGAAGAGTTTCACCTCCCCTCATGGATCGGATCCATAAGGGGAGGTGAAAATATTCACCCCGCGTCCTCCATGTTCTCCGGCCGGTCTCGGGACCCCCCGCTGGCTTCTGCGCATGCGCCGATGTGGCACGCATGCGCAGAAGGCCAGCGAGCCCGGCAAATTCAAAATCTCCCTGCACCCGGCTGTCACAGATAGCCGAGTGCAGGGAGGTATGACTGGGGACCGCTGTATGCGGTTTCCAGTCATATGATCACCATTATCCATCGGATAACGGTGATCATATAAAGTTAAAAAGTAAAAAAAAAGTTAAAAGATAAAAACAAGTTTAAAAAGTTAAAGTTTCATCTCCCCTTACAGATCGTATCCGTAAGGGGGGATGAAATTACGTACCCAAGGTCCCCGGATTTGTTCCCTGATGGGATGCTGATCCGCGGACCTTACCCCAGCTTCGGCGCATGCGCCCGTCAGCATGATGGCGGACGCATGCGCAAAAGTGAAATATTGCCCAAGAAATTTAAAATCTCCCTGCTCCTGGCTACCAAAGGTCACTGGTCACATGATAAATTAGCGATATAACATTAGGTCGGTCACATATGACTGGAGAGGAATTACGGGTTCTGCATGCGCTTGATCAGCGGTAATCCACGGATCAATCGCATGCATTGGATTACACAATTCGCCCCAATTAGTGGGTCAGAATTACGGAATCCACTCGCAGAAACAGAACACGGCATGCTATATTTTACCGCGGATATCCGCGACCTAGAGCCCATTGTGCTCTATGACCGCGGATATACTTGCAGACCATGTGCAAATGCATTGTGTACGGGCTGCGGGTACCCGGGTCATCTCTAAGCGATGGCGCGGGAAATATAAACAAACAACGGTGTACTGCGCATGACCGCCTGTGTGAATAGGCAGTTATACGCAGTACATTTCGTGGCCGTACACAGGGTCATAGCCGGACTCACAGCTGGAATCCGCTGCGGGCCTCCGCAAGCGGATTCTGCATACGGCCGTGTGAGCCCGGCGTTATTCAGACCGCTACCTGTAATCCGTAATTTACAAGAAGCCCCGGGAACGCTCGCCTTCATGCAGTTCCAGGAGCAGCTTGTTGAGCGCCTTCACTGTGAGACCGCTGCACCACAGCAAGATTACAAAGCCTCACAGAGCGCCACTTTTTACACCCCATCCCCGCCGCTGAGGTTACGAAATACCCCCCAAAAAGCATGAGAGGAGGGGGAATACCCGTTTTTCTTGCCCCATGTGCCCAACCAGCCTCCGTAATTAGCCCTGTCTTCGGATATAAAACGCAGTTTATATTATTACCTTTATCTAATATTTAGGGAATGCCAAAAAATGGGGATGGCGGGGGGGGGGTTATTTTTAAGAAGTCATTTTTTTTCCGTATTAGTGGGCAATGGGGCCTGGAATTTATTCAGTTCTGCCCTGAAATCCAGCGGGCATTCCCTCCATTATGGGCCTAGCTATGTATCCTGTAAGTAGAGTAGGGTCACAATGGGTATGTTTCTAAACACGGGACAAACGGAGGTATCCATTTTGGGGTGAACGTCTTCATTCCTATGTACACTGTACAAAAAAAAACAGTTTTTAAATTGACAAAATTGCCAAAAAAATGAAAATCGTAATTTTTTCCTTCTGCTTTGCTTAGAGTCATTCAAATACTGTGGGGTCAAAATACGTAGTACACCCCTAGATGAATTTCTTAAGGGGTCTAGTTTTCAAAATGGGGTCATTGGTGGGGGTTCTCTATTGTTTTGGCCGCTCAATGGCTCTACAAGTGGGCAATGGGGCCTGGAATTTATTCCGTTGTACCCTGAAATCCAACGGGTGCTCCTTCCATTATAGGCCTAGCCATGTTTCCTTTAAGTAGATTAGGGCCACAATGGGTATGTTTCTGAACACGGGATAAATGGGGGTATCCATTTTGTGGTGAACGTCTTCATTCCTATGTACACTGTACAAAAAATCCTGTTTTTAAATTGACACAATTGCCAAAAAAATGAGAATCATAATTTTTTCCTTCTGCTTGGCTTAGATTCATTCAAAAACTGTGAAGTCAAAAAAGTCACCGTACCCCTAGATAAATTTGTTAAGGGGTCTACTTTTCAAAATGGGGTCACTTGTGGGGGTTCTCCATCGTTTTGGTCACTCAATGGCTCTACAAGTGTGCAATAGGGCCTAAATCTCCTTCAAGCAAAATTTCTGTTCCGAAAGTCACCAGTTGCTCCTTTCATTTTGGGCCCCATTGTGCATACAGACGTAATACTAGGGCCACAATGGGTAGGTTTCTGAGCACGGGACAAACAGGGGTATCCATTCTGGGGTCCAAATTCTCATTTTCAGGTGTACTATAGAAAAAAGTCCTGTCTTTAAAATGACATATTTGCAAAAATATGAAATTTTAGTTTTTCTCTTCTAAATTGCATTGACTCCTAAAAAATACTGTGGGGATAAAATACTCATGACACCCCTCAGTGAATACGTTAAGAGGTGTAGTTTTTAAAACGGGGTCACTTGTGGGGGTATCTATCATTCTGACTCCTATGAGCCTTTCCAATCGTGGCTTGGTGTAGGAAAACAAAGTGTTCCTCAAAATGCTGAAAAGTAATGTTAAATTTGTACGTCTCCTAAATGGTTAAAAAAAAACCAAAGTTTTTCCGTTGTGCGCCCAAAATAAAGTAAATGGATAGAAATATATATCTTAGAAAAATTTCTATATTATGTTTGCACATATTTGAGATATTGCAGTTGGAAATATGAAAAAATGACGATTTTTTTCAAAATTTTCCCAATTTTGGCGCTTTTAATAAATAAACACAAATTCTATCGGCCTTTTTTTCCGCCTAAATGAAGCACAACATGTGGCAAAAAAACAATGTCAGAATCGCTTGGATATGCAAAACCTTTCTGGTGTTTTTCCATGCTAAAGTGACACGTGTCAGATTTGCAAAATTTGGCCTGGTCATTAAGGCGCAAACAGGCTTGGTCACTAAGGGGTTAAAATTGCTACTTTTTAGCTGTGTGATGGTGTGGAAGAGCAATTCTACCCTTTTACAATGTTAACAAGTAAAAAAAGAACTCCATTGTTGTTTCCTATGGCTTAATATACCGTATATACTCGAGTGTAGGCTGAGTTTTTCAGCACATTTTTTAATGCTGAAAAAACCCACTTGGCTTATCCTCAAGTGAGGTTAAAAAAAAACAAACCCAATACTTACCTCCCATCCGGCATCTGTGTGCCCGACGTGATGGTCTCCCCGACATTGCAGAAGCTGCTTGAGAATTCACCCCGCTGTCATCTCCCTGCTCAGCTTTGAATTCCCCTGCCGTCAGCGCTGTGTAAGCAAGCACTGTGATTTGATCGAGTGCCAGCCAATCACAGCTGGTGCTCGATCATTCACAGCCATTCAGTGAATGACATCACTGAATGGCTGTGATTGGTTTATCTGGCGCTCGATCCAATCACAGCGTTTACTTACACAGCGCTGATGGCGGGTGAATTCAAAGCCGAGATGGGAGATTACAGCGGGGAGAATTTTCAAGTAGCTTCCTGCACTGCCGGGGACACAGATGCAGGCTGGGAGGTGAGTATCAGGTTTTTTTTTTACCTAGTATATACTCAAGTAAAGCTAGGCTTATACTTGAGTCAATAACTTTTACCATTATTTTGTGGTAAAACTTATTGACTCGGCTTATACGCGGATCAGCTAATACTCGAGTATATACAGTAACTTCCCCCAGCACATGGTACACTTAGTACAAGAATAGGTGCAGGCCTCTTCATGTATTAAACACATCCCAACATCTCTGTGCAGCTTCTCAGAAATGCACGCCAAGTCTGACCTGGCGCACATTGCTGGCCTAGTTTATTCAGTTTTTGGCATAAAATATACATAAATCTGTTGGTCCAGGGCAACCACTCCCCTTACAAGCCCCAATCACCCTTCAAGTGGCGAGGCTGGCACAAAACGCAAAAAAGGTGCAAATTCTTGTGCAAATACTCGTTCATACAAAAATGTGCGACTTTTATACAACAGAAACTGGCGCAAAATGCTTTATATACGTGCCCCAATACTTTTTTATACTATTTACAGTTAACAACTGTTACATGAATATATTGCATGGTCGGTGGTCAAATTTTGCAACTCCAGAAAGCATATTCTGCTGTGTTCCTTCCTATACCGAGTTCCCTTTCCGTATAAAAGCTCTTTGAAAAGGTCCCCAATGATGTCTGTGTTCCTCTGGACGTGCCGTTTACTCCTTCACATTGATGGGGCATTGTTCATTAGTTATTGTTCCTGATTACCATTCAAAAAGCTGTCTTTGTTTTCAAACAATTCTCAGAATTAGCATAAAATTGTTTCAGTTGACCCATAGCTGACCCAATTCCATACATGCAACAATGGCATCAATCAATCTGGTGTTGCACAAAGAAAATGCACAAAGAAAATGCAGAATGCCGTAACAATACTGAGAACATACAATTTGATATTGATTTGTCTGAAAGCTTTCCTACTACTGGTCAAAATAATATGGAAGAATGTAAATTCAATGTAACTTCAGGGTAAAAACTTGGTCAACAGTGCTGTCCCTGGGGAAAGCAAAACATTTATTTTATTTTCTAAGCATCATAACATTAACCCCTTCCAATCCACTGTCTGAAGTCTGAAGATATTCTTATTGAAGGCTGTGCAGCTATAGGTGTCTGAAGACGTCCGGCAGAGTATTCTTACTGTATATTACTGGCCGCTCTGCTGTCATGGGCCTCTCCAGCATGTCCCATAAGCAGTACTGGCTCTAGCCAGCAGATGGCGCCATTGTATAATGACAGAAAGAGAAAGATCCCTAGGGAACCCTGAATCCAAAATTGGATTGCAAAGGGTTAAATGAAATCCATCCACAGAAAAGGACATATTTAAATCAGGGTTTTAAAGGGGTTGTCCGATAACTGGACAACATTTCTTCAATATTGCTCAGTATAGTAAAATAAAAAATAGAGCAGTACTTACCCCTCCTCTGCAAGCAGTATCCAGTGCTGCAGCCCCACCAGTCCTGGTGTCTATTATGACAGCTGATGTCACTATAAGTCAGGTGACCACTGCAGCCAACCAGAGGCTGCAGCAGCGTCACCATTTGGTGCTCCTGGCATCATAGTGCCCAAGGTGTGAGTATCAATACCAGGAAAATGAACAGACACCAGGACCACGACGGGGCTGCAACACTGGACTCAGGCGGTGGAAAAGGAATAAGTACTGATGAGTTTGTTATTTCTCTACAGTGAGGGATGTTGTCCAATAACAGAACAGGCCCTTGAAAATAAACATTCTTTACATATTTGGTGCTGTAGTTTTACAGTATATTACTTTCCACATTAAAAAATCTTGAAATATTTCATTTTTCACACTGATCATTACCACTTTCACAATACACAGATTCCTCTAGTTCTCTGTGACACACTTGTTAGCTTTGCTTATAGACTGATACTGAATTAGCAGAGTCATCTGATCACTTTTGAAGTCCTAGATAAGACAGAATAGTAGCACTATACATCCAAATAAGGCTTGGTATAAAACTTCCCTCTTTACTGTCACTGCTTAGTCTCTGGGGAAGGGAGCCATACTCCAGTACTTACTGAAGATTCTAAAAATCTACGACATTCCTATTTCAGCTGCCATAAAGGACATACCACTGCTGCATTGTCTATACAGACAATACTGGAATGAAGTGTGAATCCATGCCTAGGAAAATAATTAATGAAAAATTAATGGCTACAACATTTAAAAATGAGCTTACCTATTGGGTAGATTTAGGCCACCTGCACACGGCACACACAGATTCCACATGGAGAATCCTGCCCAAAATCCACTGCCAGCGACCTTACTTACCTAACACTTCTTCTTTTCTTCTGAACTGCGGATGTGCTGGCAGCGCACTACAGGTCTTCTGACTCTGTCTCTAGGCAATGACACGGATCCCGCGACTCTTCTGCCATACTCATGGCGGAAGGGCCGTGGGACAGATGGCTTTCAATGACTTTAATGAAAGCCGACGGTGCGTAGCCCGCTCTGAAATAGAGCATACTGCGATTTTATTTTCAGCACATTGTGTCCACAAATAAAATCCACATGTGTGTGTGGAGCAGAGGAATCTTCACACACATCTATGGGCAAATTGAGCAGCGGATTGCCCACGCCAGTGACAAGCACGGGATCCGCAATTCAATTTGGCCCGTGTGCATGAGGCCTTACTAATTTTGCTGCTCTTAAACGCGTTTCAGATAAGAGTACATTTAATGCGATGAGAATTATTTTCTGTGCCTTAAAAACCAGACTCAGGCCAGCTGCACACGGGCGGGTCAGATTCTGCATGCCAGGCGGCATCCGTGCATACCTACTTTTCTTTCATCTTCTCTGTACTGTGGATGGTCCGCATGTTGAGCCGTTGGACATACAAATTTTTTATTTTTTTTTAAATCTCTGCTTTTCTGACACGGAATCCATGACCTTTCCCCAATGTAATTGCTAAAGGGCCGCGGATCAGACGGCTTCCATTGACTACAATGGAAGCCGTCCGTGCTGAATCCACGCAAAAATAGAAGATGCTGCTAATTTTTCCACCATGCGCAGAAAATCGCAATTGATTTGTGCTCGTGTAGAGGAAAAAGTGATTTTCAATAGCATGTTGTGAGAAGTATTTTCTGCGGAATCTGGAGGCAGATGTAAATCCGCCCATGTGCAGGCGGCCTAGCCAATGTTTTCACTAAACATAGTTGTTTACTTTTTCCATCTTTTTCATCTTGGCCAAACTGCCACGATGCCTTCTTCCAGACATGACTCCTCACTTTTCTAGCAAGTTCTCTACCTTTTTCCAACCTACATAAACTCCTTATTCTTCTGTTACCCACAATTCTGTGCCTCCTGCTGCCCTCTTCGCTCAGTACCTTATTTGCTGTATATAGCTGCACATAGCCCCCAAATATTGCACTTCAGAAATGTGTCATAATTGTAGTTACCTCAACAAAAATAGTGCCCCACAGATAGTTCTCAGAAAACAATAGTGCCAGGTAGATAGTGAATAATGCAAAAAAATGTGTAAACATCATAAATGGAAGGAATGCAATATCACTATGTGATAAAATATCCCCAATAACAACAAAAAAGTGTCTCATCCATTATAAACTATCTATTATTGACTGGTCAGTCATAAATGACTCATTGCGTGGTGTAGCTAGAGAATACAGGAATATTAATATATCACTTAATTGGTTTTGAAGTCCCCGAAGCAGATATTTGTGCATTATATCTTCCAATCTAAATCTAATGACTTTTTCTATTGTTTCTTCTAGGATATTTTATTGGTCATCTGCCACTTGTCTAAGCTTATTGTATTGACAGACGGTCATAATACTGAGAGATATCTAAAGTTTTATGTATACTATTGTATTATATAGTGCTTATTCTTTTCACTAAAAGGGATTGTGCAGTTACTGGACAACCCCACTTCAAAAGGACTGACTGCATTAAAATAATCAACTAAAATATACTTACTCATTTGCCACCACTGGGATTCAATGCTGCAGCCCCGCTCTGGTCCCAGTGTTTGTTGAGACAGATAGTGTCACAGGAAATCAGGTGACAGCTGTAGCCAATGAGAGGCTGCAGTGTCACATTATTGAACTCCTGGCATCATAGCATTCAGGATGTAAGCGCCAATGTCAAGAGAACAAGCCATGACGCTGTAGCCCAATTTCTGCAGCATCACCTGTCACCACAAACGCTGGGAGCAGAGCAGGGCTGCAGAGCTGGATCCCAGTGGCGGAGGGTAAGGCCTCAAGTCCACTAGCTAAATGGAATTGCGGATTTTGCCCATAGGGAATCATAGGCCATCCGCGGTCCATTAAATAGATTTTTGCACCCGCGGATGGCATTTTAAAAGAATTGCGTTTTTCACGCGCGGTGAAAAAACGCGGCATGCTCCATTTTGCCGCAAATTCCATGCGGATCGGCAACATTGCTATCACATTGATAGCAATGTGTGCGGATATCTGCATGCAAAAAAAAATGCCATTTAAAGCAAATCCGCTGCAGATTCTGCGCGGATTGTATTTTTCGAGTGGACATGAGGCCTGTGTTTTTCAGTTTATTATCTTATTGCAGTCGGCCCTCTTGAGCAGGATTTTTTTTTGTGCGGGGCTCGCAGAGCCTCAAACAGAAACGTCACTCACCCGGCCGCCGGCTCCGATCCGCGCATGCGCCGGCTGCCCGGCAGCCGGCACATGAAAAAGCCGGGGCCGCTGGGCGCGGGTGAGTACGCGCTCGTCTCTGCAGTCCCTTCCCTCCCTGGGTGCCACCTACAGCCGACCTGTGGGCCGCAGTGGTTGAATAGCGTATGGCGGGGGCCCATGAACCCCCGTTCGCTACGGGACTGGGTCGCAATTGCGACCCCCAGTGGTACGCCAGTGTTAGTAGTGTGTGGTTTGAAGTGTCTTGTTCTGCAGAGAGCCCCTTGATATGGACATGTGGATACAGCTGTTATGTGTTACTTATGATTAAAAGTACGTAATGTTCAAGTATGCAATACCCTCCTATGGAGCGAAAGCATTAATGATAAGCAGTTTGTTTAGTAAGGTTTATTTTTATAAAAAGTACTGCCTCTGCCTCCATCTGTCACTGCCGCACCCTACACAACACCATAGCCCTACTTCACCAGCATCTTCCGCCAGCAGTGACTGCTGATGACCAGGGAAGGAGCTACCATTTAAAAGTGAGTTTTCTTTTGATTAGCAAGGAACAATATATAGCTTTATATCAGAAAATATTCCTTTTCCAGTCAACAAATCTTTTAAATGCCAAGATCCAAAATGATCAGTAATTATCAAAAATATCAATAAAATATCTAATTGCTAAAGTATCACCATAATATGTTTCAATCACATAATTATTTATAACACTGTCAGTGAAGAAATGCCTCTGATTGGAGATAATGCTTATGAGGCTCGATGAAGCAGTTATTATTAAACTGGAGCACTAGAGCAGCTGCCAAGCAGTGTTTCCCCTGGGAGCGTCGACTGGGAATTGTACTTTCTGGGAAGACCTCGCCATGTGCTGCAGTACTTGGGAACAAGTCTAATAAGTAGTAACGGTGGGGGTGGCATCATATTGGGGTATATGAGCATGGTAACTGCAGGATGTTTGTCCCACTGACACACACTGTGCTGCTCTTCTTATTTCTCTCTTTCTCATTGTTTCAAACTTCCTGGCAGTCTCAGGATATGATTGTTGCAGGCACAGTGGGTGGGTTGCCGGTAAGAAATAAAGGAAGCTGTGGTCACTAACAGGGTGCAAGGCCATGTCTGAGAGGTATGCAAGTGGTGAGGAGACCAGACAGGATCAGGGTCTCTGAGAGGTAAATTGATCACTGAGGTTTTATGCTGAAATTGAAGAACTCAGCTTAGGTCACAGTTGCCGAGTTCTGCACCCCCCATGTAACCAGTGAATGAGCTTGTGGCTTCCTGCTGTTCATTTTATTATGCAGGTGCAAAATTAGCTTCCATTTCTGCCTTCACTTTGTTTAGTTTTTGAAGCAATGGGGCTGAGCACAGATGGTCAAGCATCTCTGCTCTGTGTGTGCAACTGTGTCATTAAGCGGAGAAAAATGCTCAATTATCTTGGTGTCACCTTGTGAGGAGAGTGCAGCCTCTCTGTGACTTAATCTTCTATTTGTCACTGTCTTAGCTATAGAACAGAATGAATGCACAGCTTTTTTCTGACATTGTGTAATTCTCAAAGGGGAAATGCAGGCTCACAATGTAGCTTCTTTGTTTCATCGTGTCACATTAATTGGTAAAAGAGTGACTGATAACTTCATCTTTAATTCTCAGAACATCCTAGAAGACTAGGGCCCAGTTTTCATGATAATAACTCTTAAGTCTTAATATAGCTGTAAAATTCTAGTTATTGTCCAGAGTGTTGCAGATTTTCAGCATATGTGTTTATAATTGGGCACTACTTTTATCTCTGCACGCAAGATTTTCATTAATACAGAGGCAGTTAGAAGGATGACTTGCTCAGTACACTGCGACAAACTTTCCAGGCTTTATCACTGCCATAGCAATGCACCTATATGCATGGACAATAGTTCAAAAACCACTATAGTAAATAGACAAAGGGGCACATTTATTACTGGGATTGCGCCAGAATTCTGGTGTAAGTTCTCTTTTTTTGTCACAAACCAAATTAGACAGATATACTTTTGATTTACTTATGAAAAGTGCCTTGAGAAGGGGACAGTGCTTCAGTGGAGTGAAATTTTTGGACTAGTTTCAGAATTCCAACTTATTAAAAAGGTGCAAAATGGGGTACAATCTCATCCCAGTAGCTGGGTGGTGCACAGTGATTCCATGTCTTGGGATTCCGCAGCAAATACCTTCTATAACACGCTATGGAAAAGTGACTTTTCATGCGCACGTGTGGAAACCAATTACGGTTTCTGCTTGCAAAGGAAACATTGCAGCATACTCCATTTTTACACAAAGTCAATAGAAGCTGTCTGACCTGCAGCCCTTTCGCAATTGACATTCTGCATCATCGCCTAGCAGGAGTTAAAAAACAAAACAAAAACCATAATACAGATTGAAGAAAAGAAAAGCAGGTATGCATGGCTGCCACTGCTGCCAGGGACGGATTCCGCATGCAGAATCTGACCCACCCGTGTGCATGAGGCCTTACTGTCAGTGAAGAAAGTGACAGTTTGAAATAATACATTGGTATGCTCGGTAAGGTCAGTTACTCGAGATGAGAGCGGAGGGGAGCAGGGGGGAGAGTGAGAGAAATCACTCTCTCTCCCCCCTGCTACCACCCGCCGCTCACCCCTGCCACACCTCCGAGCTCGCTCGGAGGAGAAGGCAGTTACTCGAGATGAGCGAGGATCGCTCCAGTAACTGACCTTACCGAGCATGCTCGCTCTTCTCTAGTATTGACCCATACTTTAAAGTTATGTTATGTGTCCCATAGATCAAAAAGTTGCATACACCAGAGTGGTAACTGCCAACTCATCCCACAATAATAAGCACTCACATAGCTCTACAGATGGAAACACAAAAAAGTTACACCTCTCTGAATATGGCCATGCAAAAAAACCCAATTCTATGAAAAATGTTTTCATTGTGCAAAAGTAGTAAAATATATTTAAAAAAACATTTGTTTGATATTTCTGAAATTGTAATGGTCTGCAGAATAAGGATAACATACCATTCATACGACATGGTAAATGGCATACAAGAAAAAGTGTAAACAATGTTATAATTGTGTTTTTTGTATATCTCAGCTCCCCAAACCCGCACTAAAGGTGGCAAAAACTCAAAAAGTCATCTGTACCTGAAAATTATACGAATGAAAATGTAAGTTTGTCCTACAATAAACATGCCCTTAAAGGGGTTTTCCAAGCACAAAATGGAAATTCTAAAATGCTGAAATCTAGGAAGCACAGCTAAGTAAATGCCAACCTGTAACTTTTATCTGCCACTTTGGACCCTCTTTTTTTATCACTTGCAGCTGGCAATTTGCCACTGTTTACATGCATCACTTTTGTGGTAAACACAGCAGCAGACTGTTACCTACAACTTCCGGCATGTTTGTCTCGAGGCCTGTGTTGTAGCTCCGCCCACAGCGCACAGGTCCTACAATTTATTATCACCAACCTCACTCTCATTCAGAGTGCCAGAGAAAGCCTGATGAGACAGGCAGGCTGGACCTTCCGGCACTCCCATCCTTCAGTGCTCACAGCCAGATGTTGGAGGCTATGGACAGCGGAGAAAGTAGTAAATGCAGACAGGCAGAGGGTCACTAGACATGAATAGAAAATGAAGAAGGTAGCTATATCAGGTAGAGAGAACCTATTAAAAAATGACTTATTGTGATGATGTACATTAAATTTTAAAATGTCAGTATGTGTCTGGAATACCCATCTAAACAGATCAGTAGACACAAGCATAAAAAGTTATAGTTTCCAGAATATGGTAATTTAAAATATAGAGAAACTGTTTTTTTGTGCTTATATAGTAAAACATACAAAAACTATATAAATTGGATATGAATGTTTTGGTATTAATTGTATTGATCCACAGAATAAAATTAATGTATCATTTATGTTGCATGGTAAATGATGTAAAATAAAAATCAATGCCACAATTGCCTCTTTTTTGATTACTACACCTTCCAAAAACAACAAAAAGACATCAAATAGTCACACGCACCACAAAATGGTACCTATCAGCATGTCAGCTTAACCTGCAAAAAACAAGCCCTAACCCAGCTGCATAGAAGAAGAAAAAATTATGTCTCTGAACATGTTGAAGCAAGAAAAAAATTCTATGAAAAATGCTTTTATTGTGCAAAGGGGGGAAAAAACATTAAAAAAAATTTTACATTTAGTATTGCCCCAACCATAATGATCCACAGAATAAGGATAACATGGATCATTTATCATTCAAATTTATGGTGAATGGTGTATAAAATGTTGACAGAACTCGTACACTCATTGTCAAAATAAATCAAGCACCTAGGAGTAGTTGTCATTTTGATGCAAAACTCAGCATGCAGTTACATCTCAGGCAGATATGCAGATGATTAGAGTTGTAGAGTTATTAGATGAACAGTCTTGCCACTCGAGGCCCTAAAAGTGATTCCACTCTTGGCCTATAAAAAGGTTCTCAGAGGCTACTTCTGTGTAGTGGACCTATTTTTCCGCTTGTGTAGAGCTTGTTGACCACTAGACGCCTCTACGATTCAATCAGAGATTTTGCCCAGATAACAGAGTTTGAGAGGGGGAGCATTATTGGAATGTTGTATCGACAAATTGTCCACCAACTGGGCCATTAATTCCAGACTGTTAGGAAGTGTTGGGACCATTGGATGTGTGAGGGTATGCACACAAGGCGACCAGGCTCAGGATACCCTCGACAGGCCACCAGCAGAGAAAATCATCTGATCGTTTGACAAGCACAAGCAGCTCCACTGTCTTTGATACCCACTCATCATCACCTCTGTTCGCAGTTGTGTCATGAACGACGAAACTAGACGGTTTTGCAGGGTTTTTAATGTACTGACCTGGTTTAGATGTTGCTATTTTGCAAGGTCCTTGTGTACAAGCAACACTTGGACTGAATGAACCAAGTGTTGGAAATATTGAGGTAATTCTCCTGACAAAATCGCACTAAACGATCCACTACTTCATTCTTTTCACCCAACCAAAACTTGTCTATAATCGCTGCATGTTCTTTTTTACCTACTTTTGCATTGAAATCGCCCATAATGTACAGAAGGGTATTGGTATTGGTATTTGGTTCAGCGTACCTTGGACTTCGCTATCAAATAGTTGATTTCATCTTCTCTTGCATCTGAAGTTGGCGCATAGACTTGTATTCAGGTGATGTGGTTTACCACGGATTCAGATAGATCTTACCTGATTGCTGTATGCTCTGTGATTTTCGATTCATCTAGCACCCGTTTGTTTACAATAAAGGCGACTCCCTTCCTTCTGATGTAATTTCCAGAAAAGTATATCACAAAATCATCTGTTCGAAATTGACCATTTCCAGTCCAGTGTTGTTCACTAATGCCCAGGATATCAGCGTCAGTTCTCATCACTTCCCATTTCACAATTTCCAGTTTGCAAAGGGACATGCCTCTGACACTCCATGTTCCAATTGTATAATACTTTGTGCTGCGCAGGCTGTTCCTTTCATGATGAATACCATCAGCCATTGGGCTTCCCATAATGGGGTTTCCCTCAATTGCGTCATACACTCCCTGACTATTAGGCAAATGCCCTTGTTCTTCCCCAATCACTCGTAGGCTACCGTCCACCTGGAGGGTCCACAGTCTGTAGCCATATTTGAAACAGACTGAAGTTTTGCAATAAAGTTTTCTGATTTGTTTTTTGAAAGGTAGTTCCCCATTGCTTTCCCCAACCATCTCCATTTGTTCGGGCTTGGGATGGCATCTAACTGATGAATACATTGCCATCACGGTGACACTCCCTGGTGCCAACTACAGCCCAGACCATCAACTGTTAATGGCTAAGGTGAAGGGCAAGTTCAAGAAGAGTACCAACCAGAAGAAATTTAATGTTGACAACATATCACTAATGTATGCTGTGGAAATTAAAAACAGGTTGACCTACTCACCCTAGTAGGAAATCCGGATAAGCAATGGCAAGAAATCCAAGATACAATCATTGAAATTGCTGAGAGACATGTGCTATAATACCAAAAGCCAAAGAAGTAAGCAAGTGGCTGATAATACTATCAAAATAGCCAATCAGCAAAGAGTGGCCAAAGCCAGGGGCAACATGGAGGAAGCCAAGTAGCTGAGCACAGTTTTCCAACGTGAAGCCAGGAAGGACAACAAAAGACAGCTGGATGCACAATGTCAACATCTGAAAGAGGGAAATAGGAGGGGACATACTACAGCCATGTTTGATGAAGTAAAGATGATGTGATCCAGCTTCTCTGCCCGAAAAGGAACAGTCAGGGATTGTGATAGAAATGAATTGAGTGATCAACAGAAGATCAAGAATAGATGTAGAGAATACACAAAAGAGCTATATGCTAGCTAGCCTGAGCATCAAAAAGATAATGATAATAGCCAGATAGACATGGAACCTAACGTTTTGGAAGACAAAATAGCATGGGCTGTGAGACAGCTGCCAAATAAAAAAGACCCAGGAATTGATAGGATACTTGTGCAACTTCTGAAACCAATACCAGTCAGTACCCTCACAGCCTTTTGCCAAAACATATGGTCCACTTTTGAATGGCCAAAGGATTGGACAAGATCAAAATTCATCCCACTACCAAATAAAGGTGATGCCCAAGATTGCTCCAACCACTCCTCAATAGCACTGATCTCCCACGCCAGTAATATCCAATTGAAGATTATTCAAAAACAGTTGCAGCAGGTCATTGATTGGGAACTGCCTGATATCCAAGCCAATTTTAGGAAGGGAAGAGGTACTAGAGATCACATCGCCAACATCAGATGTATAATAGAAAAGACGTGCGAATATCAAAAAGATCTATACATATGTTTTATTCACTAAAGCAAGGCTTTTGACTGTATTGAATATGAATGACAAGCTCTGAGTGGCTCTGCATGACATTGGTGTCTCAGTTTACTTGATCAAGTATATCAGATCACTGTATATCAATTAAGAAGTAAACACTCTATGGCAGTGGTGGCGAACCTATGGCACGTGTGCCAGAGGCGGCATGCACAGCCCTCCCTACTGGCAAGCGCTGCCATCAGCCGCTCACCACTTGTGAATACCGGCAGGGGCCGTGGCTCCCTGCCGGCAATCACACAGCTGCGCTGCTAGCAGCACTGGGTACTGGTGTATTATGTCACCACCGGATGTTAGGAGTGGTAACATAATACACCAGCATTGACACTAGTTAACGCCCCCAGCTTCTGATTGGCTGGGGGCATGTTTATTCCCACAACTCCCGTCCTGGTTGTGGAGCACAGCGGGAGCAGCGGAAGCATCAGTGGGGGGGGGGCAATTTCAGTACCGTACTGCTTCTCGAGGAGAGGCTGAACCGCGGCAGTGGCATGGGCGGCAGAGACGGCGGTGGCGGCTCCTATTGAAGATCCGTTCTGGGAGTGTAAGCACTGGCAGCGGAGCCACTTCTAGTGCTATCCTATCGGCAGCAGTAGGGGCTGCAGAGGCGGCGCTGATGCAAAGGGGACCCTCAAGGCCAGGTAAAAAGCAATGGGGGCCTGCAGCAGGCGTCCCCCTTCTATGTGGGCCACTGTTGGTTGTTACTATTACACGGGAGTACGCTGTGGGATTTCGCTGTTACACGGGGGGCCGCTGTGGGGTGTCACTATTACACTGGGGGCCGCTGTGGGGTGTCGCTATTACACTGGGGGCCGCTGTGGGATGTCGCTGTTACACAGAGGGCCGCTGTGGGATGTCGCTGTTACACGGGGGGCCGCTGTGGGGTGTCACTGTTACACTGGGGGGCTGCTGTGGGGTGTCACTGTTACACTGGGGGGCCGCTGTGGGATGTCACTGTTACACTGCGAAGCCACTGTTGGATGTCGCTATTACACTGGGAGCCGCTGTGGGATGTCGCTGTTACACGGGGGGCCACAGTGGGATATCACTGTTACACTGGGGGGGGGGGCGCTGTGGGATGTCGCTGTTACACTGGGGTCCGCTGTGGGATGTTGCTGTTACACTGTGGGGGGCCGCTGTGGCTGATAAATATGATTTTGATACTTAAAGGGGTTGTCTCGCGAAATCAAGTGGGGTTATACACTTCTGTATGGCCATATTAATGCACTTTGTAATGTACATTGTGCATTAAATATGAGCCATACAGAAGTTATTCACTTACCTGCTCCGTTGCTAGCATCCTCTTCTCCATGGTTCCGTCTAAATTCGCTGGCGGCTTGCTTTTTTAGACGCGCTTGCGCAGTCCGGTCTTCTGCTCTGAGCACGAGCCGCTTCAGTGTGCTCGCCGCTACAGCTTTTCTGCGCATGCGCAGAAGAGCTGTATCTTCTCGGGACCGCGCTGGAGCGGCCATTCTGCTACCATCCTCTCTTAGAGGAAGGTGCAGAGCCGCCCAGCCGCCCAGCAGAACCGCCCAGCCCAGCCGCCCAGGTAAGTGATGGGTGCCGGACTGGCGGGGGGAGCCGGGGCCTAGCGCGGGGGGAGCCGGGGCCTAGCGCGGGGGGAGCCGGGGCCTAGCGCGGGGGGAGCCGGGGCCTAGCGCGGGGGGAGCCGGGGCCTAGCGCGGGGGGAGCCGGGGCCTAGCGCGGGGGGGAGCCGGGGCCTAGCGCGGGGGGGAGCCGGGGCCTAGCGCGGGGGGGAGCCGGGGCCTAGCGCGGGGGGGAGCCGGGGCCTAGCGCGGGGGGGAGCCGGGGCCTAGCGCGGGGGGGAGCCGGGGCCTAGCGCGGGGGGGAGCCGGGGCCTAGCGCGGGGGGGAGCCGGGGCCTAGCGCGGGGGGGAGCCGGGGCCTAGCGCGGGGGGGAGCCGGGGCCTAGCGCGGGGGGGAGCCGGGGCCTAGCGCGGGGGGGAGCCGGGGCCTAGCGCGGGGGGGAGCCGGGGCCTAGCGCGGGGGGGAGCCGGGGCCTAGCGCGGGGGGAGCCGGGGCCTAGCGCGGGGGGAGCCGGGGCCTAGCGCGGGGGGAGCCGGGGCCTAGCGCGGGGGGAGCCGGGGCCTAGCGCGGGGGGAGCCGGGGCCTAGCGCGGGGGGAGCCGGGGCCTAGCGCGGGGGGAGCCGGGGCCTAGCGCGGGGGGAGCCGGGGCCTAGCGCGGGGGGAGCCGGGGCCTAGCGCGGGGGGAGCCGGGGCCTAGCGCGGGGGGAGCCGGGGCCTAGCGCGGGGGGAGCCGGGGCCTAGCGCGGGGGGAGCCGGGGCCTAGCGCGGGGGGAGCCGGGGCCTAGCGCGGGGGGAGCCGGGGCCTAGCGCGGGGGGAGCCGGGGCCTAGCGCGGGGGGAGCCGGGGCCTAGCGCGGGGGGAGCCGGGGCCTAGCGCGGGGGGAGCCGGGGCCTAGCGCGGGGGGAGCCGGGGCCTAGCGCGGGGGGAGCCGGGGCCTAGCGCGGGGGGAGCCGGGGCCTAGCGCGGGGGGAGCCGGGGCCTAGCGCGGGGGGAGCCGGGGCCTAGCGCGGGGGGAGCCGGGGCCTAGCGCGGGGGGAGCCGGGGCCTAGCGCGGGGGGAGCCGGGGCCTAGCGCGGGGGGAGCCGGGGCCTAGCGCGGGGGGAGCCGGGGCCTAGCGCGGGGGGAGCCGGGGCCTAGCGCGGGGGGAGCCGGGGCCTAGCGCGGGGGGAGCCGGGGCCTAGCGCGGGGGGAGCCGGGGCCTAGCGCGGGGGGAGCCGGGGCCTAGCGCGGGGGGAGCCGGGGCCTAGCGCGGGGGGAGCCGGGGCCTAGCGCGGGGGGAGCCGGGGCCTAGCGCGGGGGGAGCCGGGGCCTAGCGCGGGGGGAGCCGGGGCCTAGCGCGGGGGGAGCCGGGGCCTAGCGCGGGGGGAGCCGGGGCCTAGCGCGGGGGGAGCCGGGGCCTAGCGCGGGGGGAGCCGGGGCCTAGCGCGGGGGGAGCCGGGGCCTAGCGCGGGGGGAGCCGGGGCCTAGCGCGGGGGGAGCCGGGGCCTAGCGCGGGGGGAGCCGGGGCCTAGCGCGGGGGGAGCCGGGGCCTAGCGCGGGGGGAGCCGGGGCCTAGCGCGGGGGGAGCCGGGGCCTAGCGCGGGGGGAGCCGGGGCCTAGCGCGGGGGGAGCCGGGGCCTAGCGCGGGGGGAGCCGGGGCCTAGCGCGGGGGGAGCCGGGGCCTAGCGCGGGGGGAGCCGGGGCCTAGCGCGGGGGGAGCCGGGGCCTAGCGCGGGGGGAGCCGGGGCCTAGCGCGGGGGGAGCCGGGGCCTAGCGCGGGGGGAGCCGGGGCCTAGCGCGGGGGGAGCCGGGGCCTAGCGCGGGGGGAGCCGGGGCCTAGCGCGGGGGGAGCCGGGGCCTAGCGCGGGGGGAGCCGGGGCCTAGCGCGGGGGGAGCCGGGGCCTAGCGCGGGGGGAGCCGGGGCCTAGCGCGGGGGGAGCCGGGGCCTAGCGCGGGGGGAGCCGGGGCCTAGCGCGGGGGGAGCCGGGGCCTAGCGCGGGGGGAGCCGGGGCCTAGCGCGGGGGGAGCCGGGGCCTAGCGCGGGGGGAGCCGGGGCCTAGCGCGGGGGGAGCCGGGGCCTAGCGCGGGGGGAGCCGGGGCCTAGCGCGGGGGGAGCCGGGGCCTAGCGCGGGGGGAGCCGGGGCCTAGCGCGGGGGGAGCCGGGGCCTAGCGCGGGGGGAGCCGGGGCCTAGCGCGGGGGGAGCCGGGGCCTAGCGCGGGGGGAGCCGGGGCCTAGCGCGGGGGGAGCCGGGGCCTAGCGCGGGGGGAGCCGGGGCCTAGCGCGGGGGGAGCCGGGGCCTAGCGCGGGGGGAGCCGGGGCCTAGCGCGGGGGGAGCCGGGGCCTAGCGCGGGGGGAGCCGGGGCCTAGCGCGGGGGGAGCCGGGGCCTAGCGCGGGGGGAGCCGGGGCCTAGCGCGGGGGGAGCCGGGGCCTAGCGCGGGGGGAGCCGGGGCCTAGCGCGGGGGGAGCCGGGGCCTAGCGCGGGGGGAGCCGGGGCCTAGCGCGGGGGGAGCCGGGGCCTAGCGCGGGGGGAGCCGGGGCCTAGCGCGGGGGGAGCCGGGGCCTAGCGCGGGGGGAGCCGGGGCCTAGCGCGGGGGGAGCCGGGGCCTAGCGCGGGGGGAGCCGGGGCCTAGCGCGGGGGGAGCCGGGGCCTAGCGCGGGGGGAGCCGGGGCCTAGCGCGGGGGGAGCCGGGGCCTAGCGCGGGGGGAGCCGGGGCCTAGCGCGGGGGGAGCCGGGGCCTAGCGCGGGGGGAGCCGGGGCCTAGCGCGGGGGGAGCCGGGGCCTAGCGCGGGGGGAGCCGGGGCCTAGCGCGGGGGGAGCCGGGGCCTAGCGCGGGGGGAGCCGGGGCCTAGCGCGGGGGGAGCCGGGGCCTAGCGCGGGGGGAGCCGGGGCCTAGCGCGGGGGGAGCCGGGGCCTAGCGCGGGGGGAGCCGGGGCCTAGCGCGGGGGGAGCCGGGGCCTAGCGCGGGGGGAGCCGGGGCCTAGCGCGGGGGGAGCCGGGGCCTAGCGCGGGGGGAGCCGGGGCCTAGCGCGGGGGGAGCCGGGGCCTAGCGCGGGGGGAGCCGGGGCCTAGCGCGGGGGGAGCCGGGGCCTAGCGCGGGGGGAGCCGGGGCCTAGCGCGGGGGGAGCCGGGGCCTAGCGCGGGGGGAGCCGGGGCCTAGCGCGGGGGGAGCCGGGGCCTAGCGCGGGGGGAGCCGGGGCCTAGCGCGGGGGGAGCCGGGGCCTAGCGCGGGGGGAGCCGGGGCCTAGCGCGGGGGGAGCCGGGGCCTAGCGCGGGGGGAGCCGGGGCCTAGCGCGGGGGGAGCCGGGGCCTAGCGCGGGGGGAGCCGGGGCCTAGCGCGGGGGGAGCCGGGGCCTAGCGCGGGGGGAGCCGGGGCCTAGCGCGGGGGGAGCCGGGGCCTAGCGCGGGGGGAGCCGGGGCCTAGCGCGGGGGGAGCCGGGGCCTAGCGCGGGGGGAGCCGGGGCCTAGCGCGGGGGGAGCCGGGGCCTAGCGCGGGGGGAGCCGGGGCCTAGCGCGGGGGGAGCCGGGGCCTAGCGCGGGGGGAGCCGGGGCCTAGCGCGGGGGGAGCCGGGGCCTAGCGCGGGGGGAGCCGGGGCCTAGCGCGGGGGGAGCCGGGGCCTAGCGCGGGGGGAGCCGGGGCCTAGCGCGGGGGGAGCCGGGGCCTAGCGCGGGGGGAGCCGGGGCCTAGCGCGGGGGGAGCCGGGGCCTAGCGCGGGGGGAGCCGGGGCCTAGCGCGGGGGGAGCCGGGGCCTAGCGCGGGGGGAGCCGGGGCCTAGCGCGGGGGGAGCCGGGGCCTAGCGCGGGGGGAGCCGGGGCCTAGCGCGGGGGGAGCCGGGGCCTAGCGCGGGGGGAGCCGGGGCCTAGCGCGGGGGGAGCCGGGGCCTAGCGCGGGGGGAGCCGGGGCCTAGCGCGGGGGGAGCCGGGGCCTAGCGCGGGGGGAGCCGGGGCCTAGCGCGGGGGGAGCCGGGGCCTAGCGCGGGGGGAGCCGGGGCCTAGCGCCGGTTGCCTGCTGCCTGGCGGTGGGTGACTGGTCGGCCACGTTCAATCCCGGGGTCCGGTCGGCGGCTGCGGGGCGTCTGGTTGTCAGGGAGACACAGCTGGTAGCGTCTCGGGAGCGCGCACGTCGGGCTACAGCAAGCAACGGGAAAAGAGCCGGCGGCCATCTTGGGGAAACTTTTTATAAGTTGCTGAAACGCTGGAACTGTAAGTACAAACCAGCTAGAAAAGTCATTTACAGGGGTAATTAGTAATGTATGCTTAATAAGGGGGACTGGGCAAAAAAAAAAATTCACTGCTTCCGCGAGACAACCCCTTTAAGGAAGAAAGTGAAAAAATGGGACTGCACCTTTTAAGCAAATTGAAGCTTAAAATTAACACTTAAGAAATTGCATCAGTTCAGAAATGCATCTTCCTTGGATCAAAAATCGACTGCGATGGCAATTCCATCCCAGAAATCAAAGATATAATCACATTGGGCTGCTCTGCAATGGTTGGCATGAACAAGATTTTGAAGAGCAAAGATATCACTCTTACTACCAAAAACAGACTAAATAGAGCCATTCTATTGATGATGTATGGGTCTGAGAGTTGAACACTAAGAAAGGCCGACAGAAGGAGAATCGATGCATTTAAAATGTGGTGCTAGCAGAAGTTATCTATATATATAAAATTGAATGTATGTCTGCGTGTCTGTCTGTCTGTCTGTTTGTCCTTTATGCGCTACTACACCATTCATCCGATCGCCATGAAACTTTGGGAAGTTGTTGAGTACACTCCTGGGAAGATTATAGGCATAGTACAATTATGCTATGATAAATGGCGCGTGTGCGAGCGTTGTCGACAGTTACGCCCCCCCACGTAGATCGTTTGATTTCCATCACTGCCACTAATTCTCTCACTTCGCGATGTCGTAGAAACATGAAATTTGGCACGAGCACTGATTATGTCATAAATAGGTAAAGGTAATGGGTCCCAACTCGATTATTCAATTCTAAGCGCCAAAGAATTGGCGTCCAAATTTTACGTACGGAATCTAATTTTCTCGCTTCCCAATGTCACAGAAACTTGAAATTTGGCATGAGCATTGATTATGTCATAAATAGGAAAAGTTAATGGGTCCTAACTCGATTATTCAATTCTAAGCGCAAAAGAATTAGAGTCCAAATTTTACGTACGGAATCTAATTCTCTCACTTCCCAATGTCATAGAAACTTGACATTTGGCACGAGCATTGATTATGTCATAAATAGCAAATGTTTAAGGGTCCCAGCTCGATTATTCAATTCTAAGCGCCAAAGAATTGGCGTCCAAATTTTACGTACGGAATCAAATTTTCTCACTTCCCAATGTCATAGAAACTTGAAATTTGGCATGAGCATTGATTATGTCATAAATAGGAAAAGTTAATGGGTCCTAACTCGATTATTCAATTCTAAGCGCCAAAGAATTAGCGTCCAAATTTTACGTACGGAATCTAATTTTCTCGCTTCCCAATGTCATAGAAACTTGAAATTTGGCATGAGCATTGATTATGTCATAAATAGGAAAAGTTAATAGGTCCCAACTCAATTATTCAATTCTAAGCGCAAAAGAATTAGCGTCCAAATTTTATATAAGTAATCTAATTCTCTCACTTCCCAATGTCATAGAAACTTGACATTTGGCACGAGCATTGATTATGTCATAAATAGCAAATATTTAAGGGTCCCAGCTCGATTATTCAATTCTAAGCGCCAAAGAATTGGCGTCCAAATTTTACGTACGGAATCAAATTTTCTCACTTCCCAATGTCATAGAAACTTGAAATTTGGCATGAGCATTGATTATGTCATAAATAGGAAAAGTTAATGGGTCCTAACTCGATTATTCAATTCTAAGCGCCAAAGAATTAGCGTCCAAATTTTACGTACGGAATGTAATTTTCTCACTTCCCAATGTCATAGAAACTTGAAATTTGGCACAAGCATTGATTATGTCATAAATAGGAAAAGGTAATAGATCCCAACTTGATTATTCAATTCTAAGCGCAAAAGAATTAGCGTCCAAATTTTACGTACGGAATCTAATTTTCTCGCTTCCCAATGTCATAGAAACTTGAAATTTGGCACGAGCATTGATTATGTCATAAATAGGAAAAGTTAATTGGTCCCAACTCAATTATTCAATTCTAAGCGCAAAATAATTAGCGTCCAAATTTTATGTACAGAATCTAATTCTCTCACTTCCTGATGTCATCTATTTATATAAAAAGGAATGTATGTCTGTCTGTCCTTTTTGCGCTACTACACCATTCATCTAATTGCCATGAAACTTTGGGAAGTTATTGAGTACACTCCTGGGAAAATTACTGGCATAGTACAACTATCCTGCGATCATCGTCGACAGTTATGCCCCCCAGACAAAGATCGTTTGATTTCCATCTCAAGCACAAAAGCAAAAGGCATTACGAGCAACGGGATGCGTGTTCAACTACAAAATGATGCATCCGCCGAACGTTTCGCAAGGCAATTGCTGGATATTGAGAATGCTGAGGTAAAATGAAAGCTGTGCTGTGATTGGTTGCAATTTCTTATACTGCTGAGGTAAAATGAAAGCTGTGCTCTGATTGGTTGCTATTTCTTATACTGCTGAGGTAACATGAAAGCTGTGCTGTGATTGGTTGCTATATATTATCCCGCTGAGGTAACATGAAAGCTGTGCTGTGATTGGTTGCTATATATTATACTGCTGAGGTAACATGAAAGCTGCTGTGCTGTGATTGGTTGTTATATATTATACCGCTGAGGTAACTTGAAAGCTGCGCTGTGATTGGTTGTTATCTAGATATATAAAAACAAATGTATGTATGTATGTATGTCTGTCTTCGCGGCAACGCGCGACGGGTACGCTAGTCTATATATATAAAATTGAATGTATGTCTGCGTATCTGTCTGTTTGTCCTTTATGCGCTACTACACTATTCATCCGATCGCCATGAAACTTTAGGAAGTTGTTGAGTACACTCCTGGGAAGATTATAGGCATAGTACAACTATCCTATGATAAATGGCGCGTGTGCGAGCGTCGCCGACAGTTATGCCCCCCCCCCACGTAGATCATTCGATTTTAGAGATGAACCAACGTACTCGGTAAGGGCGATTTCGCAATCGAGCACCGCGATTTTCGAGTACTTCACTACTCGGGTGAAAAGTACTCGGGGGCGCTGTGGGTGAGCGGGGGGTTGCAGAGGGGAGTGGGGGGGAGAGGGAGAGAGAGAGGGCTCCCCCCTGTTTCCCGCTGCTACCCCCGACTCCCCTCTGCAACCCCCCGCCCCACAGCGCACCCGAGTACTTTTCACCCGAGTAGTGAAGTACTCGAAAATCACGGTGCTCGATTGCAAAATTGCCCTTACCGAGTACGTTCGCTCATCTCTATTCGATTTCCATCATTGCCACTAATTCTTTCACTTTCCGACAGCGTAGAAACATGAAATTTGGCACGAGCATTGATTATGTCATAAATAGGAAAAGCTAATGGGTCCCAACTCGATTATTCAATTCTATGCACAAAAGAATTAGCGTCCAAATTTTACGTACGGAATGTAATTTTCTCACTTTCCGGTGTCATAGAAACGTGAAATTTGGCACAAGCATTGATTATGTCATAAATAGGAAAAGCTAATGGGTCTCAACTCGATTATTCAATTCTATGCGCAAAAGAATTAGCGTCCAAATTTTACATACGGAATGTCATTTTCTCACTTTTCGCTGTCATAGAAACGTGAAATTTGGCACGAGCATTGATTATGTCATAAATAGGAAAAGCTAATGGGTCACAACTCGATTATTCAATTCTATGCGCAAAAGAATTTGCGTGCAAATTTTACGTACGGATTGTAATTTTCTCACTTTTCGGTGTCATAGAAACTTGAAATTTGGCACGAGCATTGATTATGTCATAAATAGGAAAAGCTAATGGGTCCCAACTCGATTATTCAATTCTATGCGCAAAAGAATTAGCGTCCAAATTTTACATACGGAATGTCATTTTCTCACTTTCCGCTGTCATAGAAACGTGAAATTTGGCACGAGCATTGATTATGTCATAAATAGGAAAAGCTAATGGGTCCCAACTCGATTATTCAATTCTATGCGCAAAAGGATTTGCGTGCAAATTTTACGTACGGAATGTCATTTTCTCACTTTCCGGTGTCATAGAAACGTGAAATTTGGCACGAGCATTGATCATGTCATAAATAGGAAAAGCTAATGGGTTCCAACTCAATTATTCAATTCTATGCGCAAAAGAATTAGCGTCTAGAGATGAGCGAGCACCGAAATGCTTGGGTGCTCGTTACTCGGGACGAAATTTTCGCGATGCTCGAGGGTTCGTTTCGAGTAACGAACCCCATTGAAGTCAATGGGCGAACCGAGCATTTTTGTAGATCCCCGATGCTCGCTAAGGTTTCCATTTGTGAAAATCTGGGCAATTCAAGTAAATGATGGGAACGACACAGCAACGGATAGGGCAGGCGAGGGGCTACATGTTGGGCTGCATCTCAAGTTCCCAGGTCCCACTATTAAGCCACAATAGCGGCAAGAGTGCCCCCCCCTCCCAACAACTTTTACTTCTGAAAAGCCCTCAATAGCAATGCATACCTTAGCTAAGCACCACACTACCTCCAACAAAGCACAATCACTGCCTGCATGACACTCCGCTGCCACTTCTCCTGAGTTACATGCTGCCCAACCCCCCCCCCCCCGCACGACGCAGTGTCCACAGCGCACACCAAAGTGTCCCTGCGCAGCCTTCAGCTGCACTCATGCCACACGCTGGCCTCATAGCCCCACCACCCTCATGTCTATTTATAAGTGCATCTGCCATGAGGAGGAACCGCAGGCACACACTGCAGAGGGTTGGCACGGCTAGGCAGCGAACCTCTTTAAAAAGGGGGGGGGGGGGGCGATAGCCCACAATGCTGTACAGAAGCAATGAGAAATATAATCCTGTGCCACCGCCATCAGGAGCTGCACATGTGGGCATAGCAATGGGGAACCTATGTGCCACACACTATTCATTCTGTCAAGGTGTCTGCATGCCCCAGTCAGACCGCGTTTTTTTATAAATAGTCACAGGCAGGTACAACTCCGCAATGGGAATTCCGTGTGCACCCACAGCATGGGTGGCTCCCTGGAACCCACCGGCTGTACATAAATGTATCCCATTGCAGTGCCCTGGACAGCAGAGCTAACGTCAGATTAAATGCAGGTGGGCTTCGGCCCACACTGCATGCCCCAACCTGACCAGGGTTTTTAATTTATAGACACAGGCAGGTACAACTCCCTATTGTGAAGTCCCTGTGGACCCACAGCATGGGTGGGTGCCAGGAAGCCACCGGCGGTACATAAATATATCCCATTGCATTGCCCATCACAGCTGAGGTAATGTCATGTTTAATGCAGGTGGGCTTCGGCCCACACTGCATGCCCCAGTCAGACTGGGTTCTTTAGAAGTGGACACATGCAGTTACAACTCCGTGTGGACCCACAGCATGGGTGGCAGAGGTAATGTCATGTTTAATGCAGGTGGGCTTCGGCCCACACTGCATGCCCCAGTCAGACTGGGGTTCTTTAGAAGTGGCAGGTGAAACCCATTAATCGCTTTGGTTAATGTGGCTTAAATGGTAACTAGGCCTGGAGGCAGCCCAGTTAAAATAAAAAATGGTTCAGGTGCAAGTTTCAACGCATTAATGAGCATTGAAACGTATAAAAATTGTTTACAAAAATTATATGACTGAGCCTTGTGGGCCTAAGAAAAATTGCCCGTTCGGCGTGATTATGTGAGGTTTCAGGAGGAGGAGCAGGAGGAGGAGGAGGAATATTATACACAGATTGATGAAGCTAAAATGTCCCCGTTTTTGATGGTGATAGAGAACGATGCTTCCATCCGCGGGTGCAGCCTACGTATTGCTTAGGTATCTCTGCTGTCCGCTGGTGAAGAAGAGAAGTCTGGGGAAATCCAGGCTTTGTTCATCTTGATGAGTGTAAGCCTGTCGGCACTGTCGGTTGACAGGCGGGTACGCTTATCCGTGATGATTCCCCCAGCCGCACTAAACACCCTCTCTGACAAGACGCTAGCCGCAGGACAAGCAAGCACCTCCAGGGCATACAGCGCGAGTTCAGGCCACGTGTCCAGCTTCGACACCCAGTAGTTGTAGGGGGCAGAGGCGTCACGGAGGACGGTCGTGCGATCGGCTACGTACTCCCTCACCATCCTTTTACAGTGCTCCCGCCGACTCAGCCTTGACTGGGGAGCGGTGACACAGTCTTGCTGGGGAGCCAGAAAGCTGTCAAAGGCCTTAGAGAGTGTTCCCCTGCCTGTGCTGTACATGCTGCCTGATCTCCGCGCCTCCCCTGCTACCTGGCCCTCGGAACTGCGCCTTCAGCCACTAGCGCTGTCGGATGGGAATTTTACCATCAGTTTGTCCGCCAAGGTCCTGTGGTATAGCATCACTCTCGAACCCCTTTCCTCTTCGGGTATGAGAGTGGAAAGGTTCTCCTTATAGCGTGGGTCGAGCAGTGTGTACACCCAGTAATCCGTAGTGGCCAGAATGCGTGTAACGCGAGGGTCACGAGAAAGGCATCCTAACATGAAGTCAGCCATGTGTGCCAGGGTACCTGTACGCAACACATGGCTGTCCTCACTAGGAAGATCACTTTCAGGATCCTCCTCCTCCTCCTCCTCCTCCTCCTCCTCAGGCCATACACACTGAAAGGATGACAGGCAAGCAGCATGGGTACCCTCAGCAGTGGGCCAAGCTGTCTCTTCCCCCTCCTCCTCATCCTCCCCCCCTCCTCCTCCTCCTCTTCAACGCGCTGAGATATAGACAGGAGGGTGCTCTGACTATCCAGCGACATACTGTCTTCCCCCGCCTCTGTTTCCAAGCGCAAAGTGTCTGCCTTTATGCTTTGCAGGGAACTTCTCAAAAGGCATAGCAGAGGAATGGTGATGCTAATGATTGCAGCATCCCCGCTCAGCATCTGGGTAGACTCCTCAAAGTTTCCAAGGACCTGGCAGATGTCTGCCAACCAGGCCCACTCTTCTGTAAAGAATTGAGGAGGCTGACTCCCACTGCGCCGCCCATGTTGGAGTTGATATTCCACTATAGCTCATAGAGCCTGCCCAACATGTGGAGCGTAGAGTTCCACCGTGTGGGCACGTCGCACAGCAGTCGGTGCACTGGCAGATGAAACCAATGTTGCAGGGTGCACAGGGTGGCAGCGTCCGTGTGGGACTTGCGGAAATGTGCGCAGAGCCGGCGCACCTTTCCGAACAGGTCTGACAAGCGTGGGTAGCTTTTCAGAAAGCGCTGAACCACCAAATTAAAGACGTGGGCCAGGCATGGCACGTGCGTGAGGCTGCCGAGCTGCAGAGCCGCCACCAGGTTACGACCGTTGTCACACACGACCATGCCCGGTTGGAGGCTCAGTGGCGCAAGCCAGCGGTCGGTCTGCTCTGTCAGCCCCTGCAGCAGTTCGTGAGCCGTGTGCCTCTTCTCTCCTAAGCTGAGTAGTTTCAGCACGGCCTGCTGACGCTTGCCCACCGCTGTGCTGCCGTGCCGCGCGACACCGACTGCTGGCGACGTGCTGCTGCTGACACATCTTGATTGTGAGACAGAGGTTGCATAGGAGGAGGAGGAGGAGGAGGGTGGTTTAGTGGAGGAAGCATACACCGCCGCAGATACCACCACCGAGCTGGGGCCCGCAATTCTGGGGGTGGGTAGGACGTGAGCTGTCCCAGGCTCTGACTCTGTCCGAGCCTCCACTAAATTCACCCAATGTGCCGTCAGGGAGATATAGTGGCCCTGCCCACCTGTGCTTGTCCACGTGTCCGTTGTTAAGTGGACCTTGGCAGTAACCGCATTGGTGAGGTCGCGTACAATGTTGCGGGAGACGTGGTCGTGCAGGGCTGGGACGGCACATCGGGAAAAGTAGTGGCGACTGGGAACTGAGTAGCACGGGGCCGCCGCCGCCATCATACCTTTGAAAGCCTCCGTTTCCACAACCCTATACGGCAGCATCTCCAGGCTGATAAATTTGGCTTTGTGCACGTTTAACGCTTGAGCGTGCGGGTGCGTGGCGGCGTACTTGCGCTTGTGCTCCAACACTTGCGCTAGCGACGGCTGGACGGTGCGCTGAGAGACATTGGTGGATGGGGCCGAGGACAGCGGAGGTGAGGGTGTGGGTGCAGGCCAGGAAACGGTAGTGCCTGTGTTCTGAGAGGGGGGTTGGATCTCAGTGGCAGGTTGGGGCACAGGGGGAGAGGCAGCGGTGAAAACCGGAGGCGGTGAACGGCCTTCGTCCCACCTTGTGGGGTGCTTGGCCATCATATGTTTGCGCATGCTGGTGGTGGTGAGGCTGGTGGTGGTGGCTCCCCGGCTGATCTTGGCGCGACAAAGGTTGCACACCACTGTTCGTCGGTCACCTCATCGTCCTGCTGCTCTTCCTCCGAATCCTCTGTGCGCTCCTCCCTCGGACTTACTCCAATTACTACTACCTGAGTGATAGACAACTGTGTCTCATCGTCTTCGTCCTCCTCACCCACCAAAAGCTCTTGAGACAGTTGCCGGAAGTCCCCAGCCTCATCTCCCGGACCCCGGGAACTTTCCAAAGGTTGGGCATCGGTCACGACAAACTCCTACAGTGGGAGAGGATTCGGAACCATTGCTGCCCATTCTGGGCAGGAGCCCGAGAACAGTTCCTGGGAGTCTGCCTGCTCCTCAGAATGTGTCATTGTAATGGAGTAAGGAGGCTGCGAGGAAGGAGGAGCAGCAGCGAGAGGATTCAGAGTTGCAGCAGTGGACGGCGCAGAATTCTGGGTGGTCGATAGATTGCTGGATGCACTTTCTGCCATTCACGACAGGACCTGCTCACACTGCTCATTTTCTAATAAAGGTCTACCGCGTGGACCCATTAATTGTGAGATGAATGTGGGGACACCAGAAACGTGCCTCTCTCCTAATCCCGCAGCAGTCGGCTGCAATACACCTGGATCAGGAGCTCGGCCTGTGCCCACACCCTGACTTGGGCCTCCGCGTCCTCGGCCGCGTCCACGTCCTCTAGGCCTACCCCTACCCCTCAGCATCTTGTATTACCAGTAGTGCAGAAACAGAACGCTCTAATTAAATGTGCCGCTTATTGGCCTGTGGTTGGAGGCTGACTTCCCTTACGGAATGCACAGCAGATCCAGGAAAAATTTTTGCGCAAGCCTGCTGTAACGCTTAGCTGCGTATTAATTAGTACTACTACCCCCAGCTGATAGATACTGTAGGCAGCGTATAATATTATGTATACTGTTTCCCTCTGGCGGGATGACGGCGCTGATGTAACAGACAGCAGATTCAGGAAACAATTTTGCGCAAGCCTGCTGTAACGCTTAGCTGCGTATTAATTAGGACTACTACCCCCAGCAGATAGATACTGTAGGCAGCGTATAATATTATGTATAATGTTTCCCTCTGGCGGGATGACGGCGCTGATGTAACAGAGACAGCAGATCCAGGAAACAATTTTGCGCTAACCTGCTGTAAAGCTTAGCTGCGTATTAATTAGGACTACTACCCCCAGCAGATAGATACTGTAGGCAGCGTATAATATTATGTATAATGTTTCCCTCTGGCGGGATGACGGCGCTGATGTAACAGAGACAGCAGATCCAGGAAACAATTTTGCGCAAGCCTGCTGTAACGCTTAGCTGCGTATTAATTAGTACTACTACCCCCAGCTGATAGATACTGTAGGCAGCGTATAATATTATGTATACTGTTTCCCTCTGGCGGGATGACGGCGCTGATGTAACAGAGACAGCAGATCCAGGAAACAATTTTGCGCAAGCCTGCTGTAACGCTTAGCTGCGTATTAATTAGGACTACTACCCCCAGCAGATAGATACTGTAGGCAGCGTATAATATTATGTATACTGTTTCCCTCTGGCGGGATGACGGCGCTGATGTAACAGAGACAGCAGATCCAGGAAACAATTTTGCGCAAGCCTGCTGTAACGCTTAGCTGCGTATTAATTAGGACTACTACCCCCAGCAGATAGATACTGTAGGCAGCGTATAATATTATGTATACTGTTTCCCTCTGGCGGGATGACGGCGCTGATGTAACAGAGACAGCAGATCCAGGAAACAATTTTGCGCTAACCTGCTGTAAAGCTTAGCTGCGTATTAATTAGGACTACTACCCCCAGCAGATAGATACTGTAGGCAGCGTATAATATTATGTATAATGTTTCCCTCTGGCGGGATGACGGCGCTGATGTAACAGACAGCAGATCCAGGAAACAATTTTGCGCAAGCCTGCTGTAACGCTTAGCTGCGTATTAATTAGTACTACTACCCCCAGCTGATAGATACTGTAGGCAGCGTATAATATTATGTATACTGTTTCCCTCTGGCGGGATGACGGCGCTGATGTAACAGAGACAGCAGATCCAGGAAACAATTTTGCGCAAGCCTGCTGTAACGCTTAGCTGCGTATTAATTAGTACTACTACCCCCAGCTGATAGATATTGTAGGCAGCGTATAATATTATGTATACTGTTTCCCTCTGGCGGGATGACGGCGCTGATGTAACAGAGACAGCAGATCCAGGAAACAATTTTGCGCAAGCCTGCTGTAACGCTTAGCTGCGTATTAATTAGGACTACTACCCCCAGCAGACACGCAGTAAACTGAAGACGGTCACAGGCAGCCCAAATATAGTATTTTTCCCCAATTTTTTGGAAAAAGCCCACTGCCTATATAGCCTGAATATCTCTTTCCCTGCCTCACCAGTACTGGCCCTATACTCTGTACAATGACTGCAGACTGCGGACGCAATGCTCTGCACGCCCGATATACAAAAAAAAAATTGTGCAACACTGCTAAAAGCAGCCTCAACAGTACTGCACACGGTCAGATGGGGCCCTAAGAAGGACCGTTGGGGTTCTTGAAGCCTTAAATCACTCCTAACGCTCTCCCTATAGCAGCTCCGACACCAGCAGCACTTTCCCTGATCTCTGTCAGAATGCATCTGTGGCGAGCTGCGCGAGGGGCCGATTTATATACTTGAGTGACACCTGATCTCGCCAGCCACTCACTGCAGGGGGGTGGTATAGGGCTTGAACGTCACAGGGGGAAGTTGTAATGCCTTCCCTGTCTTTCTATTGGCCAGAAAAGCGCGCTAACGTCTCAGAGATGAAAGTGAAAGTAACTTGAACATTGCGTGGTGCTCGCCTCTAGTAACGAGCATCTCAAACACGCTAATACTCGAACAAGTATCAAGCTCGGATGAGTACGTTCACTCATCTCTATTAGCGTCAAAATTTTATGTACGGAATCTAATTTTCTCACTTGAAATTTTTGCACGAGCATTGATTATCTATATATATAAAGATGAAACCCCTCACTGACTCACTGACTCACCGACTGACTGACTCACCACTAATTTTCCAACTTCCAGATGTCATAGAAACTTGAAATTTGGCACAAGCATAGATTATCTCCAAAATAGGAAAACGAAAGGGGTCCCAACTCGATTATTAAATTCTAAGCGCAAAAGAATTAGCGTCCAAATTTTATGTACGTAATGTAATTCTCTCACTTCCCGATGTCATAGAAATTTGAAATTTGGCACGGGCATTGATTATGTCATAAATAGGAAAAGCTAATGGGTCCCAACTCGATTACTCAGTTCTAAGCGCAAACAATTTAGTGGCCAAATTTTACCTACGGAATCTAATTCTCTCACTTCCCGGTGTCATAGAAACTTGAAATTTGGCATGGGCATTGATTATGTCATAAATAGGAAAAGTTAATGGGTCCCAACTAAATAATTTAATTTTAAGCGCAAAAGAATTAGCGTCCAAATTTTACATACCGAATCTAATTCTCTCACTTCCCAATGTCATAGAACCTTGAAATTTGACTCGAGCATTGATTATGTTATAATTAGGAAAAGCTTATAGGTCCCAACTCAATTATTCAATTTTAGCACAAAAGAATTAGCATCCAAATTTTACATACGGAATCTCATTCTCTCACTTGAAATTTGGTACGAGCATTGATTATCTATATATATATAAAGACGAAAGCCCTCACTGACTCACTGACTGACTGACTCACTCACTGACTGACTCACCAAAAGTTCTCAAACTTCCTGATGTCGTAGAAACATGAAATTTGGCACAAGCATAGATTATCTCCAAAATAGGAAAAGTAATTGGGTCCCAACTCGATTATTCAATTCTAGCACAAAAGAATTGGTGTCAAAATCTTACGTACATAATCTAAATCTCTCACTTCCCAATGTCATAGAAACGTTAAATTCGGCACGTGCATTGAATATTTCATAAATAGGAAAAGTGAATAGGTCACAACTTGATTATTCAATTCTATGCGCAAAACAATTAGCGTCCAAATTTTACGTACGGAATGTAATTTTCTCACTTCCCGGTGTCATAGAAACGTGAAATTTGGCACGAGCATTGATTATGTCATAAATAGGAAAAGCTAATGGGTCCCAACTCGATTATTCAATTCTATGCGCAAAAGAATTAGCGTCCAAATTTTACGTATGGATGTAATTTTCACATTTTTCGGTGTCTTAGAAACGTGAGATTTGGTACAAGCATTGATTATGTCAAAAATAGGAAAAGCTAATGGGTCCCAACTCGATTATTCAATTCTAAGCGCAAAATAATTAGCGTCCAAATTTTACATACGGAATGTAATTCTCTCACTTCCCGGTATAATAGAAACTCGAAATTTGGCACAAGCATTGATTATGTCATAAATAAGAAAAGCTAATGGGTCCCAACTCGATTTTTCAATTCTATGCGCAAAAGAATTAGCGTCCAAATTTTACGTATGGATGTAATTTTCTCACTTTCCGGTGTCTTAGAAACGTGAGATTTGGCACAAACATTGATTATGTCATAAATACGAAAGCTAATGGGTTCCAACTCGATTATTCAATTCTATGCGCTATAGAAACATGAAATTTGCCAGAAGCATTGAATTTGTCATAAATAGGAAAAGATAATGGGTCCCAACTCGATTATTCAATTCTAGCGCAAAAGAACTAGCGTCCAAATTTTACGTACGGAATCTAATTCTCTCACTTCCCAATGTCATAGAACCTTGAAATTTGGCACGAGCATTGATTATGTCATAAATAGGAAAAGCTAATGGGTCCAAACTCGATTATTCAATTCTAGCGCAAAAGAATTAGCGTCCAAATTTTACGCACGTAATCTAATTCTCTCACTTGAAATTTGGTACGAGCATTGATTATTATGTCATAAATAGGAAAAGCTAATGGGTCCCAACTCGATTATTCAGTTCTAAGCACAAACAATTTAGCGTCCAAATTTTACGTACGTAATCTAATTCTCTCACTTCCCGATGTCATAGAAACTTGAAATTTGGCACAGGCATTGAATATGTCATAAATAGAAAAAGTTAATGGGTCGCAACTAGAGATGAGCGAACGTACTCGTCCGAGCTTGATATTCGTGCGAATATTAGGGTGTTCGGGATGCTCGTTACTCTTAACGAGCACCACGCGGTGTTCTGGTTACTTTCAGTTTCCTCTCTGAGACGTTAGCGCGCTTTTCTGGCCAATTGAAAGACAGGGAAGGCATTACAACTTCCCCCTGTGACGTTCAAGACCTATACCACCCCCCTGCTGTGAGTGGCTGGGGAGATCTGATGTCACCCGAGTATAAAAGTCGGCCCCTCCCGCGGCTCGCCACACATGCCTTGTGAGTTAGCTGAGGGAAAGTACTATCGTGCTGGTGCTGCTGTAGGGAGAGCGTTAGGAGTCAGTGTAGGCTTCAAGAACCCCAACGGTCCTTCTCAGGGCCACATCTACCTGTGTGCAGGCTGCTGCTAGCAGTGTTTTGTTTTGTTTTTTTCCTCAAAATCGGCAGTGCAGAGCATTGCACCCGGTATTAGGGACAGAAGTGGTGTATAGGCAGGGAGAGTGTTAGGAGTGAGTGTAGCCTTCAAGAACCTCAACGGTCCTTTCTAGGGCCAAATTTAAGCGTGTGCAGTACTGTGCTGGCTGCTGTTAGCAGTGTTGCATATTTTTTTTTTCTAAAAATCGTCTGTGCAGAGCATTGCACCCTCCATTGATACTACAGGGACAGAATTGTGTAGGCAGGGCCACAACACAGTTATTGTTCATTGAATATACGCAGTGGGGTCTTCCCTTTGCTAAAAAGGACAAAAAATTATATTTGGACAGCCTGTGTCAGTCCTAAGGTCTCCGTGTACGTGTGTGCTGCGTGGACAACGTACAAAAATCAGACGCAACCAGCTACGGTTGAGTGCAGCCTTGCGCCATTGTCTTTCCTGACTGGCAAATACCTGCTCTGCTAGAGTTAATAACTCTGCTACACTATAGTTGTGTGACACTTTTTGAGGGCCACACCACAGATATTAAACTTCTTGTTCATTGACTATATGCAGTGGGTGCTTCCCTTTGCAAAAAAGGAAAAGAAATTATATTTGGCCTGCCTGTGTCAGTCCTAAGGTCTCCGTGTACGTGTGTGCTGCGTGGACAACGTACAAAAATCAGACGCAACCAGCTACGGTTTACTGCAGGCTTGCGCCATTGTCTTTCCTGACTGGCAAATACCTGCTCTGCTAGAGTTAATAACTCTGCTACACTATAGTTGTGTGACACTTTTTGAGGGCCACACCACAGATATTAAACTTCTTGTTCATTGAATATACGCAGTGGGTGCTTCCCTTTGCAAAAAAGGAAAAGAAATTATATTTGGCCTGCCTGTGTCAGTCCTAAGGTCTCCGTGTACGTGTGTGCTGCGTGGACAACGTACAAAAATCAGACGCAACCAGCTACGGTTGAGTGCAGCCTTGCGCCAATTTCTTTCCTGCCTGGGAAATCAAATCACTGGTAATACAGCATGCTGAGGGGTAGGGGTAGGCCTAGAGGATGTGGATGCGGCCGAGGACGCGGAGGGCCAAGTGAGGGTGTGGGCACAGGCCGAGCCAGTGCGGTGGCCAGGGGTAGAGGCAGGGCCAGACCGAATAATCCACCAACTGTTTCCCAAAGCGCCCCCTCGCGCCATGCCACCCTGCAGAGGTCAAGGTGCTCTACGGTGTGGCAGTTTTTCACAGAGACGCCTGACGACCGACGAACAGTGGTGTGCAACCTTTGTCACGCCAAGATCAGCTGGGGAGGCACCACCAACAGCATGCGTAGGCATATGATGGCCAAGCACCCCACAAGGTGGGACGATGCCCGTTCACCGCCTCCGGTTTGCACCACTGCCTCTCCCCCTGTGCCCCAACCTGCCACTGAGATCCAACCCCCCTCTGAGGACACAGGCACTACCGTCTCCTGGCCTGCACCCACACCCTCTCCTCCGCTGTCCTCGGCCCCATCCAGCAGTGTCTCTCAGCGCAGCGTCCAGACGTCGCTAGTGCCACAGTTTGAGCGCAAGCGCAACTACGACGCCACGCACCCGCACGCTCAAGCGTTAAACGTGCACATTGCAAAATTGATCAGCCTAGAGATGCTGCCGTATAGGCTTGTGGAAACGGAGGCTTTCAAAAGCATGATGGCGGCGGCTGCCCCGCGCTACTCGGTTCCCAGTCGCCACTACTTTTCCCGATGTGCCGTCCCAGCCCTGCACGACCACGTCTCCCGCAACATTGTACGCGCCCTCACCAACGCGGTTAATGCCAAGGTCCACTTAACAACGGACACGTGGACAAGCACAGGCGGGCAGGGCCACTATATCTCCCTGACGGCACATTGGGTGAATTTAGTGGAGGCTGGGACAGAGTCAGAGCCTGGGACCGCTCACGTCCTACCCACCCCCAGAATTGCGGGCCACAGCTCGGTGGTGGTATCTGCGGCGGTGTATGCTTCCTCCACTAAAGCACCTTCCTCCTCCTCCTCCTCCAACGCAACCTCTGTCTCGCAATCAAGATGTGTCAGCAGCACGTCGCCAGCAGTCGGTGTAACGCGGCGTGGCAGCACAGCGGTGGGCAAGCGTCAGCAGGCCGTGCTGAAACTACTCAGCTTAGGAGAGAAGAGGCACACGGCCCACGAACTGCTGCAGGGTCTGACAGAGCAGACCGACCACTGGCTTGCGCCGCTGAGCCTCCAACTGGGCATGGTCATGTGTGACAACGGCCGTAAGCTGGTGGCGGCTCTGCAGCTAGGCAGCCTCACGCACGTGCCATGCCTGGCCCATGTCTTTAATTTGGTGGTTCAGCGCTTTCTGAAAAGCTACCCCCACTTGTCATACCTGCTCGGAAAGGTGCGCCAGCTCTGCGCACATTTCCGCAAATCCCACACGCACGCTGCCACCCTGCGGACACTGCAACATCGGTTTAATCTGCCAGTGCACCGACTGCTGTGCGACGTGCCCACACAGTGGAACTCTACGCTCCACATGTTGGCCAGAATCTATGAGCAGCGTAGAGCTATAGTGGAATACCAACTCCAACTTGCGCGGCGCAGTGGGAGTCAGCCTCCTCAATTATTTACAGAAGAGTGGCCCTGGTTGGCAGCCATCTGCCAGGTCCTTGGAAAATTTGAGGAGTCTACCCAGGTGGTGAGCGGCGATGCTGCAATCATTAGCGTCACCATTCCTCTGCTATGCATCTTGAGAAGTTCCCTGCAAAGCATAAAGGCAGACGCTTTGCGCTCGGAAACAGAGCCGGGGGAAGACTGTATGTCGCTGGATAGTCAGAGCACCCTCATGTCTATATCTCAGCGCGTTGAGGAGAAGGAGGAGGAGCATGAGGAGGATGAGGAGGAGGGGGAAGAGACAGCTTGGCCCACTGGTGAGGGTACACATGCTGCTGGGCTGTCATCCTTTCAGCGTGTATGGCCTGAGGAGGAGGAAGAGGAGGAGGAGGAGGATCCTGAAAGTGATCTTCCTAGTGAAGACAGCCATGTGTTGCGTACAGGTACCCTGGCACACATGGCTGACTTCATGTTAGGATGCCTTTCTCGTGACCCTCGCGTTACACGCATTCTGGCCACTACGGATTACTGGGTGTACACACTGCTCGACCCACGCTATAAGGAGAACCTTCCCACTCTCATTCCCGAAGAGGAAAGGGGTTCGAGAGTGTTGCTATACCGCAGGGCGCTGGTGGACAAACTGATGGTAAACTTCCCATCCGACAGCGCTAGTGGCAGAAGGCGCAGTTCCGAGGGCCAGGTAGCAGGGGAGGAGCAGAGATCAGGCAGCATGTACAGCGCAGGCAGGGGAACATTCTCCAAGGCCTTTGCCAGCTTTATGGCTCCCCAGCAAGACTGTGTCACCGCTCCCCAGTCAAGGCTGAGTCGGCGGGAGCACTGTAAAAGGATGGTGAGGGAGTACGTAGCCGATCGCACGACCGTCCTCCGTGACGCCTCTGCCCCCTACAACTACTGGGTGTCGAAGCTGGACACGTGGCCTGAACTCGCGCTGTATGCCCTGGAGGTGCTTGCTTGTCCTGCGGCTAGCGTCTTGTCAGAGAGTGTGTTTAGTGTGGCTGGGGGAATCATCACGGATAAGCGTACCCACCTGTCAAACGACAGTGCCGACAGGCTTACACTCATCAAGATGAACAAAGCCTGGATTTCCCCAGACTTCTCTTCTCCACCAGCGGACAGCAGCGATACGTAAGCAATACGTAGGCTGCACCCGCGGATGGAAGCTACGTTCTCTCTCACCATCCAAAACGGGGACATTTCTGCTTCATCAATCTGTGTCTAATATTCCTCCTCCTCCTCCTGCTCCTCCTCCTGAAACCTCACGTAATCACGCTGAACGGGCAATTTTTCTTAGGGCCACAAGGCTCACTCATAATTTTTCTAAACAATTTTTATATGTTTCAATGCTCTTAAAAGCGTTGAAACTTTAACTTGAACCAATTTTTCCTTAAACTGGGCTGCCTCCAGGCCTAGTTACCACTTAAGCCACATTAACCAAAGCGATTAATGGGTTTCACCTGCCATCTTGGTTGGGCATGGCCAATTTTTTGGATGTACATTAGTACTGTTGATACAGCAATTTTTGTGGGCCCTCGCCTACAGTGTAATCAAATGAATTTTTAGCCCACCTGCATTACAGCTGACGTTACATCCGCTGTGTTGGGCAATGCAATGGGATATTTTTGTGTATCGCCGGTGGGTTCCAGGGAGCCACCCATGCTGTAGGTGCACACGGAGTTTAACCTACATCTGTCCACTTGTAAAGAACCCCAGTCTGACTGGGGCATGCAGTGTGGGCCGAAGCCCACCTGTATTAAGCACGACATTACTACCTCAGCTGTGTTGGGCAATGCAATGGGATATTTCTATGTACCGCCGGTGGCTTCCTGGCACCCACCCATGCTGTGGGTCCACAGGGAATTATAAATGCATCTGTTTCCACTTGTAAAGAACCCCAGTCTGACTGGGGCATGCAGTGTGGGCCGAAGCCCACCTGCATTAAGCACGACATTACTACCTCAGCTGTGTTGGGCAATGCAATGGGATATTTCTATGTACCGCCGGTGGCTTCCTGGCACCCACCCATGCTGTGGGTCCACAGGGAATTATAAATGCATCTGTTTCCAATAGTAAAGAATCCCAGTCTGACTGGGGCATGCAGTGTGGGCCGAAGCCCACCTGCATTAAGCACGACATTACTACCTCAGCTGTGTTGGGCAATGCAATGGGATATTTCTATGTACCGCCGGTGGCTTCCTGGCACCCACCCATGCTGTGGGTCCACAGGGAATTATAAATGCATCTGTTTCCACTTGTAAAGAACCCCAGTCTGACTGGGGCATGCAGTGTGGGCCGAAGCCCACCTGCATTAAGCACGACATTACTACCTCAGCTGTGTTGGGCAATGCAATGGGATATTTTTATGTACCGCCGGTGGGTTCCAGGGAGCCACCCATGCTGTGGGTCCACAGGGACTTCACAATAGGGAGTTGTACCTGCCTGTGTCTATGAATTAAAAACCGCGGTCTGACTGGGGCATGCAGACACCTTGACAGAATGAATAGTGTGTGGCACATAGGTTCCCCATTGCTATGCCCACGTGTGCAGCTCCTGATGGCGGTGGCACAGGATTCTATTTCTCATTGCTTCTGTACAGCATTGTGGGCTATCGCCCCGCCCCTTTTAAAGAGGGTCGCTGCCTAGCCGTGCCAACCCTCTGCAGTGTGTGCCTGCGGTTCCTCGTCATGGCAGACGCACTTCTAAATAGACATGAGGGTGGTGTGGCATGAGGGCAGCTGAAGGCTGCGCAGGGACACTTTGGTGTGCGCTGTGGGGGGGAGGGGGGGTTGGGCAGCATGTAATCCAGGAGAAGTGGCAGTGGAGTGTCATGCAGGCAGTGATTGTGCTTTGTTGGAGGTAGTGTGGTGCTTAGCTAAGGTATGCCATGCTAATGAGGGCTTTTCAGAAGTAAAAGTTTTTGGGAGGGGGGGGGCCCACTCTTGCCGCTATTGTGGCTTAATAGTGGGACCTGTGAACTTGAGATGCAGCCCAACATGTAGCCCCTCGCCTGCCCTATCCGTTGCTGTGTCGTTCCCATCACTTTCTTGAATTGCCCAGATTTTCACACAAGGAAACCTTAGCGAGCATCGGCGAAATACAAAAATGCTCGGGTCGCCCATTGACTTCAATGGGGTTCGTTACTCGAAACGAACCCTCGAGCATCGCGAAAATTTCGTCCCGAGTAACGAGCACCCGAGCATTTTAGTGCTCGCTCATCTCTAGTCGCAACTCAATTATTCAACTCTAAGCGCAAAAGAATTAGCGTCCAAATTTTACATACGGAATGTATTTTTCTCACTTTCCGGTGTCATAGAAACGTGAAATTTGGCACGAGCATTGATTATGTCATAAATAGGAAAAATTAATGGGTCCCAACTCGATTATTTAATTCTAGCGCAAAAGAATTAGCATCAAAATTTTACGTACATAATCTAAATCTCTCACTTCCCAATGTTATAGAAACATGAAATTTGCCAGAAGCATTGAATTTGTCATAAATAGGAAAAGTTAATGGATTCCAACTCGATTATTCAATTCTAAGCGCAAAAGAATTAGCGTCCAAATTTTACGTACAGAATCTAATTCTCTCACTTCCCAATGTCATAGAACCTTGAAATTTGGCATGAGCATTGATTATGTCATAAATAGGAAAGGCTAATGGGTCCCAACTCGATTATTCAATTCTATGCGCAAAAAAATTAGCGTCCAAATTGAATTAGCGTCCAAATTTTACGTACGTAATCTAATTCTCTCACTTCCCAATGTCATAGAACCTTGAAATTTGGCACGAGCATTGATTATGTCATGAATAGGAAAAGCTAATAGGTCCAAACTCGATTATTCAATTCTAGCGCAAAAGAATTAGCGTCCAAATTTTATATAAGTAATCTAATTCTCTCACTTCCCAATGTCATACAAACCTGAAATTTGGCACAAGCATTGATTATGTCATAAATAGGAAAAGTTAACGAGGCCTAACTCAATTACTCAATTCTGGTGCAAAAGAATTAGCGTCCACATTTTACGCATGTAATCTAATTCTCTCACTTGAAATTTGGGAGGAGCATTGATTATTATGTCATAAATAGGAAAAGCTAATGGGTCCCAACTAGAGATGAGCGAACGTACTCGTCCGAGCTTGATACTTGTTCGAGTATTAGCGTGTTCGAGATGCTCGTTACTCGTGACGAGTACCACGCGATGTTCGAGTTACTTTCACTTTCATCTCTGAGACGTTAGCGCGCTTTTCTGGCCAATAGAAAGACAGGGAAGGCATTACAACTTCCCCCCTGCGACATTCAAGCCCTATACCATCCCCCTGCAGTGAGTGGCTGGCGAGATCAGGTGTCACCCGAGTATAAAAATCGGCCCCTCCCGCGGCTCGCCACAGATTTATTCTGACATAGAGGAGGGAAAGTGCTGTTGGTGCCGGAGCTGCTATAGGGAGAGTGTTAGGAGTATTGTAGGCTTCAAGAACCCCAACGGTCCTTCTTAGGGCCACATCTAACCGTGTGCACTAGTGTGGAGGCTGCTTTTTGCAGTGTTGCACTTTTTTTTTTGTATATCGGCCGTGCAGAGCATTGCGCCCTGCAGTAATTATACATACTCCAGGGCCAGTAGTGGTGGTGAGGCAGGGACACAAGACATATATTTATTGAATAAAGGCAGTGGGCCTTTCCAAACACATTTGGGGAAAAAAATCTATTTGGGCTGCCTGTGACTGTCCTCAGTGTACTGGGTCTGTGCTGGGTGTAGTTGTCCTCCTAATTCATACGCAGCCAGCTAAGTGTTACAGCAGGCTTGCGCAAAATTATTTCCTGGCTCTGTGCTGCCTCTTACATCACCGCTGTATTCCTGTCCACAGTGCAACAGTCTGCAGTTATTATACATACCCCAGGGCCAGTAGTGGTGACGCAGGGACAGAAGACATATTTATTGAATATAGGCAGTGGGCCTTTCTAAAAGCATTTGGGGAAAAAAATCTATTTGGGCTGCCTGTGACTGTCCTCAGTGTACTGGGTCTGTGCTGGGTGTAGTTGTCCTCCTAATTCATACGCAGCCAGCTAAGTGTTACAGCAGGCTTGCGCAAAATTATTTCCTGGCTCTGTGTTGCCTCTTACATCACCGTTGTATTCCTGTCCACAGTGCAACAGTCTGCAGTTATTTTACATACTCCAGGGCCAGTAGTGGTGACGCAGGGACAGAAGACATATTTATTGAATATAGGCAGTGGGCCTTTTCAAAAACATTTCGGAAAAAAAATCTATTTGGGCTGCCTGTGACTGTCCTCAGTGTACTGGGTCTGTGCTGGGTGTAGTTGTCCTCCTAATTCATACGCAGCCAGCTAAGTGTTACAGCAGGCTTGCGCAAAATTATTTCCTGGCTCTGCTGTGCGTTCCGTAAGCGAAGTCAGCCTCCAACCACAGGCCAATAAGTGGCACATTTAATTACAGCGTTCTGTTTCTGCACTACTGGTAATACAGCATGCTGAGGGGTAGGTGTAGGCCTAGAGGACGTGGACGCGGGCGAGGACGCGGAGGCCCAAGTCAGGGTGTGGGCACAGGCCGAGCCAGTGCGATGGCCAGGGGTAGAGGCAGGGCCAGACCGACTGTTTCCCAAAGCGCCCCCTCGCGCCATGCCACCCTGCAGAGGTCAAGGTGCTCTACGGTGTGGCAGTTTTTCACAGAGACGCCTGACGACCGACGAACAGTGGTGTACAACCTTTGTCGCGCCAAAATCAGCTGGGGAGCCACCACCACCAGCATGCGCAGACATATGATGGCCAAACACCCCACAAGGTGGGACGAAGGCCGTTCACCGCCTCCGGTTTGCACCACTGCCTCTCCCCCTGTGCCCCAACCTGCCACTGAGATCCAACCCCCCTCTGAGGACACAGGCATGACCGTCTCCTGGCCGGCACCCACACCCTCACCTCCGCTGTCCTCGGCCACATCCAGCAATGTCTCTCAGCGCAGCGTCCAGACGTCGCTAGCGCCACTGTTTGAGCGCAAGCGCAAGTACGCCGCCACGCATCCGCACGCTCAAGCGTTAAACGTGCACATTGCCAAATTGATCAGCCTAGAGATGCTGCCGTATAGGCTTGTGGAAACGGAGGCTTTCAAAAGCATGATGGCGGCGGCGGCCCCGCGCTACTCGGTTCCCAGTTGCCACTACTTTTCCCGATGTGCCATCCCAGCCCTGCACGACCACGTCTCCCGCAACATTGTACGCGCCCTCACCAACGCGGTTACTGCCAAGGTCCACTTAACAACGGACACGTGGACAAGCACAGGTGGGCAGGGCCACTATATCTCCCTGACGGCACATTGGGTGAATTTAGTGGAGGCTGGGACAGAGTCAGAGCCTGGGACCGCTCACGTCCTACCCACCCCCAGAATTGCGGGCCCCAGCTCGGTGCTGGTATCTGCGGCGGTGTATGCTTCCTCCACTAAACCACCCTCCTCCTCCTCCAACGCAACCTCTGTCTCGCAATCAAGATGTGTCAGCAGCAGCACGTCGCCAGCAGTCGGTGTCGCGCTGCGTGGCAGCACAGCAGTGGTCAAGCGTCAGCAGGCCGTGCTGAAACTACTCAGATTAGGAGAGAAGAGGCACACGGCCCACGAACTGCTGCAGGGTCCGACAGAGCAGACCGACCGCTGGCTTGCGCCGCTGAGCCTCCAACCGGGCATGGTCGTGTGTGACAACGGCCGTAACCTGGTGGAGGCTCTGTAGCTCGGCAGCCCCACGCACGTGCCATGCCTGGCCCATGTCTTTAATTTGGTGGTTCAGCGCTTTCTGAAAAGCTACCCACACTTGTCATACCTGCTCGGAAAGGTGCGCCGGGTCAGCGCACATTTCTGCAACTCCAAGACGGACGCTGCCACCCTGCGGACCCTACAACATCGGTTTAATCTGCCAGTGCACCGACTGCTGTGCGACGTGCTCACACGGTGGAACTCTACGCTCCACATGTTGGCCAGGCTCTATGAGCAGCGTAGAGCTATAGTGGAATACCAACTCCAACATGGGCGGCGTAGTGGGAGTCAGCCTCCTCAATTCTTTACAGAAGAGTGGGCCTGGTTGGCAGACATCTGCCAGGTCCTTCGAAACTTTGAGGAGTCTACCCAGATGGTGACCCGGGATGCTGCAATCATTAGCATCACCATTCCTCTGCTATGCCTCTTGAGAAGTTCCCTGCAAAGCATAAAGGCAGACGCTTTGCACTCGGAAACAGAGGCGGGGGAAGACAGTATGTCGCTGGATAGTCAGAGCACCCTCATGTCTATATCTCAGCGCGTTGAGGAGGAGGAGGAGGAGGAGGTGGAGGAGAATGAGGAGGAGGGGGAAGACAGCTTGGCCCACTGCTGAGGGTACACATGCTGCTTGCCTGTCATCCTTTCAGCGTGTATGGCCTGAGGAGGAGGAGGAGGATCCTGAAAGTGATCTTCCTAGTGAGGACAGCCATGTGTTGCGTACAGGTACCCTGGCACACATGGCTGACTTCATGTTAGGATGCCTTTCTCGTGACCATCGTGTAACACGCATTCTGGCCACTACGGATTACTGGGTGTACACACTGCTCGACCCACGGTATAAGGAGAACCTTTCCACTCTCATTCCCGAAGAGGAAAGGGGTTCCAGAATGATGCTATACCACAGGGCGCTGGTGGACAAACTGATGGTAAACTTCGCATCCGACAGCGCTAGTGGCAGAAGGCGAAGTTCCGAGGGCCAGGTAGCCCTGCAGAGATCAGGCAGCATCTACAGCGCAGGCAGGGGAACATTCTCCAAGGCCTTTGCCTGCTTTATGGCTCCCCAGCAAGACTGTGTCACCGCTCCCCAGTCAAGGCTGAGTTGGCGGGAGCACTGTAAAAGGATGGTGAGGGAGTACGTAGCCGATCGCACGACCGTCCTCGGTGACGCCTCTGCCCCCTACAACTACTGGTGTCGAAGCTGGACACGTGGCCTGAACTCGTGCTGTATGCCCTGGAGGTGCTTGCTTGTCCTGCGGCTAGCGTCTTGTCAGAGAGGGTGTTTAGTGCGGCTGGGGGAATCATCACGGATAAGCGTACCCGCCTGTCAACCGACAGTGCCGACAGGCTTACACTCATCAAGATGAACAAAGCCTGGATTTCCCCAGACTTCTCTTCTTCACCAGCGGACAGCAGCGATACCTAAGCAATACGTAGGCTGCACCCGCAGATGGAAGCATCGTTCTCTATCACCATCAAAAACAAGGACATTTTTGCTTCATCAATCTGTGTATAATATTCCTCCTCCTCCTCCTCCTGCTCCTCCTCCTGAAACCTCACATAATCACGCCGAACGGGCAATTTTTCTTAGGCCCACAAGGCTCAGTCATATAATTTTTGTAAACAATTTTTATACGTTTCAATGCTCATTAAAGCGTTGAAACTTGCACCTGAACCATTTTTTATTTTAACTGGGCTGCCTCCAGGCCTAGTTACCAATTAAGCCACATTAACCAAAGCGATTAATGGGTTTCACCTGCCCTCTTGGTTGGGCATGGGCAATTTTTCTGAGGTACATTAGTACTGTTAGTACACCAATTTTGGGGGGCCCTCGCCTACAGTGTAATCCAATTAATTTTTTGCCCACCTGCATTACAGCTGACATTACATCAGCTGTGTTGGGCACTGCAATGGGATATATTTATGTACCGCCGGTGGGTTCCAGGGAGCCACCCATGCCGTGGGTCCACACGGAGTTGTAACTCTATGTGTCCACTTCTAAAGAACCCCAGTCTGACTGGGGCATGCAGTGTGGGCCGAAGCCCACTTGCATTAAACATGACATTACCTCAGCTGTGATGGGCAATGCAATGGGATATATTTATGTACCGCCGGTGGCTTCCTGGCACCCACCCATGCTGTGGGTCCACACGGAGTTATAACTGCATGTGTCCACTTCTAAAGAACCCCAGTCTGACTGGGGCATGCAGTGTGGGCCCAAGCTCACTTGCATTAAACATGACATTACCTCAGCTGTGATGGGCAATGCAATGGGATATATTTATGTACCGCCGGTGGCTTCCTGGCACCCACCCATGCTGTGGGTCCACACGGAGTTTTAACTGCATGTGTCCACTTCTAAAGAACCCCAGTCTGACTGGGGCATGCAGTGTGGGCCGAAGCCCACCTGCATTTAATCGGACGTTACCTCAGCTGTGATGGGCACTGCAATGGGATACATTAATGTACAGCCGGTGGGTTCCAGGAGCCACCCATGCTGTGGGTGCACACGGAATTCCCATTGCGGAGTTGTACCTGCCTGTGACTCTTTATAAAAAAACGCGGTCTGACTGGGGCATGCAGACACCTTGACAGAATGAATAGTGTGTGGCACATAGGTTCCCCATTGCTATGCCCACGTGTGCAGCTCCTGATGGCGGTGGCACAGGATTATATTTCTCATTGCTTCTGTACAGCATTGTGGGCTATCACCCCGCCCCTTTTAAAGAGGGTCGCTGCCTAGCCGTGCCAACCCTCTGCAGTGTGTGCCTGCGGTTCCTCTGGCAGACGCACTTATAAATAGACATGAGGGTGGTGCAGCATGAGGGCAGCTGAAGGCTGCGCAGGGAAACTTTGGTGTGCGCTGTGGACACTGCGTCGTGTGTGGGGGGGGGGGTTGGGCAGCATGTAACCCAGGAGAAGTGGCAGCGGAGTGTCATGCATGCAGTGATTGTGCTTTGTTGGAGGTAGTGTGGTGCTTAGCTAAGGTATGCATAGCTAATGAGGGCTTTTCAGAAGTAAAAATTGTTGGGAGGGGGGGCACTCTTGCCGCTATTGTGGCTTAATAGTGGGACCTGGGAACTTGAGATGCAGCCCACCATGTAGCCCCTCGCCTGCCCTATCCGTTGCTGTGTCGTTCCCATCACTTTCTTGAATTGCCCCAATTTTCACAAATGGAAACCTTAGCGAGCATCGGCGATATACAAAAATGCTCGAGTCGCCCATTGACTTCAATGGGGTTCGTTATTCGAAACGAACCCTCGAGCATCGCGATAATTTCGTCCCGAGTAACGAGCACCCGAGCATTTTGGTGCTCGCTCATCTCTAGTTGAGACCCATTAACTTTTTCTATTTATGACATATTCAATGCCTGTAATCCGTAGTGGCCAGAATGCGTGTAACGCGAGGGTCACGAGAAAGGCATCCTAACATGAAGTCAGCCATGTGTGCCAGGGTACCTGTACGCAACACATGGCTGTCCTCACTAGGAAGATCACTTTCAGGATCCTCTTCCTCCTCCTCCTCCTCCTCCTCCTCAGGCCATACACGCTGAAATGATGACAGGCAAGCAGCATGGGTACCGTCAGCAGTGGGCCAAGCTGTCTCTTCCCCCTCCTCCTCATCCTCCTCAGGAGGGTGCTCTGACTATCCAGCGACATACTGTCTTCCCCCGGCTCTGTTTCCGAGCGCAAAGCGTCTGCCTTTATGCTTTGCAGGGAACTTCTCAAGATGCATAGCAGAGGAATGGTGACGCTAATGATTGCAGCATCCCCGCTCACCACCTGGGTAGACTCCTCAAATTTTCCAAGGACCTGGCAGATGGCTGCCAACCAGGGCCACTCTTCTGTAAATAATTGAGGAGGCTGACTCACACTGCGCCGCGCAAGTTGGAGTTGGTATTCCACTATAGCTCTACGCTGCTCATAGAGTCTGGCCAACATGTGGAGCGTAGAGTTCCACTGTGTGGGCACGTCGCACAGCAGTCAGTGCACTGGCAGATTAAACCGATGTTGCAGTGTCCGCAGGGTGGCAGCGTGCGTGTGGGATTTGCGGAAATGTGCGCAGAGCTGGCGCACCTTTCCGAGCAGGTATGACAAGTGGGGGTAGCTTTTCAGAAAGCGCTGAACCACCAAATTAAACACATGGGCCAGGCATGGCACGTGCGTGAGGCTGACGAGCTGCAGAGCCGCCACCAGCTTACGGCCGTTGTCACACACGACCATGCCCGGTTGGAGGCTCAGCAGCGCAAGCCAGCGGTCGGTCTGCTCTGTCAGACCCTGCAGCAGTTCGTGGGCCGTGTGCCTCTTCTCTCCTAAGCTGAGTAGTTTCAGCACGGCCTGCTGACGCTTGCCCACCGCTGTACTGCCACGCCGCGTTACACCGACTGCTGGCGACGTGCTGCTGACACATCTTGATTGCGAGACAGAGGTTGCGTTGGAGGAGGAGGAGGAGGAAGGTGCTTTAGTGGAGGAAGCATACACCGCCGCAGATACCACCACCGAGCTGTGGCCCGCAATTCTGGGGGTGGGTAGGACGTGAGCGGTCCCAGGCTCTGACTCTGTCCCAGCCTCCACTAAATTCACCCAATGTGCCGTCAGGGAGATATAGTGGCCCTGCCCGCCTGTGCTTGTCCATGTGTCTGTTGTTAAGTGGACCTTGGCATTAACCGCGTTGCTGAGGGCGCGTACAATGTTGCGGGAGACGTGGTCGTGCAGGCCTGGGACGGCACATCGGGAAAAGTAGTGGCGACTGGGAACCGAGTAGCGCGGGGCCGCCGCCGCCATCATGCTTTTGAAAGCCTCCGTTTCCACAAGCCTATACGGCAGCATCTCTAGGCTGATCAATTTTGCAATGTGCACGTTTAACGCTTGAGCGTGCGGGTGCGTGGCGTCGTACTTGCACTTGCGCTCAAACTGTGGTGCTAGCGACGTCTGGACGCTACGCTGAGAGACATTGCTGGATGGGGCCGAGGACAGCGGAGGTGAGGGTGTGGGTGCAGGCCAGGAGACGGTAGTGCCTGTGTCCTTAGAGGGGGGTTGGATCTCAGTGGCAGGTTGGGGCACAGGGGGAGAGGCAGTGGTGCAAACCGGAGGCGGTGAACGGGCATCGTCCCACCTTGTGGGGTGCTTGGCCATCATATGCCTGTGCATGCTGTTGGTGGTGCCTCCCCAGCTGATCTTGGCGCAACAAAGGTTGCACACCACTGTTCGTCGGTCGTCAGGCGTCTCTGTGAAAAACTGCCACACCGTAGAGCACCTTGACCTGTGCAAGGTGGCATGGCGCGAGGGGGCGCTTTGGGAAACAGTTGGTGGATTATTCGGTCTGGCCCTGCCTCTACCCCTGGCCACCACACTGGCTCGGCCTGTGCCCACACCCTTACTTGGGCCTCCGCGTCCTCGCCCGCGTCCACGTCCTATAGGCCTACCCCTACCCCTCAGCATGGTCTATTACCAGTGATTTGATTTCCCAGGCAGGAAAGAAAGTGGCGCAAGCCTGCAGCCAAAATACAATTTTTTCCCTTGTTTTTCAAAGGACAAGCCACACTGCGTGTATTCAATGAATACTACTAAGTTTAATAACTGTGTTGCGGCCCTGCAAAACTGTCACAGAACTTTACTGTTGCAGAGTTACTAACTGTGGCAGAGCAGGTATTTCCCAGGCAGGAAAGAAATTGGCACAAGGCTGCACTCAACCGTAGCTGGTTGCGTCTGATTTTTTTACGTTCTCCACGCAGCACACACGTACCCAGAGCCCTGACGGCTGTCAGAGGCTGGGCAAATATACTTTTTTCCCTTTTGTTTAAAAGGATAGGCCCTCTGCGTCTATTCACTGAATAATAATTTTAATAACTGTGTTGCGGCCCTGCAAAACTGTCACAGAACTTTACTGTTGCAGAGTTACTAACTGTGGCAGAGCAGGTATTTCCCAGGCAGGAAAGAAATTGGCGCAAGGCTGCACTCAACCGTAGCTGGTTGCGTCTGATTTTTTCTGAACATTCAGCGCACAGCACACACGTACACAGAGCCCTGAGTACTGTAAGAGGCAGGCCAAATAGAATTTTTTCCCTGCTTTTTACAAGGAACACCCACACTGCGTGTATTCAATGAATACTAAGTTTAATAACTGTGTTGTGGCCCTGCCAATTTGTCCCAGAACTGCAGTGATGCAAAGTAATTCGCTACCTACAGCAGATCAGGGATTTCCCATGCAGGAAAAAAATTGCCGCACGCCTGCGGTAAAACGTAGCTGACTGCGTCTGATTTTTTCTGAACGTTCAGCGCACAGCACACACGTACACAGAGCCCTGAGTACTGTAAGAGGCAGGCCAAATAGAATTTTTTCCCTGCTTTTTACAAGGAACACCCACACTGCGTGTATTCAATGAATACTAAGTTTAATAACTGTGTTGTGGCCCTGCCAATTTGTCCCAGAACTGCAGTGATGCAAAGTAATTCGCTACCTACAGCAGATCAGGGATTTCCCATGCAGGAAAAAAATTGCCGCACGCCTGCGGTAAAACGTAGCTGACTGCGTCTGATTTTTTCTGAACGTTCAGCGCACAGCACACACGTACACAGAGCCCTGAGTACTGTCAGAGGCAGGCCAAATAGAATTTTTTCCCTGCTTTTTACAAGGAACACCCACACTGCGTGTATTCAATGAATAATGTATGTCTTCTGGCCCTGCCTACACAATTCTATCCCTGTAGTATTAATGCCGGGTGCAATGCTCTGCACAGCCGGTTTTGAGGGAAAAAAAAAAATATGCAACACTGCTAACAGCAGCCTGGACAGTACTGCACACGGATAGATGTGGCCCTAGAAAGGACCGTTGGGGTTCTTAAAGCCTACACTAACTCCTAACACTCTGCCTGCCTAACCCCCACTTCTGTCCCTATTGCAGGGCGCAATGCTCTGCAGATCCAATTTTGGAAAGAAAAAAAAAAAAATACTGTGCTAACACAGTACTGCACACAGGTAGATGTGGCCCTAAGAAGGGCCATTGGGGTTCTTGAAGCCTACACTAACTCCTAACGCTCTCCCTACAGCAGCTCCAGCACGATAGTACTTTCCCTCAGCTAAGTCACAAGGCATGTGTGGCGAGCCGCGGGAGGGGCCGATTTTTATACTCGGGTGACATCAGATCTCCCCAGCCACTCACAGCAGGGGGGTGGTATAGGGCTTGAACGTCACAGGGGGAAGTTGTAATGCCTTCCCTGTCTTTCAATTGGCCAGAAAAGCGCGCTAACGTCTCAGAGAGGAAACTGAAAGTAACCGGAACACCGCGTGGTACTCGTTACGAGTAACGAGCATCCCGAACACCCTAATATTCGCACGAATATCAACCTCGGACGAGTACGTTCGCTCATCTCTAGTCTCAACTCGATTATTCAATTCTAAGCGCAAAAGAATTAGTGTCCAAATTTTATGTACGGAATCTAAATCTCTCACTTCCCAATGTCATAGAAATTTGGCTCGGGCATTGATTATGTCATAAATAGGAAAAGTTAATAGGTCCCAACTCGATTATTGAATTCTAAGCGCAAAGGAATTAGCGTCCAAATTTTACGTACGGAATCTAATTCTCTCACTTCCCGATGTGATAGAAACTTGAAATTTGGCACGGGCATTGATTATGTCATAAATAGGAAAAGTTAATTAATCCCAACTCGATTATTCAATTTTAAGCGCGAAAGAATTAGCGTCCAAATTTTACGTACGTAATCTAATTCTCTTACTTACCAATGTCATAGAAACTTGAAATTTGGCACAGGCATTGATTATGTCATAAATAGGAAAAGCTAATGAGGCCTAACTCAATTATTCAATTCTAGCGCAAAAGAATTAGCATCCCAATTTTACGTACGTAATCTAATTCTCTCACTTCCTGATGTAATTTTATATAAAGGAAACGTCGCATGGTTACCTCTATGTGGTGTTTCCTGGGTAACGCAAAGAACCATGCAAAATTGTGAACATATTTTTTTCCTCAGTGTCTCTAAAGTAACCACGACCTCATAAGATTTTCCGTGTGAACACCAGATAAACACCAGTACCAAATTAACTCAGGCGAAGCCAGGTATATCAGCTAGTCTATATATATAAAGACGAAAGCCCTCACTGACTCGCCACTAATTCTCCAACTTCCCGAAGTCATAGAAACATGAAATTTGGCACAAGCATAGATTATGTCCAAAATAGGAAAAGTTAATGGGTCCCAACTCAATTATTCAATTCTAGCGCAAAAGAATTGTTGTCCTCCTCTTTGGATTAAATCCCTGTTGGCTTAGGACCTGACAGCTCCAGGCTGTCGGTGCCCAGAGGTAGCCGACAGCCTGGAGCTGTTATTCCGGGCTGTGGGGAGCCCCCCTCAGAAATGCGATTGGCACTATCCAATGGATAGCGCCGATCGCAATAAAGTGAATACAAAGGTTAAGATTCAACTGCCCTGATGGATCAGATCCATTAGGTCAGCTGAGATTACTCACCCACCTTGTCTGTGATGTCCCACGGTGAACTGGTCCTCCGGGACTTGTCGCCATCGCGCGCATGCACAGAAGGCTGGGAGCCATGGTAAATTTAAAATCTCCTGGCTCCCGGCTCCTGAAGGTAGCCAGGAGGCAGGAGATGTCACCAGGGATTGTGGTGACCGGTCCCCGGGCCTCCAAAGGATAGCGGTGATCACGAAAAAGTTTTAAAAACTAAAAAAAAAGTTTAAAGAATCGGATCCATGGGAGAGGTGAAAATACTTACCCTGGGTCCTCTGCAATTTGCCAGTCTTCCGGGACCTGAAGTCCTGTTCTGCGCATGCACGCCCGATGTCATTCATCAGGCGAGTTCACAGAGGGGAAATTCAAAATCCCTCTGTTTCTGGCTGTTTATCACGTGTAACCAGGAGCAGACAGATGTCACCGGGGATGTGATCACTGTTATCCTATAGATAACAGTGATCATTTAAAGTAAAAAAAAGTGTAAAAAAGTTTTTAAAAAGTTTAAAAAGCTTATGTTTCATCTCCTCTCACGGAATATATTCGTGAGGGAGGATGAAATTACGTACCCAAGGCCCCCGGATTTATCCGTGGACCTTACCCCAGCTTCTGCGCGCGCCCGTCGCCAAAATGGCAGATGCATGCGGAAAAGCCACGGATTGCCAGGGTAATTTAAATTCTCCCTGCTCCTGGCTACAAAACTGAGCCAGGAGCCTGGAAATTTCATGAAGGGCCGTGGTGAGCGGTTCCTGATTGCGTGTTTGCCGTTGTCCAATGGATAATGGGGATCACATAAAAGTTTTTTAAAAAGTTGAAGTTTCATCTCCCCTCACAGATGCGATTGGTAAGAGGAGATGAAACTTTTTACCGCAGGCCTCCATATTTTAACCCTGACATGATCCTCCACCGTAAGCCTTCCTGCATTCTGCACATGCGATCACCTGCAAAATACTGGACACATGCTCAGGAGCGATCAAAAGGTAGCGATCTACCTTAGGCCGGTCTCACATGACTGGATAGGAATTACAGATTCCGCATGCGTCTGATCCGCAGTAATAAGCAGATCAATCGCATTGGATTACACAATTCCGCTCATGTTAGCAGGTTGGAATTGCATAATCTACTCGCAGAAAACAGAACACAGCAGGTTGTATTTTACCGCAGATATACACAACATAGAGCCCATTGTGCTGCATGGTCATGAATATACCCACAGCTCATACGTAACTACACTGTGTACAGGCTGCGGGTACCCGCATCATCGCTAAACGACGGTAAGGGAAATACAAACAAACAAAGGTATACTGCACATGATCGCCTGTGTGAATTGTGCGCAGCACATTACACGGCCGTACACAGGGTCATGGCCGGGCTCACAGCTGGGATCTGCTGCAGAGCTCCACAAGCAAATTTCACATATGGCTGTGTGAGCCTGGCGTTATTCAGATCGCTACCTGTAATACCTAATTTACAAGAAGCCCCGGAAATGTTCACCTTCCTGCAGTTCCCGGGGAGATGCTTGTTGAGCGCCTTCTGTGTGAGAACGCCGCACCTTAGCAAGCTTACAAAGCCTCATAGAGCGCCACTTTTTACACCCCATCCCCATCAAAAGCATGAGAGGAGGGGGGATACCCGGTTTTATTGCCCCATGAACCCATCCCAAGCAGGTCCCGTAATTACCCCTGTCTTAGGAAATACCACACATTTAATATTATTACTTTTCTCTAAGATTTGGGGAACGCCAAAAAGGACATAGAGGGGAGGATTATTTTTAGGGAGTCAATTTTTTATCCGTACAAGTAAGCAATGGGGCTACAATGGGTATGTGTCTGAACACGGGACAAACTGGGGTATCCATTTTAGGGTGACCGTCTTTATTCCTATGTACACTGTACAAAAAAACTGTTTTTAAGTTGACACAATTGCCAAAAAATGAAAATCGTAATTTTTCCCTTCTGCTTTGCTTAGGTTAATTTAAATACTGTGACGTCAAAATATACAGTACACCCCTAGATAAATTCGTTAAGGGGTCTAGTTTTTAAAATTGGATCATTTGTCGGGATTCTTTATCATTTTGGCCACTTAATGGCTCTACAAGTGGGCAATGGGGCCTATAATTTATTCAGCTGTACCCTGAAATCCAACGGGTGCTCCTTCCATTACAGGCCTAACCATGTGTCCTGTAAGTAGATTAGGGCCACAATGGATATGTTTATGAACAGGGCACAAACAAGAGTATCCATTTTGGGGTGAAAGTCTTCATTCATATGTGTACTGTACAAAAAAACCTTCTTTTAAATTGACACAATTGCCCAAAAAATGAAAATCGTAATTTTTTCCTACTACTTTGCTTTTTTTCAAAATTGTAGGGTAAAAATACACAGTACACCCTCTGATAAATTCGTTAAGGGGGTCTAGTTTTTAAAATGGGATCATTTGTTGGGGTTCTCTGTTGTTTTGGCTGCTCAAGGGCTCTACAAGTGGGCAATGGGGCCTAAATCACCTTCATGCAAAATTTCTCTTCTGAAAGCCACCAACTACTCGTTTCATTTTGGGCTCTTACTTTCATTTTGGGCTTTTACTTCTGAAAAGCCCTCATTAGCAATGCATACCTTAGCTAAGCACCACACTACCTCCAACAAAGCACAATCACTGCCTGCATGACATCCGCTGCCACTTCTCCTGGGTTACATGCTGCCCAACCCCCCCCCCCCCCCCCCGCACAACCCAGTGTCCACAGCGCACACCAAAGTGTCCCTGCGCAGCCTTCAGCTGCCCTCATGCCACACCACCCTCATGTCTATTTATAAGTGTGTCTGCCATGAGGAGGAACGGCAGGCACACACTGCAGAGGGTTGGCACGGCTAGGCAGCGACCCTCTTTAAAAGGGGCGGGGCGATAGCCCACAATTCTGTACAGAAGCAATGAGAAATATAATCCTGTGCCACCGCCATCAGGAGCTGCACACGTGGGCATAGCAATGGGGAACCTATGTGCCACACACTATTCATTCTGTCAAGGTGTCTGCATGCCCCAGTCAGACCGCGTTTTTTTATAAAGAGTCACAGGCAGGTACAACTCCGCTATGAGAATTCCATGTGGACCCACAGCATGGGTGGCTCCCTGGAACCCACCGGCTGTACATAAATGTATCCCATTGCAGTGCCCTGGACAGCAGAGCTAACGTCAGATTAAATGCAGGTGGGCTTCGGCCCACACTGCATGCCCCAACCTGACCGGGGTTTTTAACCCCTTCCCGCTGCAGGGCGTAAGTTTACGTCCTGGCAGCCTGGTACTTCCCGCAACAGGGCGTAAACTTACGTCCTGGAGATAGCGCGGGATCACATATGATCCAGCGCTATCCCGCAGCAGGAGCCGGCTGTCAGTCACAGCCGGCGTCCCGCTGCAACAGCGGGGGGGGGGGCATCGGAGTTGCGCCCCCGCTGTTAACCCCTTCCCTGCCGCGATCTAAGTAGATCGCGGCAGAGAAAGAGTTCACAGAGGGAGCGCGGCTCCCTCTGTGTCTCCGGCCGGTACTCGCGATGTCATCGCGAGAGCCCGGCCTGTCACCATGGCAACAGGATGCCAGACACTGGCATCCTGTATTGCCTATGCCTAGGATTGCTGTATAAGCGATAAGGCATGGGAGAGCAGTAGCTCTGCCATGCCTTATAACAGCGATCATCAGGGCAGTGGTTAAAGTCCCTCAGAGGGACACAAACAGTGTAAAAAAAACAAAGATTAAAAAAATGAATTAAAAAAATGTAAAAAAAGAGTAAAAAAACCTTTTTTTATGCTTTTTCTCAGATTAGCATAAAAAAAGGTAAAAAAATAAAATAAAATCCTACATATTTGGTATTGTCGCATCCGTAACAACACGTATAATAAGTTGCACATGCTTTTGACTGTGCACGGAAAAAAACGCTAAAAAAAAACGCTAAATTCTTAGCATTTTGCCTCACTAAAAACGCAATAAAAGTGATCAAAAAAGCCATATGTACCCCAAAATGGTACCAATAAAATCTACAGCTTGTCTCTCAAAAAATAAGCCCTCATAGAGTGCCGTACATCAAAAAATAAAAAAAAGTTACAGGACTTTGAATGCAGCGATTTCGAAAAAAAAAGAATTCCAAGAAAAAGGGTTTTTATTGCAGAAAAGTGGGAAAACCTAAAAAAAATGTAAGAATTTTGGTATCATTGTAACCGTACCGACCCGCAGAAAAAATGGAATGTCTCATTTATGCTGCATGATTAACTCTGTAAAAAAAAATTAAAAAAATCTATGGCAGAATTGATGCGTTTTCTCTCCCTGCTATCATTAAAAAAAAAAGTTTTACAATATAGTCTATGTACCGAAAAGTGGCACCGATAAAAACTATAGTTCGACACGCAAAAAACAAGCCCTCATACGGCCGCGTCAACGGAAAAATAAAAAAGTTATGACTTTTGGTAAACGGAGAAGAAAATCCGCCAAAAATTGTTGCGTCCTTGAGCTCAAAATAGGCCATGTCATGAAGGGGTTAATTCATAGACACAGGCAGGTACAACTCCCTATTGTGAAGTCCCTGTGGACCCACAGCATGGGTGGCTCCCTGGAACCCACCGGCGGTACATAAATATACATAAATATGGTTACTGTGGCTTAATTTGTAACTAGGCCTGGAGGCAGCCCAGTTAAAATAAAAATTGGTTCAGGTGCAAGTTTCAACGCTTTAATGAGCATTGAAACGCATAAAAATAGTTTACAAAAATTATATGACTGAGCCTTGTGGGCCTAAGAAAAATTGCCCGTTTGGCGTGATTACGTCAGGTTTCAGGAGGAGGAGCAGGAGGAGGAGGAGGAATATTATACACATATTGATATGCTAAAAGGTCCACGTTTTTGATGGTGATAGAGAACAATGCTTCCATCCGCGGGTGCAGCCTACGTATTGTTTAGGTATCGCTGCTGTCCGCTGGTGGAGAAGAGAAGTCTGGGGAAATCCAGACTTTGTTCATCTTGATTGAGTGTAAGCCTGTCGGCACTGTCGGTTGACAGGCGGGTACGCTTATCTGTGATGATTCCCCCAGTCGCACTAAACACCCTCTCTGACAAGACGCTAGCCGCAGGACAAGCAAGCACCTCCAGGGCATACAGCGCGAGTTCAGGCCACGTGTCCAGCTTCGACACCCAGTAGTTGTAGGGGGCAGAGGCGTCACGGACGACGGTCGTGCGATCGGCTACGTACTCCCTCACCATCCTTTTACAGTGCTCCCGCCGACTCAGCCTTGACTGGGGAGCGGTGACACAGTCTTGCTGGGAAGCCAGAAAGCTGTCAAAGGCCTTAGAGAGTGTTCCCCTGCCTGTGCTGTACATGCTGCCTGATTTCCGCGCCTCCCCTGCTACCTGGTCCTCGGAACTGCGCCTTCGGCCACTAGCGCTGTCGGATGGGAATTTTACCATCAGTTTGTCCGCCAGGGTCCTGTGGTATAGCATCACTCTCGAATCCCTTTCCTCTTCGGGTATGAGAGTGGAAAGGTTCTCCTTATACCGTGGGTTGAGCAGTGTGTACACCCAGTAATCCGTAGTGGCCAGAATGCGTGTAACGCGAGGGTCACGAGAAAGGCATTCTAACATGAAGTCAGCCATGTGTGCCAGGGTACCTGTACGCAACACATGGCTGTCCTCACTAGGAAGATCACTTTCAGGATCCTCCTCCTCCTCAGGCCATACACGCTGAAAGGATGACAGGCAAGCAGCAAGGGTACCCTCAGCAGTGGGCCAAGCTGTCTCTTCCCCCTCCTCCTCATCCTCCTCCCCCTCTTCCTCCTCCTCCTCAACGCCCTGAGATATAGACATGAGGGTGCTCTGACTATCCAGCGACATACTGTCTTCCCCCGCCTCTGTTTCCGAGCGCAAAGCGTCTGCCTTTATGCTTTGCAGGGAGCTTCTCAAGAGGCATAGCAGAGGAATGGTGATGCTAATGATTGCAGCATCGCCGCTCACCATCTGGGTAGACTCCTCAAAGTTTCAAAGGACGGGGCAGATGTCTGCCAACCAAGCCCACTCTTCTGTAAAGAATTGAGGAGGCTGACTCCCACTGCGCCGCCCATGTTGGAGTTGGTATTCCACTATAGCTCTACGCTGCTCATAGAGTCTGGCCAACATGTGGAGCGTAGAGTTCCACCGTGTGGGCACGTCGCACAGCAGTCGGTGCACTGGCAGATGAAACCGATGTTGCAGGGTGCGCAGGGTGGCAGCGTCCGTGTGGGACTTGCGGAAATGCGCGCAGAGTCGGCGCACTTTTCCGAGCAGGTCTGACAAGCGTGAGTAGCTATTCAGAAAGCGCTGAACCACCAAATTAAAGACATGGGCCAGGCATGGCACGTGCGTGAGGCTGCCGAGCTGCAGAGCCACCACCAGGTTACGGCCGTTGTCACACACGACCATGCCCGGTTGGAGGCTCAGTGGCGCAAGCCAGCGGTCGGTCTGCTCTGTCAGACCCTGCAGCAGTTCGTGGGCCGTGTGCCTCTTCTCTCCTAAGCTGAGTAGTTTCAGCACGGCCTACTGACGCTTGCCCACCGCTGTGCTGCCGTGCCGCGCGACACCGACTGCTGGCGACGTGCTGCTGCTGACACATCTTGATTGCAAGACAGAGGTTGCGTAGGAGGAGGAGGAGGAGGGTGGTTTAGTGGAGGAAGCATACACCGCCGCACATACAACCACCGAGCTGTGGCCCGCAATTCTGGGGGGGGTAAGACGTGAGCGGTCCCAGGCTCTGACTCTGTCCTAGCCTCCACTAAATTCACCCAATGTGCCGTCAGGGAGATATAGTGGCCCTGCCCGCCTGTGCTTGTCCATGTGTCCGTTAAGTGGGCCTTGGCAGTAACCGCGTTGGTGAGGGCGCGTACAATGTTGCGGGAGACATGGTCGTGCAGGGCTGGGACGGCACATCGGGAAAAGTAGTGGCGACTGGGAACTGAGTAGCGCTGGGCCGCCGCCGCCATCATACCTTTGAAAGCCTCCGTTTCCACAACCCTATACGGCAGCATCTCCAGGCTGATAAATTTGGCTATGTGCACGTTTAACGCTTGAGCGTGCGGGTGCGTGGCTGCGTACTTGCGCTTGCACTCCAACACTTGCGCTAGCGACGGCTGGACGGTGCGCTGAGAGACATTGGTGGATGGGTCCGAGCACAGCGGAGGTGAGGGTGTGGGAGCAGGCCAGGAGACGGTAGTGCCTGTGTCCTGAGAGTGGGGTTGGATCTCAGTGGCAGGTTGGGGCACAGGGGGAGAGGCAGAGTGCAAACCGGAGGCGGTGAACGGCCTTCGTCCCACCTTGTGGGGTGCTTGGCCATCATATGTCTGCGCATGCTGGTGGTGGTGAGGCTGGTGGGGGTGGCTGCCTGGCTGATCTTGGCGCGACACAGGTTGCACACCACTGTTCGTCGGTCGTCTGCACTCTCAGTGAAAAACTGCCAGACCTTTGAGCACCTCGGCCTCTGCAGGGTGGCATGGCGCGAGGGGGCGCTTTGGGAAACAGTTGGTGGATTATTCGGTCTGGCCCTGCCTCTACCCCTGGCCACCACACTGCCTCTTCCAACCTGCCCTGCTGCTGCACTTGCCTCCCCCTCTGAAGACCTGTCCTCAGTAGGCGTAGCAAACCAGGTGGGGTCAGTCACCTCATCGTCCAGCTGCTCTTCCTCCGAATCCTCTGTGCGCTCCTCCCTCGGACTTACTCCAATTACTACTACCTGAGTGATAGACAACTGTGTCTCATCGTCATCGTCCTCCTCACCCACTGAAAGCTCTTGAGACAGTTGCCGGAAGTCCCCAGCCTCATCCCCCGGACCCCGGGAACTTTCCAAAGGTTGGGCATCGGTCACGACAACCTCCTCCGGTGGGAGAGGAACCATTGCTGGCCATTCTGGGCAGGGGCCCGGGAACAGTTCCTGGGAGTCTGCCTGCTCCTCAGAATGTGTCATTGTAATGGAGTGAGGAGGCTGGGAGGAAGGAGGAGCAGCAGCCAGAGGATTCAGAGTTGCAGCAGTGGACGGCGCAGAATTCTGGGTGGTCGATAGATTGCTGGATGCACTTTCTGCCATGCACTTTCTGCCATCCACGACAGGACCTGCTCACACTGCTCATTTTCTAATAAAGTTCTACCGCGTGGACCCATTAATTGTGAGATGAATGTGGGAACGCCAGAAACGTGCCTCTCTCCTAATCCCGCAGCAGTCGGCTGCGATACACCTGGATCAGGAGCTCGGCCTGTGCCCACACCCTGACTTGGGCCTCCGCGTCCTCGCCTGCGTCCACGTCCTCTAGGCCTACCCCTACCCCTCAGCATGGTGTATTACCAGTAGTGCAGAAACAGAACGCTGTAATTAAATGTGCTGCTTATTGGCCTGTGGTTGGAGGCTGACTTCGCTTACGGAACGCACAGCAGAGGCAGGAAAGAATTTTGCGCAAGCCTGCTGTAACACTTAGCTGGCTACGTATGAATTAGGACAACTACCCCCAGCAGAGACGCAGTACAGTCAGGACGGTCACAGGCAGCCCAAATAGATTTTTTTTCCCAAATTTTTTTGGAAAAGCCCACTGCGTATATAGACTGGATATGTCTTTCACTGTCCCTGCCTCACCACCACTACTGGCCGTGGACTATGTAAAATTACTGCAGACTGTTTCACTCTGGACAGGATGACAGCGGTGATGTAAGAGGCAACGCAGGGGCAGGAAAGAATTTTGCGCAAGCCTACTGTAACACTTAGCTGGCTGCGTATGAATTAGGACAACTACCCCCAGCAGAGACGCAGTACAGTCAGGACGGTCACAGGCAGCCCAAATAGATTTCTTTTCCCAATTTTTTTTGGAAAAGCCCACTGCGTATATCGACTGGATATGTCTTTCACTATCCCTGCCTCACCACCACTACTGGCCGTGGACTATGTAAAATTACTGCAGACTGTTTCACTCTGGACAAGATGACAGCGGTGATGTAAGAGGCAACGCAGAGGCAGGAAAGAATTTTGCGCAAGCCTGCTGTAACACTTAGCTGGCTGCGTATGAATTAGGACAACTACCCCCAGCAGAGACGCAGTACAGTCAGGACGGTCACAGGCAGCCCAAATAGATTTTATTTCCCAAATTTTTGGGAAAAGCCCACTGCGTATATAGACTGGATATGTCTTTCACTGTCCCTGCCTCACCACCACTACTGGCCGTGGACTATGTAAAATTACTGCAGACTGTTTCACTCTGGACAGGATGACAGCGGTGATGTAAGAGGCAACGCAGGGGCAGGAAAGAATTTTGCACAAGCCTGCTGTAACACTTAGCTGGCTGCGTATGAATTAGGACAACTACCCCCAGCAGAGACGCAGTACAGTCAGGACGGTCACAGGCAGCCCAAATAGATTTTTTTTCCCAATTTTTTTGGAAAAGCCCACTGCGTATATAGACTGGATATGTCTTTCACTGTCCCTGCCTCACCACCACTACTGGCCGTGGACTATGTAAAATTACTGCAGACTGTTTCACTCTGGACAGGATGAGAGCGGTGATGTAAGAGGCAATGCAGGGGCAGGAAAGAATTTTGCGCAAGCCTGCTGTAACACTTAGCTGGCTGCGTATGAATTAGGACAACTACCCCCAGCAGAGACACAGTACAGTCAGGACGGTCACAGGCAGCCCAAATAGATTTTTTTTCCCAAATTTTTTTGGAAAAGCCCACTGCGTATATAGAATGGATATGTCTTTCACTGTCCCTGCCTCACCACCACTACTGGCCGTGGACTATGTAAAATTACTGCAGGACGCAATGCTCTGGACGCAATGCTCTGCACGGCCGATATACAAAAAAAAAAAATGTGCAACACTGCAAAAAGCAGCCTCAACAGTACTGCACACGGTCAGATGTGGCCCTAAGAAGGACCGTTGGGGTTCTTGAAGCCTAAAATCACTCCTAATGCTCTCCCTATAGCAGCTCCGGCATCAGCAGCACTTTCCCTGATCTCTGTCAGAATGCATCTGTGGCGAGCCGCGGGAGGGGCCAATTTATATACTCGGGTGACACCTGATCTCACCAGCCACTCACTGCAGGGGGGTGGTATAGGGCTTGAACGTCGCAGGGGGAAGTTGTAATGCCTTCCCTGTCTTTCTATTGGCCAGAAAAGCGCGCTAACGTCTCAGAGATGAAAGTGAAAGTAACTCGAACATCGCGTGGTGCTCGCCTCTAGTAACGTGCATCTCGAACACGCTAATACTCGAACGAGTATCAAGCTCGGACGAGTACATTCGCTCATCTCTAGTCTTCAAGCAAAATTTCTGTTCTGAAAGAAACTGACTACTCCTTTCATTTTGGGCCCTATTGGGCATCCAGACATTAGATTAGGACCACAATGGGTATCTATTTTCGGGTGTCAATTCTCATTTTCATGTGCACCATAGAAAAAAAACTGTCTTTAAAATGACATATTTGAAAAAATATGAAATTTTATTTTTTGTTTATTTATTTAGTTGCCCTTCTTTGAACCCCCTCAAGCATTGCAATGCCTTTCTCGCGTGAGGCCTGACAAGTGCCATATATAGTGGAAGAATAATGCTCTCGTCCCTCGACCCTATAGCTCTATTAATGCACCCCAAAACTTTATTTGCATTTGCAGCAGCTGACTGACATTGGTTGCTCCAGTTAAGTCTACAGTTAACTAGTACCCCCAGGTCTTTTTCCATATCACTTCTCCCTAGCAGTATTTCATTTAGTGTATGTTAGTGACATCCATTTCTCCCGCCCATGTGCATAACCTTACATTTATCAATGTTGAACTTCATTTGCCATTTTTCTATCCAAGCCCCCAATTTATCTAGGTCCATTTGTAGCCGTACATTGTCCTCCGTTGCGTTAATTACCTTGTATAATTTCATATAGTCTGTGCAATCGCTCTATCAGGTCATGAATAAATATAATTAATAAATATATTAAACAGAATGGGACCTAATACTGAACCCTGTGGCACCGCAGTAGCAACGGTGGCCCAATCAGAGTACAAACCAGTAACTACCATCCTCTGCTTTCTATCTCTGAGCCAGTTCTTTACCCATATACCCACGTTTTCGATCAGACCGAACGATTTCATTTTAAATATTAACCTATTATGTAGCACTGTGTCAAATGCTTTAGAAAAATCCAGATATATGAGATCAATAGACTCTCCCAGGTCCAGTCTACAACTTACTTCATTGTAGAAGCTAATCAAGTTGGTTTGACATGATCGATCCCTCATAAACCCATGCTGATGAGGAGTTATATCGTGTTTTTCCTTGAGGTATTCTAGGATGGCATCTCTGAGAAACCCCTCAAATTTTTTTTCCAATTATTGAAATGACTCTTACCGACCTGTAGTAACCAGGCTCTTTTCTTGACCCTTTTTTGTTTATTGGAACCATGTTGGCAATGCGCCAATCCAATGGTACAACCCCGGTATGAATAGAGTCCCTAAATATAAGAAATAGCTACCTGTCTATCACGTCACTTAGTTCTCCCAGAACCCTTGGGTGTATTCCATCTGGGCCCGGCAATTTGTTGATTTTAATCATTATTAGCCAGCTCAGCACTTCCTACTGTATTAGGCAGTTGATATTTAGTGGGGGGGTTCATTTTATCCCGTTGCACCTCGTGTGACATTTCTTTTTCTTTTGTGAATACACTTGAGAAAAAATGTTTGATAGATTCACCTTCCCCCATCATCTTCTATGGTTCCTGCATTATTTGTTAAAGGGCCAGTGCTCTCAGTGCAAATCCTTTTACTGTTTATTTAATTGAAAATATAGTTTAGGGTTATTTTTGGTCTCTTTGGCGATTAGTCTTTTTGCCTCCTCCTTGGCAGTTTTTATCTTTTCCATACATATTTCTTTTTTTTCCTGCATGCTTTTAGTGCTTCTTCACTGCCTTCTTGTTTTTGTAATTTAAACACGTTCTTTTTTTCACTTATTCCCCCCCTTACAGTCTTGTCAAGTCACATTGGTTTCCTTCCATGCGTAGTTCTTTTATATTTAAAGGGTATGAACTGCTCACATGAGGTATTTAGGATGTTTTTGAACTTCTCCCATTTGTCGTCTGTACTGTTATTTTTGAGGAAATTTTTAATGTTGCCTATAGTAATTCTGAGGTGATCAAATTTTGCTTTACTAAACTTCAGTTTTTTGTTGCTCCCTGATAAGGCTTCTTATTGAATGACAACTGGAAATTAATTATATTGTGGTCACTATTCCCCAAATGTCCTTCATTCTGCACCCCTGTGATTCTGTCTGGTGTGTTGGATAATAATAAGTCCAGAATGTCCCTCCCTCTAGTTGGCTCCCGTACAAGTTGGGTAAGGTAGTTATCTTTAATTGTTCTCAAGAACTTATCGCCCTTGCGAGATTCACAAATTTTGTCTTCTCATATTATATCTGGATAATTAAAATCTCCAATAATAATTACTTCATTGCGGTTTGACACTTCTTCTATTTGTCTTATTAGGTTTTCAGTTTTTCCTGGCCTATAGAAAACTGCTTTTTAGTCTTTTTTCCCTGTATTACCATTCATAGAGATTCCACGTGTTCATCTTCTATACCTACAGTATATCTTCTCATAGCCTTGGCATTAAGTAGGATTTAACATACAGACTTATTGCTACCCCTTTCTGGTTTCCACAGTCACTTTTGAAGAGATTGTAACCCTGTAAGTTCACCGCCCAGTCGCATTTGTCATCAAGCCATGTGGCACCTGAGCACCACGCTCAGCATGGGTGCAGGGTGAAGTTCACAATTAATGCAGTTATAGTACACCATGGCCCTACCTAAAAGCAGAGTAATTGTCCTGATAAGGACAGCCCCACTGTCTTCTTTCTGGGCCCTGACTCCCTATAGAAACCCCTGGAGAGATGAACTGACACCACAAAGCACATGTAGGTCAGTGAGCAACACTCCAGGAAGATGAAAGCCTGTATGTCTTGTCCGTGCAGCACAAGAGCACCACGCTCAGCACGGACACATGGTGATGTACACACTGATGGTAATAGTAGTACACCATGCTATGCTGGACAGTGAGCACCACTCCAGGAAGATAGAAGCATGTCCCTAACCTAACAGGGAGGTGAAGAGTTCCTACCTAAAAGCAGAGTAATTGTCCTGATAAGGACAGCCCCACTGTCTTCTTTCTGGGCCCTGACTCCCTATAGAAACCCCTGGAGAGATGAACTGACACCACAAAGCAAGACAATATAGGTAACTAAAATAGAGCAGCACTTATCTGTTAAGGAGCAATTCATCCAGCCTAGATGATCACCAACACCAACCTCTCCTTTAGAAAAACTGAAAAACGGCCAACACACTCACCAAACATCCCTGCACGCATAAGCAGATGGAATTGCTGTAATAAATATGAGGAATTACTACGTGAATTGGCCAAGTCACTTAAGCCATGAGCCCAGCTTCAAGGGTCCTTGTGTCTCGCGGTCCCTACTCTAACAAGACAACATAAACCAGAGCCCTGCTGCAAGCAGAGCGATCACCTTGATAAAGGTGACCCTGCACTAAAACTTAAGGGCCACATTAGCCTAGAGATGATATATGATCCAGCAGAACAGCACACAGTTCACACACCAAAACACTAGGGCTAGCATGCAAGACAGAACACCCACAGAATAGGACTGTCCACACCTAATGTCTGGCCACCTGCACAAACACTGGACAAGACACTGTTCACACACATAACACATATACAGGCATGCAGGACCAACAAACCCAAAGTGAAGGGATACCAGCTTCCTCTTGCAGAGGGGTTGGTGTATATATATGCAGCAGACCCGTGGGGATTGGCTGGCAGGAGGAACTCCAAACCCAGCCAGCTCAATTATCCTCACCTGTGAAGCTGTGCTCCTGGAACCCTGTAGAACAACAGATCCCAGCAGCACAACCTGACACCATGTTTCCGTTATTCCTACTGTATTGTAGCTTTCCTCAGATATTCTCGCTTCAAGCTCACTTATTTAACTGACCAGACTTCTTGCATTCGCAGCCATACAATTTATACAGTTGTGCTTGCTGTTTGTAGTTATGCTACTTAGGGTCCTATTTGCTGCTCTATCATTTTTAACTGTACTAACCTCACCTCCCGCTCCACCCCCATTGCCATTCCTTAAAGGGGTTGTCCCGCGAAAGCAAGTGGGGTTATACACTTCTGTATGGCCATATTAATGCACTTTGTAATGTACATCGTGCATTAATTATGAGCCATACAGAAGTTATTCACTTACCTGTTCTGTTGCTAGCGTCCTCGTCTTCATGGTGCCGTCTAATTTCAGCGTCTAATCGCCCGATTAGACGCGCTTGCGCAGTCCGGTCTTCTCCCTGGTGAATGGGGCCGCTCGTGCCGGAGAGCTGGTCCTCGTAGCTCCGCCCCGTCACGTGTGCCGATTCCAGCCAATCAGGAGGCTGGAATCGGCAATGGACCGCACAGAGCCCACGGTGCACCATGGGAGAAGACCCGCGGTGCATCGTGGGTGAAGATCCCGGCGGCCATCTTGCTAAGGTAAGGAAGAAGTCGCCGCAGCGCGGGGATTCGGGTAAGTACTAAACGTTTTGTTTTTTTAACACATGCATTGGGTTTGTCTCGCGCCAAACGGGGGGCCTATTGAAAAAAAAAAAAAAAACGTTTCGGCACGGGACAACCCCTTTAATCCCAGAACTCTGTCTACACTGTCTTCCCCCTTTCTTCTTTTGATGCCCCCCCCCCCCCTGAACTCGAGCACCAGGAAGGCAACACACCATTCGACGATCCTGGTCTTTGTGGCAGGATGCTTTTTCTATCTTCCTAATAATTGAGTCCCCCACCACTAGGACCTGTCTAGCCTGCCCTGCGTTCCCCTTCCTACTGAAGCAGTCATCTCTCTGGTTGTCAGAGGGCATATCGTGCTGCAGCAGTGCTAACCCTGTAATAGCATCCACCTCATCTGTTAAATTTGCACACAATGATTGTTCACACTGCCGCTCCGGGACCTGCTCTGGCTGACTCTGGGACCCGCTCATCTTCTCCCCACTTCTCTCTCCCCGCCGATGGATCCTCCCGCAGCTCCGATGCATCCCTTGCTTCTGTTCTCCTGCTCCCTAGATTCCCGCCTGAAGTCACTTCCGGCTCCAGTAATCTAGACTGTGACTGACTTACTTTGGTCAAGTCATGCGTGCAAACTCACCAGAGAAGTCAATAATTTTGGGAAAGGCCAGTGGAACCAGAAGAAAAGGCCAACAAAGAACAAGCTGAATCGACATCATTAAAATGGATACCAATATGTGCATCAAGCAGTTAAAAGAAGCAGTGCTTCACAAGGAAGCATGGAAAATGCTCACATATAAAGTCACCGAGAGTTGAACGTGACCACATAGTAATATAGTAACAAAGTATGTAAGGCCGAATGAAGACAATGTCCATCTAGTTCAGCCTATTAATCCTCCTTGCTGTTGATCCAGAGTAAGGCAAAAAAAAACAAGAGGCAGGAGCCAATTAGCCCTTTTGGGGGGAAATTCCTTCCCGACTCCGTAATGGCAATCAGACTAATCCCTGGAGCAACCTCTAATAGTTCTTACCTGCCTGAATACCCGGATTAACAATTAACCTAAGATTTATATCCTATAACATCCTTCCCCTCTAGAAAGACATCAAGCCCCCTTTTAAACTCCTCTGCGGATTTTGCCATCACCACATCCAAAGGCAGAGAGTTCAACAGTCTAATTGCTCTTACAGAACCCTTTTCTGTGTTGGGGATGAAACCTGCTTTCTTCTAGACGTAGCGGATGCCTTCTTGTTACTGTCGCAGTCCTGGGTATAAACAGATTGTGGGAGAGATCCTTGTATTGTCTCCTCATGTATTTATACATAGTTATTTGATCACCCCTTAGGCCTCATGTCCACGGGGAAAATCGGGCCCGCTACGGATTCTATATGTAGAATCCGTAGCGGGTCCCTCCTGCCCCGCGGACATGAGCGCTGAAAATAAGAATAAATGAGAATAAACTCACCTCCCATCCGCTCCGTTTCTTCTCTGCGTCGCGGCCGGATCTTCTTTCTTCGGCCGGCGGATGAATTCGTCACGCCGGCGGCACGTCGCCGGCACGTCGTCGACGTGCCGCGCGCATGCGCCGGGCACATCCGCCGAGCGAAGCAAGGGAGATGCGGCTGTAAGGAAGAGAAGACCTTCCCGGCCCGCTGCGGGTGAGTAAATGCTTTTAAATTCCTATTTTAGTTCTCCCGCGGATCCGGACGGCTTCCATAGGCTTCAATAGAAGCCCGCGGGAGCCGTCCCCGCGGGAGACCCGCATGAAAATGGAGCATGGTCCAGATTTTTTCATGCTCCATTTTTTTTAAAATCACTTTTATTGACGATCCGCGGGTATTTATCTACCCGCGGGTGGTCAATGCATCCCTATGGGGTGCGGATCCACGCGCGGGAGAAGAGTTAAAATCCGCTGCGGATTTTAATTCTTATTTTGCCCGTGGACATGAGCCCTTAGTCGTCTTTTTTCCAGGGTATTCCAGTCCCTTCATTCCATGTTTAGTTGCCCTTCTTTGAACCCCCTCCAGCACTGTAACATCTTTCCTGAGCACTGGTGACCAGAACTGTGTGCAGTATTCCATGTGAGGCCTGACAAGTGCCTTGTACAGTGGGAGGATAATGTTCTCGTCCCTCGCCCCTATACCTCTTTTAATACACCCCAAGACTTTATTAGCTTTTGCAGCAGCTGACTGGCATTCATTACTCCAGTTTAATGACTAAATGAATAGATTGATTGAATGCACAGACCTTTCAGAATCATTTCACAACTAAATTGATCCCTTAAAAATAAGTTTAGGGTAGTTCCTTCAAAATAAGAAAAATTGGCATTATACCTATAAACTTTCTGACATCCAAAATAAATAAAAGAACATTTACAAAATGATGCCAGCAAATAGTTGACATATTGTAAATGTTAGTAACTAGAGATGAGCAAGCACCAAAATGCTCGGGTGCTCGTTACTCGAGTTGAACTTCCCGCGATGCTCGAGGGTTCGTTTCGAGTAACGAACCCCATTGAAGTCAATGGGCGACCTGAGCATTTTTGTATGGGAATTTGTGAAAATCTGGGAAATTCAAGAAAGTGATGGGAACGACACAGAAACGGATAGGGCAGGCGAGGGGCTACATGTTGGGCTGCATCTCAAGTTCCTAGGTCCCACTATTAAAGGGGTTGTCCCGCGGCAGCAAGTGGGTCTATACACTTCTGTATGGCCATATTAATGCACTTTGTAATGTACATTGTGCATTAATTATGAGCCATACAGAAGTTATCAAAAGTTATTCACTTACCTGTTCCGTTGCTGGCGTCCTCGTCTCCATGGTTGCCGTCTAATTTTCGCCGTCTAATGGCCAAATTAGACGCGCTTGCGCAGTCCGGGTCTTCTGCTTTTCTCAATGGGGCTCCGTGTAGCTCCGTGTAGCTCCGCCCCGTCACGTGCCGATTCCAGCCAATCAGGAGGCTGGAATCGGCAATGGACCGCACAGAAGCCCTGCGGTCCACCGAGGGAGAAGATGCCGGCGGCCATCTTCACCGGGTAAGTAAGAAGTCACCGGAGCGCGGGGATTCAGGTAAGCGCTGTCCGGTGTTCTTTTTTAACCCCTGCATCGGGGTTGTCTCGCGCCGAACGGGGGGGGGTTGAAAAACAAAAAAACCCGTTTCGGCGTGGGACAACCCCTTTAAGCTACAATAGCGGCAAGAGTGGGCCCTCCCCCCAAACACTTTTTACTTCTGATAAACGCTCATTAGCAAGGCATACCTTAGCTAAGCACCACACTACCTCCAACAAAGCACAATCACTGCTTGCATGACACTTTGCTGCCACTTCTCCTAGGTAACATGCTGCCCAACCGCCCATTTCAGTAATAGTAGCAGTCAAGACAGGCCCCAGTAACAATTCCAAAGCAGCAGTATAGGGGAAGCACAGTATTAGGGTGCGGGCAGACGAGCGTAGGCGTATTTACGTTCGCACGAGCGCAACGTATAATCGCCCGAGCGATCGTTTTTCACCGATCACGACCAGAGCTAGAAAGCGTATTTTCGTTTGTTCCTACTTTGCAAACGGTCTTTTCGTCGATCGAATATGCGTTGGCGCGTATTTCGGTCGCATATGTTCCGTTTTTTTTCGAATTGCCGTTTTTACGCGCCGTAAAATCGCCCATGTGAACGAATACATTCGAAACCATTGCCTCAGATGGTCACGTATATACGTTTGGTCGCAAAAACGCGCCGTTTATGCGCTCGTCTGCCCGCACCCTTAGTTCCATTTCAGTAGTAGTAGCAGTCAAGACAGGCCCCAGTAACATATCACTAGCAGCAGTATAGGGGGAGCACAGTATTAGTTCCATTTCAGTAGTAGTAGCAGTCTGGACAGGCCCCAGTAACATATCACTAGCAGCAGTATAGGGGGAGCACAGTATTAGTTCTATTTCAGTAGTAGTTGCAGTCTAGACAGGCCCCAGTAACATATCACTAGCAGCCGTATAGGGGGAGCACAGTATTAGTTCCATTTCAGTAGTAGTAGCAGTCTAGACAGGCCCCAGTAACATATCACTAGCAGCAGTATAGGGGGAGCACAGTATTAGTTCCATTTCAGTAGTAGTAGCAGTCTGGACAGGCCCCAGTAACATATCACTAGCAGCAGTATAGGGGGAGCACAGTATTAGTTCTATTTCAGTAGTAGTTGCAGTCTAGACAGGCCCCAGTAACATATCACTAGCAGCCGTATAGGGGGAGCACAGTATTAGTTCCATTTCAGTAGTAGTAGCAGTCTAGACAGGCCCCAGTAACATATCACTAGCAGCAGTATAGGGGGAGCACAGTATTAGTTCCATTTCAGTAGTAGTAGCAGTCTAGACAGGCCCCAGTAACATATCACCAGCAGCAGTATAGGGGAAGCACAGTATTAGTTCAATTTCAGTAGTAGTAGCAGTCAAGTCAGGCCCCAGTAACATTCCCGTTGCAGCAGTTTAGGGAGATAACAGTCTCTTTCACATTTCAGCAGCTGCAGTATAGACAAGGCCCCAGTTACATTTATGTAGCAAAAGTTTAGGCCAACCCCACACACCTTGCTGTACCATGAGTGCAGGCGAAGCCCATAAAAATTACTAGGATTACACTGTAGGCGAGGGCCCAAAAAAATTGGTGTACCAAAAGTACTAATGTACCTCAGAAAAATTGCCCATGCCCAACCAAAAGGGCAGGTGAAACCCATTAATCGCTTTGGTTACTGTGGCTTAATTTGTAACTAGGCCTGGAGGCAGCCCAGTTAAAATAAAAATTGGTTCAGGTGCAAGTTTCAACGCTTTAATGAGAATTGAAACGTATAAACATTGTTTACAAAAGTAATATGACTGAGCCTTGTGGGCCTAAGAAAAATTGCCCGTTCGGCGTGATTACGTGAGGTTTCAGGAGGAGGAGTAGGAGGAGGAGGATGAATATAATACACAGATTGATGAAGCTAAAAGGTCCACGTTTTTTATGGTGATAGAGAACGATGCTTCCATACGTGGGTGCAGCCTATGTATTGTTTAGGTACCGCTGCTGTCTGCTGGTGGAGAAGAGAAGTCTGGGGAAATCCAGGCTTTGTTCATCTTTATGAGTGTAAGCCAGTCGGCACTGTCAGTTGACAGGCGGGTACGCTTATCCGTGAGGATTCCCCCAGCCGCACTAAAGACCCTCTCTGACAAGACACTAGCCGCAGGGCAAGCAAGCATCTCCAGGGCATACAGCGCGAGTTCAGGCCATGTGTCCAGCTTCGACACCCAGTAGTTGTACGGAGCAGAGGCGTCACGGAGGACGGTCGTGCGATCGGCTACGTACTCCCTCACCATCCTTTTGCAGTGCTCCCGCCGACTCAGCCTTGACTGGGGAGCGGTGACACAGTCTTGCTGGGGAGCCATAAAGCTGTCAAAGGCCTTGGAGAGTGTTCCCCTGCCTGCGCTGTACATGCTGCCTGATCTCCGCGCCTCCCCTGCTACCTGGCCCTCGGAACTGCGCCTTCTGCCACTAGCGCTGTCGGATGGGAATTTTACCATCAGTTTGTCCACCAGGGTCCTGTGGTATAGCATCACTCTCGGACCCCTTTCCTCTTCGGGTATGAGAGTGGAAAGGTTCTCCATATACCGTGGGTCGAGCAGTGTGTACACCCAGGAGTAACGAGCACCCGAGCATTTTGGTGCTCGCTCATCTCTAGTTGAGACCCATTAACTTTTTCTATTTATGACATATTCAATGCCTGTAATCCGTAGTGGCCAGAATGCGTGTAACGCGAGGGTCACGAGAAAGGCATCCTAACATGAAGTCAGCCATGTGTGCCAGGGTACCTGTACGCAACACATGACTGTCCTCACTAGGAAGATCACTTTCAGGATCCTCCTCCTCCTCCTCAGGCCATACACGCATGGGTACCCTCAGCAGTGGGCCATGCTGTCTCTTCCCCCTCCTCCTCATGCTCCTCCTCCTCCAAAACGCGCTGAGATATAGACAGGAGGGTGCTCTGACTATCCAGCGACATACTGTCTTCCCCGCCTCCATTTCCGAGCGCAAAGCGTCTGCCTTTATGCTTTGCAGGGAACTTCTCAAGAGGCATAACAGAGGAATGGTGACGCTAATGATTGCTGCATTGCCGCTCACCATCTGGGTAGACTCCTCAAAGTTCCCAAGGACCTGGCAGATGTCTGCCAACCAGGCCCACTCTTCTGTAAAGAATTGAGGAGGCAGACTCCCACTACGCCGCCCATGTTGGAGTTTGTATTCCACTATAGCTCTACGCTGCTCATAGAGCCTGGCCAACATGTGGAGCGTAGAGTTCCACCGTGTGGGCACGTCGCACAGCAGTCGGTGCACTGGCAGATTAAACCGATGTTGCAGGGTCCGCAGGGTGGCAGTGTCCGTGTTGGACTTGCGGAAATGTGCGCTGAGCTGGCGCACCTTTCCGAGCAGGTCTGACAAGCGTGGGTAGCTTTTCAGAAAGCGCTGGACCACCAAATTAAAGACGGGGCCAGGCATGGCACGTGCGTGAGGCTGCCAAGCTGCAGAGCCGCCACCAGGTTACGGCCGTTGTCACACACGACCATGCCCGGTTGGAGGCTCAGCGGCGAAAGCCAGCGGTCGGTCTGCTCTGTCAGACCCTGCAGCAGTTCGTGGGCCGTGTGCCTCTTCTCTCCTAAGCTGAGTAGTTTTAGCACGGCCTGCTGACGCTTGCCCACCGCTGTGCTGCCACGCTGCGCGACACCGACTGCTGGCGACATGCTGCTGCTGACACATCTTGATTACGAGACTGAGGTTGCGTAGGAGGAGAAGGAGGAGGGTGGTTTAGTGGAGGAAGCATACACCGCTGCAGATACCAGCACCGAGCTGGGGCCCGCAATTCTGGGGGTGGGTAGGACGTGAGCGGTCCCAGGATTGACTCGGTCCCAGCCTCCACTAAATTCACCCAATGTGCCGTCAGGGAGAGATAGTGGCCCTGCCCGCCTGTGCTTGTCCACGTGTCTGTTGTTAAATGGACCTTGGCAGTAACCGCGTTGGTGAGGGCGCGTACAATGTTGCGGGAGACGTGGTCGTGCAGGGCTGGGACGACACATCGGGAAAAGTAGTGGCGACTGGGAACTGAGTAGCGCGGGGCCGCTGCCGCCATCATACTTTTGAAGGACTCCGTTTCCACAACCCTATACGGCAGCATCTCAAGGCTGATAAATTTGGCTATGTGGACGGTTAACGCTTGAGCGTGCGGGTGCGTGGCGGCGTACTTGTGCTTGCGCTCAAACACTTGCGCTAGCGACGGCTGGACGGTGCGGTGCGAGACATTGCTGGATTGGGCCGAGGACAGCGGAGGTGAGGGTGTGGGTGCAGGCCAGGAGACGGTAGTGCCTGTGTCCTCAGAGCGGGGTTGGATCTCAGTGGCAGGTTGGGGCACAGGGGGAGAGGCAGCGGTGCAAACCGGAGGCGGTGAACGGCCTTCGTCCCACCTTGTGGGGTGCTTGGCCATCATATGTCTGCGCATGCTGGTGGTGGTGAGGCTGTTGGTGGTGGCTCTCCGGCTGATCTTGGCGCGACAAAGGTTGCACACCACTGTTCGTCGGTCGTCAGGCGTCTCTGTGAAAAACTGCCAGACCTTACAGCACCTTGGCCTCTGCAGGGTGGCATGGCGCGAAGGTGCGCTTTGGGAAACAGTTGGTGGATTATTCGGTCTGGCCCTGCCTCTACCCCTGGCCACCGCACTGCCTCTTGCAACCTGCCCTGCTGCTGCCCTTGCCTCCCCCTCTGAAGACCTGTCCTGAGTAGGCGTTGCAAACCAGGTGGGGTCAGTCACCTCATCGTCCTGCTGCTCTTCCTCAGAATCCTCTGTGCGCTCCTCCCTCGGACTTACTGCCTTTACTACTACCTCACCGATAGACAACTGTCTCATCGTTATCGTCCTCCTCACCCACTGAAAGGTCTTGAGACAGTTGCCGGAAGTCCCCAGCCTCATCCCCCGGACCCCGGGAACTTTCCAATGGTTGGGCATCAGTGACGATAAACTCCTCTGGTGGGAGAGGAACCACTGCTGCCCAATATGAGCAGGGGCCCGAGAACAGTTCCTGGGAGTCTTCCCGCTCCTGAGCATGTGTCATTGTAGTGGAGTGAGGAGGCTGGGAGGAAGGAGGAGCAGCAGACAGAGGATTCGGATTTGCAGCAGTGGACGGCGCAGAACTGTGGGTGGACGAGAGGTTGCTCGAAGCACTTTCTGCCATCCACGACAGGACCTGCTCACACTGCTCATTTTCTAATAAAGGTCTCCCGCATGGACCCATTAATTGTGCGATGAATGTGGGGACGCCAGAAACGTGCCTCTCTCCTAATCGCACAGCAGTCGGCTGCGATACACCTGGATCAGGAGATCGGCCTGTGCCCACACCCTCACTTGGGCCTCCGCGTCCACGTCCTCTAGGACTACCCCTACCCCTCAGCATGCTGTATTACCAGTGATTTGATTTCCCAGCCAGGAAATAAATTGGCGCAAGCCTGCTGTTAAACTTAGCTGGCTGCGTATGATTTTTTTTACGTTCTCCACCCAGCACACATGTACCCAGAACGCTGAGGACTGTTAGAGGCAGGCCAAATAGAATAGTAGTTGCCCTTTTTTTAAAGGAAGGGCCCACTGCGTATATTCAATCAATAATAAATGTGTTGTGGCCCTGCAGTGTGTCACAGAACTGCAGTGTTGCACAGTTATTAACTACAGCAGAGTGGTGATTTCCCAGGCAGGAAATAAATTGGCGCAAGCCTGCTGTTAAACTTAGCTGGCTGCGTATGATTTTTTTTACGTTCTCCACCCAGCACACACGTACCCAGAACGCTGAGGACTGTCAGAGGCAGGCCAAAAAGAATAGTTCCCCTTTTTTTTTAAAGGAAAGGCCCACTGCGTATATTCAATCAATAATAAATGTGTTGTGGCCCTGCACTGTGTCACAGAACTGCAGTGTTGCACAGTTATTAACTACAGCAGAGCGGTGATTTCCCAGGCAGGAAATAAATTGGCGCAAGCCTGCTGTTAAACTTAGCTGGCTGCGTATGATTTTTTTTACGTTCTCCACCCAGCACACACGTACCCAGAACGCTGAGGACTGTCAGAGGCAGGCCAAATAGAATAGTAGTTGCCCTTTTTTTTAAAGGAAAGGCCCACTGCGTATATTCAATCAATAATAAATGTTTTGTGGCCCTGCAGTGTGTCACAGAACTGCAGTGTTGCACAGTTATTAACTACAGCAGAGCGGTGATTTCCCAGGCAGGAAATAAATTGGCGCAAGCCTGCTGTTAAACTTAGCTGGCTGCGTATGATTTTTTTTACGTTCTCCACCCAGCACACACGTACCCAGAACGCTGAGGACTGTCAGAGGCAGGCCAAATAGAATAGTTCCCCTTTTTTTTTAAAGGAAAGGCCCACTGCGTATACTCAATCAATAATAAATGTGTTGTGGCCCTGCAGTGTGTCACAGAACTGCAGTGTTGCACAGTTAACTACAGCAGAGCGGTGATTTCCCAGGCAGGAAATAAATTGGCACAAGCCTGCTGTTAAACTTAGCTGGCTGTGTATGATTTTTTTTACGTTCTCCACCCAGCATACACGTACCCAGAACGCTGAGGACTGTCAGAGGCAGGCCAAATAGAATAGTAGTTGCCCTTGTTTTTTAAAGGAAAGGCCCACTGCGTATATTCAATCAATAATAAATGTTTTGTGGCCCTGCAGTGTGTCACAGAACTGCAGTGTTGCACAGTTATTAACTACAGCAGAGCGGTGATTTCCCAGGCAGGAAATAAATTGGCGCAAGCCTGCAGGCCAAATAGAATTTTTGCCCTTTTTTTTTAAAGAAAAGGCCCACTGCGTATATTCAATCAATAAAATATGTCTTCTGGCCCTGCCTACACAATTCTGTCCCTGTAGTATTACTGCAGGGCGCAATGCTCTGCACGGCCGATTTGGAAAAAAAAAAATGTGCAACACTGCTAACAGCAGCCTCCACAGTACTGCACACTGTTAGATGTGGCCCAAGAAGGACCGTTGGGGTTCTTGAAGCATACACTAACGCCTAACACTCTCCCTGCCTAACCACCACTTCTGTCCCTGTAGCATTACTGCAGGGCGCAATGCTCTGCACGGCCGATTTGGGGAAAAAAAAAAAAGTGCAACACTGCTAACAGCAGCCTCCACACTACTGCACACTGTTAGATGTGGCCCTAAGAAGGACCATTGGGGTTCTTGAAGCCTACACTAACTCCTAACGCTCTCCCTACAGCAGCTCCGGCACCAGCAGCACTGTCCCTCAGCTATCTCACAAGGCATCTGAGACGAGCCGTGGGAGGGGCCGACTTTTATACTCGGGTGACATCTGATCTCCCCAGCCACTCACAGCAGGGGGGTGGTATAGGGCTGGAACATCACAGGGGGAAGTTGTAATGCCTTCCCTGTCTTTCAATTGGCCAGAAAAGCGCGCTAACGTCCCTTGAGAGGAAACTGAAAGTAACCCGAACATCGCTAGGTACTCGTTACGAGTAACAAGCATCCCGAACACCCTAATAGTCGCCCGAGCATCAAGCTCGGACGAGTACGTTCGCTCATCTCTAGTCATAATAACTTTCCTTCTCTATATATAGAGATCCATTGCCTTTTTGATAAATAGAGGAAATTTCCACTCTCACTATTTGGATGGATTTCAGCACTTAAGATGACTATAATATCCAAACTTCTTTACTTATTTGAGACTTTCCCTTACCCAGCCTCCTTTCAGGACAGCTCTTCAGACAGCCTTTATGCAGTTTATCTGGTTGTGAAAACGCCATACGTAGTTAAAGCAGTTTTGCTATCTATCAAAGTAAAGCCTCTTTTACACAGGACGACTGTCGGGCAAATGATACTCGCATGATGATTGCCCGCATGTACTCGCTCCCGTGCTGTTGCACAGGAGCAAGTATCGTTGGCTCTCTGACAGAGCGGCTAGCAGGGAGGCGGGGCGGCTGGAGGAGATTTCACTCCTCGCTCTCCCCCGACCTTGTCCATTCACTTGACACAGCAGCCGTTCTGTACAGAACGGCTGCTGTAACAATGTACGATCATCGTTCAGGATCATCGCTCATCATCTAAGCTGCATAAAATCCTGAACGATGATCGTTCAGTGTAAACAGCAGCCGTTCAGTACTGAATGGCCTCTGTGTTAAGTGAATGGAGAGGGGCGGGGAAGTGTGAGGAGTGAAATCTCCTCCAGCTACCCCGCTGCGAGCCAACAATACTCACTCCTGTGCAACAGCATGGGAGTGAGTACATGCGGGGACAAGTGTCAGGCATCATTTGCCCGACATTCGTCCTGTGTAAATGGGGCTCAGCTAGGAGCTTATGAGTCCCTAATTTGTTATACTACTACTCAGTTTCAGAGAATTCTAACCCTGTCCCTCCCTTTAGCCTGCACCAGATGGATGGCAATAGAAAAGCTATGGCTGGCTCCTGTCCATCCCAATTCCCTTCTTTGAAAAAGTCTTTATGACCCTCCATCTGGTGAACTGCTAGGACTCATTGAATTATTGAGGGATGTTTGGAAGACACGTGTAAGGGGCTTCCTGCTAATGACCTCCAACTCTCCATTGACTTTATTCTTGTTCCATCTGAACCTACTAGATAGTCTCTGATTTATTTAAGCCCTAGTTGCAAAACTCTTTGTTCATGTTTGCTTACATTATGAACCTTGTCACTAGATTTCTGGTCCCATTTGAAAATTTACAAGCTAAATATCATCTCCTCAGCCAAAGCCGATTCCAATACTTTTCTATTCAATGTTTTGCGGTTTCAATATTTGGAGGTGTTCGGATGTCCCTTTACACATCATTTAAGAGTTTATGTAGATTTACTTCCCGCACAAGAGGCCTCAAATTTGCCATGTGTCACACCTCATAATCCTTCCTCAAGAGTTGCTTCATAGACACTCATATATGACAAAATGTAAGGAACCCTACAATCCCTCTGATTGTTGGAGGTGTGGAGGTTCCACAGGTCCTGCATTTCATATTTTTGGGATTATCCCTTAATAAGACCATTTTGTATGGAGATACGTCAGATTATTCACCGGGTGTTTGACTTCAGGATTCCATTGTCCTCTGTGGCATATCATCTTAACATTTTTCCCATTATAGGGGCACTACCTTTTCAAACAACCTAATGCTCATTTAATAGCTTGTGTTAGTCTCATCATTTCTGTAATATACTTGCATTACAAATTTGATTGCTTTACCACTGTAAATCACATTTGAAGTGGCTGCCACCAGGCTCCCTTCCAGCTTCTCTGCAATCCACTCTATCTCGTTACAGAGATTCTGTAGTAACAAAGACAGAGACATTTCCTTAGCAACAGGCGGTGGAGCTATTTTCACAGGGTGATCCCATGTACTCAGAAGCTGCATGCTGACAGATCTGCAGACACCATCATAACAATCTCCACAATTTCTTTTGCTCTTGCTATTCCAGCATCTAAAATCGCTCAAAGTTGTCTTTCGAGTGAGAATCGTTGGGTCTAACTGCACGGACATGATGCAGTTTTCGTTAATGAGTCATTCATCGTTGTCTTTCAGCAAGCTAACAGAGAACGATGAGCCTTATCAGTGCCGTGCACTGAGTTCTCAGCAGGATACCGCTGATACTATTCTTGGAAGAAGACAGTGCTCCAGCTGTGTTCTATATACCCCGCTCAGAGCGCTCAGCTGTATACCAGCTGAGCGCTCCATAAACACAGCAGGAGCATGCAGAAGACAAGCGCTCCAGTTGTCTTCTGCATACCCCGCTCAGAGTTCTCAGCTGGATACCAGCTGGGCGTTCTGAGAAGACAACAGCTGTATGCATATAGCGTGAGCCTTCATTTACACACTTTTGCTAAACTCTTGCTCCATATGTTAACTACAGCCCAGCCCAGAATTCTTCACCATCTATTTTGGATTTTTTTCAGCAGCATACAGTATTTTAAGGTTTTGGAGTATCATTCATCTCTTCATTACAATAAAGTTGACCAATCCACAGCTGTTTGGGATCGGTGGGATACTTTCTGGATAAAACGTGAACTCTAAAAAGCTTATATGTCCCTTCTCTTTTGTGTATTATCTTGTCAGGTCTTCCCCACTTCTACATTTTCTAGGTGAAACTGATGGATCGTATATGATAGCAAAAAGTTTCCTCCTTTGTTTTTAGATGGTCAATTTCTCTTTATTTATCATCAGCATTGTACTTGCTTTATGTGATGCCTTTACATGTCTTTTTGTTTTATTTTCTGCGTTGTTCATTATTTTAGTACTGCTGAAAAAAAAGTTTCCAATAAAATACAGTTTAGACATGCAGAAATAGCAGTGCGAGTGATGGTCTTTCGGGTTGGGCCAAATCATCTGCACAGCAAACAGCATTGCCTTCCTCATGCCATTTGACCCACTGTGTGAGGCCAGAGTAGCACACGGTGCAGCTTTTGTCTTGATCTCCAACTTTACACCCAAAATAATACTTGTAAGCAATCTTCACTCTCTTTGTCAGGTTTATACGCTGAACACATGTGGTGTATTTACCGCAAGTGTAGCAAAAATTGTTTGGATGGTTAACACATAGAGATGAGCGAGTATACTCGCTAAGGCACTACTCGCTCGAGTAATGTGCCTTAGCCGAGTATCTCCCCGCTCGTCCCGAAAGATTCGTGGGCCGCCACAGCTGACAGGTGAGTTGCGGCGGGGAGCGGGGCAGAGCGGGCGGGAGAGAGGGAGAGAAAGATCTCCCCTCCGTTCCTCCCTGCTCTCCCCCGCAGCTCCCCGCCCCGCGGCGGCCCCCGAATCTTTCGGGACGAGCGGGGAGATACTCGGCTAAGGCACATTACTCGAGCGAGTAGTGCCTTAGCGAGTATACTCGCTCATCTCTATTAACACAGCTTCGCCTCCTCATCTTTAGGCTAAAACAGACATACTGTCTATATAAGAAAACAGTATTGTCAACTAGAAGCTCGCGCTTATCCCATCTCACACTATATAGGCCTAGCAACTGCTGACATCAGCTTACCGACATACTCAGACGTTCCCAGATGCTGCAGGAACCCCCTGATGCCAGGATGTGTTGCAAACGAGGCGTTGTAAGGCAGGATGCAGGTGATACTGCAGCAATTATAATGTTGCCATGCATCAGTACATGGGCTAGTCTAACAAGCTTTTGCCAAACTGTAGTTGACCTATAACTTTAAATCTAGACGCCCTAGGCGAATTTTGACTTCAGATTCCGATTTAGCGCACCCAACTTGATGTAAATAGCATCATTTACTCCCAGTAGCAAAATCTTTGCTTATGAGTCTAATTAAGGTGAACAGATTTTCCTAGGGTCAAAGTGGGACATAGGGGTGTAGTCAGGGGTTTATCATGGCATATGATTTTACCTGCGTCGTTATAAAAAGTACAGGGTCAGTTCAAAAAAAGACAGAGCAAATTCTGCAGCATTTCTGCATCCAAAAAACATACCATTGGTGCGGATTTTGGCTGGAAATCAGCTGCATATTTGCAAATCATTTCATACCATGTGGTGCTCCCCCTCACTCGCTCCAAAGGCTTCACATTGTCAGCGTTCCCCAGCTTCCGGTTCCCAGCGGCCTGTAGTGGCCTCATCTGACCAGCATCACCTGACCAGCGTCGCCAGATCTGACCAGTTCGCTGGGAAACAGAAGCTGAGGAGTGATAACAGCGGGAAGCCTTCAGAGGAGGTGAGGGGGAGTGCTGCGTATCTGTAGCTGATTTCTAGTTAAAATCCGCACCAATGGTACAGATTTTGACAGCTTTTTTTAGATGCGGAATTTGATGCAGACATTTACGCTGTGGACATTTCACAGCATTTCTGCCATGTGAAAACATACCCTAAGTCAGCTTGAGGTATGCTGCCACGTGCAGAGTGGCCTCAGTAATAATAGTGTACCCTATACCAGCCCCAGCAATAATAGTTACCCCCCACAGAAGCCCCAGCAATAATAGTGACACCACACAGAAGCCCTAGCAATAATAGTGACTCCCCACAGTATCCCCAGCAATAATAGTGACCCCCCACAGTATCCCCAGCAATCATAGTGATACCCCATAGAAGCCCCAGCAATAATACTGACACCCCGCAGTAGCCCCAGCAATAATAGTGACACCCCACACTAGCCCCAGCAATAGTATTGACCCCCACAGTATCCCCAGCAATAGTAGTGACACCTCACAGTAGCCCCAGCAACAATAGTGACCCCTCCACAGAAGATGCATAGTATTAGTTCTCCCACTAAGCCCCCCATACTTACCTCTTTCTGGTTTTCACAGCGCCGACGCTCCTCTCAGCGCTGCTGCCGGTGGGCAGAAGTATCTGCACCCGCAGCGCCTTCTCCCTTTTCCTCTCCTCTTTCGGAGCAAAAGAGAAGAGGTCAGGGGAGGAGGAGACGAAGATCCCGGATGCACACACTGCCAGCAGTGTATGCATCCGTCCAGCGGTGCTGCAGAGTGATTACCAGCTGGGGAGTTGTGGCATCCCAGCTGGTAATCACTAAAATGGAGACCTGATGTCCCGAAAGTGGGAGAAATGGCTGTCCGGCTGGGGTCCCAGCATAAAACAGAACACAGGGTCCCAAAGCAGGACTGTCCTGCCTAAATCGGGACGTCTAGTCACCTTAGTCTAATTAACAAACATGTACAGTAATTTACACATTTAGCTTTGTCAAGCTATTTCAGTTCCTGCACATGTTATTCGGTACTGTTTGAGGATCAGAGGTTTCAGCACTCGTTGACACATTGCTCATGATGCAGCAATCTGTGGGGACAGTCTCAGAGTTAATTTTCAAGGGATATTTGCAATCCGCTGCAGACAACTTTGGATGTCCAGAATGATGGAGACTTTGGTTTCTTAATGTTTGCGACAGACCCAGTTTGGCACCATTTCTGAACCAAGCTGTAAGTACAACTTTTAGCAGGTGGGTATTTGTCTTGCATTTCCTTATTTGATCCACTTTATATGTAGCCTTCCACAATACCTATTCGCTGTTTCATGAAGAACACTAAGTACACCAATCACAGTGCAGCTTTAATTTCTTATGCTGCTGAGGTAAAATGAAAGCTGTACTGTGTGATTGGTTGCTGTGGGCAACAAAGACAAATTTTCTTTTAGACAGCTTTCATAAATGTGTCCCCATTAGAGATGAGCGAACGTACTCGTCCGAGCTTGATATTCGTGCGAATATTAGGGTGTTCGGGATGCTCGTTACTCGTAACGAGTACCACGCGGTGTTCCGGTTACTTTCAGTTTCCTCTCTGAGACGTTAGCGCGCTTTTCTGGCCAATTGAAAGACAGGGAAGGCATTACAACTTCCCCCTGTGACGTTCAAGCCCTATACCACCCCCCTGCTGTGAGTGGCTGGGGCGATCAGATGTCACCCGAGTATAAAAATCGGCCCCTCCCGCGGCTCGCCTCAGATGTCTTGTGAGTTAGCTGAGAGACAGTGGTATCGTGCTGGAGCTGCTGTAGGGAGAGCGTTAGGAGTGAGTGTAGGCTTCAAGAACCCCAACGGTCCTTCTCAGGGCCACATCTTAAAGTGTGCAGTACTGTGTTAGCACTGTATATTTTTTTTTTTTTCAAAATTGGATCTGCAGAGCATTGCGCCCTGCAATAGGGACAGAAGTGGTGGTTAGGCAGGGAGAGTGTTAGCAGTGAGTGTAGGCTTCAAGAACCCCAACGGTCCTTTCTAGGGCCACATCTATCCGTGTGCAGTACTGTCCAGGCTGCTGTTAGCAGTGTTGCATTTTATTTTTTTTTTCTCAAAACCGGCTGTGCAGACCATTGCACCCGGCATTAATACTACAGGGATAGAATTGTGTAGGCAGGGCCAGAAGACATACTGTCAGGGCTCGGGGTCCGGGAAACTGGAGGTCCCTGAAAATACCCGCAACCCCTGTCCCTTCCTACTTGCCCCCCTGGGCTAAGCCCCAGGGCGACAACTGGGCGACGGTCCCTACACTCACTAAGGAAGGGGGACACGGGGACTAACGAACAGACAGGCACTGGAACAAACAACAGCAAGGAGGGTCAGGAAATCCGGGTCAGCAACAAGAGGGTCAGGCAAAGGCAACGTCAGGTCCAAAGGCAGAAGGTCAGTAACAGGAGTATGCAATACGCTGGTGTAGCAGGAAATCCAAATCTAACACTGGCAATGCTAGAGAGAAACAGGCACGTTTAAATGCTGTCAGAACTCCCGCCCCAGCAGCTGATTGGGGCGGGGAGTCTGCCAGCAGCCAGACCTAGGCAAAAGGCAGCGAGTGCAGATCCCAGACCTGCAGCAGCAAGTGCAGATGCTGCTAATCCTAACAGTACCCCCCCTTCTACGGGGGGACACTGGACCCCCAAGACCCAGAGCGGGCTTAAGAGGGAAGGCCCTGTGGAATAATCGGACCAGACGTGGGGCATGAACATCTCTGGCAGGAACCCACGTCCGTCCTTCAGGGCCAAACCCTCTCCAGTGGACCAGATACTGTAAAGAGCGCCGTACCCGCCTGGAGTCAAGAATACTTTCCATCTCAAATTCAAATTCTCCTTGCACCAGCGTAGGAGAGGGCGGGTCACGGGTGGGCAAAACTGGAGTCACATATCTTTTTAGCAAGCTTTTATGAAAAACATTATGAATCTTCCAAGAGCCAGGAAGAGACAATCTATAAACCAGTGGGTTAATAACCTGCAAAATAGAAAAAGGACCAATAAACCGCGGTGCAAGTTTTAAAGACGGAACCTTCCGTCTCAAATTCTTAGAAGACAATAAAACTTGCTCCCCAACCAAAAAAGGTGCAGTGATAGGCAGTCTAATAAGAAACGCACTAAGTACCTTCTCCTGGGAACCCTGAAGGTTCTTATGAACCTGGGCCCAAACTGTGCGCAGTTCATCAATAGCAGTATTAGCGGGTGGAGTGTTCGAAACAGGAGGCGTAGAGAGTGCAAATCGAGGATGGAAACCATAATTACAGAGAAACGGCGAAACTTGGGAAGACGAATTGTCATGAATATTGAATGCAAATTCAGTGGATTCTGCAGGTTCCGGGGTACAAAAACTCCTAGACAAGGCATCTGCTTTAACATTCTTTGAGCCAGTTCTGTAAGTCACTGCAAAATTGAACCGTGAAAAGAACCCGGCCCAGCGGGCTTGTCGAGCATTCAACCTCTTGGCGGAGTCTAGATACATGAGGCTTTTGTGGTCTGTAAGTACAGTGATTTGATGGAGGGCACCTTGCAGGACGTGCCTCCATTCCTCAAAAGCCCATTTAATAGCTAGTAACTCCCGGTTACCTACGTCGTAATTACGCTCTGTAGAGGAGAATTTTCTGGAAAAGTAGGCACAAGGCCTAAGGTTTGTGAGTGTGGAGGTACCTTGGGACAGTACCGCTCCTACTCCAAACTCGGAGGCGTCTACCTCCACCACGAACGGACTGGATAGATCAGGTTGGATGAGGACGGGCGCTGAAGAGAGAGCAGCCTTCAGGGTGGTGAAGGCCGCAAGTGCATCTGGCGACCAATTACTCACATCCGCCCCCTTTCCGGTGAGATCCGTTAAAGGCTTAGCCACCACGGAGAAGTTCTTAATGAACTTACGATGATACTCAGCAAACCCCAGGAAGCGCTGCAGGGCTTTTAGGGTAACTGGCTGAGCCCATTCCGTGATAGCTTTCACCCTACTGGGATCCATCTGAATATCACATGGTGTAGTGATATATCCCCTTGTCAAACTGTCCTGAATATTGTCCTTTCTGGACTCTCTCTCAGGAACAGTTACATTGTAGATCCGACCCTTTGGGAGTTTAACACCTGGGGTCAGATCAATTTCACAATCAAATTCTCTAAGAGGAGGCAATCCTTCAGAGAGTTGTTTGGAGAAAGCATCAGAAAACTCATTAATATAGTCTGGTAACTCGACCCCCTCCAAAACAGAAGTATCCAGGTGCACTGGATTCATGTGATTAGTACAGTGGGACCCCCACTTGACCAGCTCCAGCGTGTCCCAATTAATAATGGGATTGTGTTCTCTTAACCAAGGGAGCCCTAAGACTATGTCCACCGACAAGTCTTTCATAACGAGGAAGGTGCAAGTCTCAGTATGCTGGGCTCCAATGGTGAATGTCAACTCTGGGGTAACAAGATTGACGAGGCCGGCATGCAAGGGAGTGGAGTCTACCCCTGCAATCTGAATAGGAGGATCTAAACGTAGCAAGGAACCAAAAATCTGAGCCACAAAATCAAAGTTCACAAAGTTTGCTGCTGCCCCAGAATCAACAAAGGCTTGTCCTGCACGAGAGAAGGAACGGAGCTTCAAAACGCAGGGCAAGAACATTTTAGACACAACAGGGGGTACCTGAGCCCCTAGACAGTCCTCTTGACAACTGCCTAGGAGCGGAAGTTTCTCCTGCCGAGGTCTTTTCCCGCAGGTAGCGATGCGATGACCAGGCTCTCCGCAATAGAAACAAAGGTTCTTCTTTAACCGATATTCCCTTCGCTGTTTAGGTGACATCGTCCCCAGTTCCATGGGTTCAGCGGGGGGAGGTGAGGTTGTTGGTCTAGCCGCAGAAGTGGCCGGGAAGGCCGGATGGATCAGACTGGGCCGAGCAGATAGTCTGGCCCTCAGGCGCCGGTCGGCTCGGATGGCTAACGACATTGCTTGTTCCAGGGTACCAGGCTCCGGCTGGGCCACCAGCAGCTCCTTTAGGTCTTCAGATAGACCAGTCAAGAACAAGTCCTTGAGGGCTGAGTCGTTCCACCCCGACTCAGTGCAGTGCTGTCTGAATTGGGAGCAATAATCTTCTGCCACCTTCTGACCCTGTCGCAAGGACAACAGTTTGGCGACAGCGTAGGCAGCACGGTCGGGTTCGTCATACAGCTGGCCCAAAGCAGCAAAAAAGGCGTCTAGTGACTGTCGGGTGGGGGAGTCAGCTGGTAAGGAGAAGGCCCAATTTTGGGGTTCTCCCCTCAGGCGAGTTATCACGAAACCCACCTTCTGGTACTCTGTGCCAGAGGTGTGGGGTCGGAGGTCAAAATAAAGCTTGCAGCCTTCTCTGAACACAAAAAACTGACTTCTCTCACCAGAAAAGAAGTCAGGAGGTGTTGCTCGGGGTTCAGAAACCGTACCAGGAGTGGCCGGGAGCTGCATAATATTAGAAGCCCCTCGCTGCTCCTGAAGCTGCAGGCGAGCAGTCAGGTCCTGGAACAGGTCCGTCAGATTCTGTACCTGGTTGGCTAGGGCCGCCACAGCCTCCATAGTGGGTTTCAAGGTTGCTGGTCGGATGTAGGGATCCGACTTCCGTTCGGCCAGTGTTACTGTCAGGGCTCGGGGTCCGGGAAACTGGAGGTCCCTGAAAATACCCGCAACCCCTGTCCCTTCCTACTTGCCCCCCTGGGCTAAGCCCCAGGGCGACAACTGGGCGACGGTCCCTACACTCACTAAGGAAGGGGGACACGGGGACTAACGAACAGACAGGCACTGGAACAAACAACAGCAAGGAGGGTCAGGAAATCCGGGTCAGCAACAAGAGGGTACGCGGTACAAGAGGGTCAGGCAAAGGCAACGTCAGGTCCAAAGGCAGAAGGTCAGTAACAGGAGTCAGGCGTATGCAATACGCTGGTGTAGCAGGAAATCCAAATCTAACACTGGCAATGCTAGAGAGAAACAGGCACGTTTAAATGCTGTCAGAACTCCCGCCCCAGCAGCTGATTGGGGCGGGGAGTCTGCCAGCAGCCAGACCTAGGCAAAAGGCAGCGAGTGCAGATCCCAGACCTGCAGCAGCAAGTGCAGATGCTGCTAATCCTAACACATACATTATTCATTGAATAGACGCAGTGTGGCTTTTACTTTGAAAAACAAGGGAAAAAATTCTATTTCGCCTGCCTCTGACAGTCCTCAGGGCTCTGGGTACGTGTGTGCTGCGTGCAGAACGTAAAAAAAAATCAGACGCAGCCAGCTACGTTTTACTGCAGGCTTGCGCCAATTTTTTTCCTGCATGGGAAATCCCTGATCTGCCGGAGCCAATGACTTTGCATCACTGCAGTTCTGTGACACATTTGCAGGGCCACAACACAGTTATTAAACTTAGTAGTATTCATTGAATACACGCAGTGTGGCTTGTCCTTTGAAAAAGAAGGGAAAAAATTCTATTTCGCCTGCCTCTGACAGTCCTCAGGGCTCTGGGTACGTGTGTGCTGCGTGCAGAACGTAAAAAAAAATCAGACGCAGCCAGCTACGTTTTACTGCAGGCTTGCGCCAATTTTTTTCCTGCATGGGAAATCCCTGATCTGCTGGAGCCAATAACTTTGCATCACTGCAGTTCTCTGACACATTTGCAGGGCCACAACACAGTTATTAAACTTAGTAGTATTCATTGAATACACGCAGTGTGGCTTGTCCTTTGAAAAACAAGGGAAAAAATTCTATTTTGGCTGCAGGCTTGCGCCAATTTTTTTCCTGCATGGGAAATCCCTGATCTGCTGGGGCCAATAACTTTGCATCACTGCAGTTCTCTGACACATTTGCAGGGCCACAACACAGTTATTAAACTTAGTAGTATTCATTGAATACACGCAGTGTGGCTTGTCCTTTGAAAAACAAGGGAAAAAATTCTATTTTGCCTGCCTCTGACAGTCCTCAGGGCTCTGGATACGTGTGTGCTGCGTGCAGAACGTTAAAAAAAAATCAGACGCAGCCAGCTACGTTTTACTGCAGGCTTGCGCCAATTTTTTTCCTGCATGGGAAATCACTGATCTGCTGGAGCCAATAACTTTGCATCACTGCAGTTCTCTGACACATTCGCAGGGCCACAACACAGTTATTAAACTTAGTAGTATTCATTGAATACACGCAGTGTGGCTTGTCCTTTGAAAAACTAGGGAAAAAATTCTATTTTGGCTGCAGGCGTGCACCAATTTCTTTCCTGGCTTGGAAATCACTGGTAATACAGCATGCTGAGGGGTAGGGGTAGGCCGAGAGGACGTGGACGCGGCCGAGGACGCGTAGGCCCAAGTGAGGGTGTGGGCACAGGCCGAGCTCCTGATCCAGGTGTGTCGCAGCCGACTGCTGCGCGATTAGGAGAGAGGCACGTTTCTGGCGTCCCCACATTCATCGCCCAATTAATGGGTCCACGCGGGAGACCTTTATTAGAAAATGAGCAGTGTGAGCAGGTCCTGTCATGGATGGCAGAAAGTGCTTCGAGCAAGCTATCATCCACCCACAGTTCTGCGCCGTCCAGTGCTGCAAATCCGAATCCTCTGTCTGCTGCTCCTCCTTCCTCCCAGCCTCCTCACTCCACTACAATGACACATGCTCAGGAGCGGGAAGACTCCCAGGAACTGTTCTCGGGCCCCTGCTCAGATTGGGCAGCAGTGGTTCCTCTCCCACCAGATGAGTTTATCGTCACTGATGCACAACCATTGGAAAGTTCCCGGGGTCCGGGGGATGAGGCTGGGGACTTCCGGCAACTGTCTCAAGACCTTTCAGTGGGTGAGGAGGACGATGACGATGAGACACAGTTGTCTATCACTCAGGTAGTAGTAATTGGAGTAAGTCCAAGGGAGGAGCGCACAGAGGATTCGGAGGAAGAGCAGCAGGATGATGAGGTGACTGAGCCCACCTGGTTTGCTACGCCTACTGAGGACAGGTCTTCAGAGGGGGAGGCAAGGGCAGCAGCAGGGCAGGTTGGAAGAGGCAGTGCGGTGGCCAGGGGTAGAGGCAGGGCCAGACCAAATAATCCACCAACTGTTTCCCAAAGCACACCCTCGCGCCATGCCACCCTGCAGAGGCCGAGGTGCTCTAAGGTCTGGCAGTTTTTCACCGAGACGCCTGACGACCGACGAACAGTGGTGTGCAACCTTTGTCGCGCCAAGATCAGCCGGGGAGCCACCACCAACAGCCTCACCACCACCAGCATGCGCAGACATATGATGGCCAAGCACCCCACAAGGTGGGACGAAGGCCGTTCACCGCCTCCGGTTTGCACCGCTGCCTCTCCCCCTGTGCCCCAACCTGCCACTGAGATCCAACCCCCCTCTCAGGACACAGGCACTACCATCTCATGGCCTGCACCCACACCCTCACCTCCGCTGTCCTCGGCCCCATCCACCAATGTCTCGCACCGCACAGTCCAGCCGTCGCTAGCGCAACTGTTGGAGCGCAAGCGCAAGTACGCCGCCACGCACCCGCACGCTCAATCGTTAACCGTCCACATAGCCAAATTTATCAGCCTTGAGATGCTGCCGTATAGGGTTGTGGAAACGGAGGCTTTCAAAGCTATGATGGCGGCGGCGGCCCCGCGCTACTCAGTTCCCAGTCGCCACTACTTTTCCCGATGTGCCGTCCCAGCCCTGCACGACCACGTCTCCCGCAACATTGTACGAGCCCTCACCAATGCGGTTAGTGGAAAGGTCCACTTAACTACGGACACGTGGACAAGCACAGGCGGGCAGGGCCACTACATCTCCCTGACGGCACATTGGGTGAATTTAGTGGAGGCTGGGACAGAGTCAGAGCCTGGGACCGCTCACGTCCTACCCACCCCCAAAATTGCGGGCCCCAGCTTGGTGGTGGTATGTTCGGCGGTGTATGCTTCTTCCACTAAAGCACCTCCTCCTCAACCTCTGTCTCGCAATCTAGATGTGTCAGCAGCAGCAGGACGTCGCCAGCAGTCGGTGTCGCGCGGCGTGGCAGCACAGCGGTGGGCAAGCGTCAGCAGGCCGTGCTGAAACTACTCAGCTTAGGAGATAGGAGGCACACGGCCCACGAACTGCTGCAGGGTCTGACCGAGCAGACCGACCGTTGGCTTGCGCCGCTGAGCCTCCAACCGGGCATGGTCGTGTGTGACAACGGCCGTAACCTGGTGGCAGCTCTGCAGCTCGGCAGCCTCACGCACGTGCCATGCCTGGCCCACGTCTTTAATTTGGTGGTTCAGCGCTTTCTGAAAAGCTACCCTTGTCAGACCTGCTCGTAAAGGTGCGCCGGCTCTGCGCACATTTCCGCAAGTCCCACACGGACGCTGCCACCCTGCGCACCCTGCAACATCGGTTTAATCTGCCAGTGCACCGACTGCTGTGCGACGTGCCCACACGGTGGAACTCTACGCTCCACATGTTGGCTAGGCTCTATGAGCAGCGTAGAGCTATAGTGGAATACCAACTCCAACATGGGCGGCGCAGTGGGAGTCAGCCTCCTCAATTATTTTCAGAAGAGTGGGCCTGGTTGGCAGACATCTGCCAGGTCCTTCGAAACTTTGAGCAGTCTACCCAGGTGGTGAGCGGCGATGCTGCAATCATTAGCGTCACCATTCCTCTGCTATGCATCTTGAGAAGTTCCCTGCAAAGCATAAAGGCAGCCGCTTTGCGCTCGGAAACAGAGGCGGGGGAAGACAGTATGTCGCTGGATAGTCAGAGCACCCTCCTGTCTATATCTCAGCGCGTTCAGGAGGAGGAGGAGGAGCATGAGGAGGATGAGGAGGAGGGGGAAGAGACAGCTTGGCCCACTGCTGACGGTACCCATGCTGCTTGCCTGTCATCCTTTCAGCGTGTATGGCCTGAGGAGGAGGAGGAGGAGGAGGAGGAGGAGGAGGATCCTGAAAGTGATCTTCCTAGTGCGGACAGCCATGTGTTGCGTACAGGTACCCTGGCACACATGGCTGACTTCATGTTAGGATGCCTTTCTTGTGACCCTCGCGTTACACGCATTCTGGCCACTACGGATTACTGGGTGTACACACTGCTCGACCCACGCTATAAGGAGAACCTTCCCACTCTCATTCCCGAAGAGGAAAGGGGTTCGAGAGTGTTGCTATACCACAGGACCCTGGCGGACAAGCTGATGGTAAAATTCCCATCCGACAGCGCTAGTGGCAGAAGGCGCAGTTCCGAGGGCCAGGTAGCAGGGGAGGTGCGTAGATCGAGCAGCATGTACAGCCCAGGCAGTGCAACAGTCTTTAAGGGCCTGGACAGCTTTATGGCTCCCCAGCAAGACTGTGTCACCGCTCCCCAGTCAAGGCTGAGTCGGCGGGAGCACTGTAAAAGGATGGTGAGGGAGTACGTAGCCGATCGCACGACCGTCCTCCGTGACGCCTCTGCCACCTACAACTACTGGGTGTCGAAGCTGGACACGTGGCCTGAACTAGCGCTGTATGCCCTGGAGGTGCTTGCTTGTCCTGCGGCTAGCGTCTTGTCGGAAAGGGTGTTTAGTGCGGCTGGGGGAATCATCACAGATAAGCGTACCCGCCTGTCAACCGACAGTGCCGACAGGCTAACACTCATCAAGATGAACAAAGCCTGGATTTCCCCAGACTTCTCTTCTCCACCAGCGGACAGCAGCGATACGTAAGCAATACGTATGCTGCACCCGCGGATGGAAGCTACGTTCTCTCTCACCATCCAAAACGGGGACATTTCTGCTTCATCAATCTGTGTCTAATATTCCTCCTCCTCCTCCTGCTCCTCCTCCTGAAACCTCACGTAATCACGCTGAACGGGCAATTTTTCTTAGGGCCACAAGGCTCACTCATATAATTTTTCTAAAAATTTTTTATACGTTTCAATGCTCTTAAAAGTGTTGGAACTTTAACTTGAACCAATTTTTCGTTAAACTGGGCTGCCTCCAGGCCTAGTTACCACTTAAGCCACATTAACCAAAGCGATTAATGGGTTTCACCTGCCATCTTGGTTGGACATGGCCAATTTTTACTGAGGTACATTAGTACTGTTGGTACACCAATGTTTTGGGGCCCTCACCTACAGTGTAATCATAGCAATTTGTATGTTCTTCGCCTGCACTCATGGTACAGAAGTGTGTGTGGGGTTGGCCTACACTTTAGCTACATAAATGTAACTTGGGCCTTTGCTATACTGCAGCTACTGAAATGGAACTAAGACTGCGCTCCCACTATACTGCTGCTTCGGAATTGTTCCTGGGGCCTGTGTAGGCTGCTACTATTACTGAAATGGAACGAAGACTGCGCTCCCATTATACTGCTGCTTCGGAATTGTTCCTGGGGCCTGTGTAGGCTGCTACTATTACTGAAATGGAACGAAGACTGCGCTCCCACTATACTGCTGCTTCGGAATTGTTACTGGGGCCTGTGTAGGCTGCTACTATTACTGAAATGGAACTAAGACTGTGCTCCCCCTATAATGCTGCTAGTGATATGTTAGTGGGGCCTGTCGCTAATGCTACGGCTGAAATGTTACTAATTCTGGGCTCTGCCTATACCGCTGCTAATGGTATGTCTCTGGGGTGTGGAAACAGAGGCTTCCCAAAGACATGATGGCGGCGAGGCCATTTCCCACCAACGCTGTTACTGTCAAGGTGCATATAACCACGGACACGTCTCCACGTAGTGCCTCCAAAACATCCCCCGCCACGGCCCACTTAATCCTCGCCACATTCCAAAAACCAACAAAATAAAACCGCGCTACTAGGTCCGAAGTCACCACCACATTACCACCAACGCGGTTACTGTTAAGGTACATATTACCAGTCTGACTGGGGCATGCAGTGTTGGCCAGAGCCCACCTGCATTAAGCACGACATTACTACCTCAGCTGTGTTGGGCAATGCAATGGGATATTTCTATGCACCGCCGGTGGCTTCCTGGCACCCACCCATGCTGTGGGTCCACAGGGAATTATAAATGCATCTGTTTCCACTTGTAAAGAACCCCAGTCAGACTGGGGCATGCAGTGTGGGCCGAAGCCCACCTGCATTAAGCACGACATTACTACCTCAGCTGTGTTGGGCAATGCAATGGGATATTTTTGTGTATCGCTGGTGGGTTCCAGGGAGCCACCCATGCTGTAGGTGCACACGGAGTTTAACCTACATGTGTCCACTTGTAAAGAACCCCAGTCTGACTGGGGCATGCAGTGTGGGCCGAAGCCCACCTGCATTAAGCACGACATTACTACCTCAGCTGTGTTGGGCAATGCAATGGGATATTTTTATGTACCGCCGGTGGCTTCCTGGCACCCACCCATGCTGTGGGTCCACAGGGAATTATAAATGCATCTGTTTCCACTTGTAAAGAACCCCAGTCTGACTGGGGCATGCAGTGTGGGCCGAAGCCCACCTGCATTAAGCACGACATTACTACCTCAGCTGTGTTGGGCAATGCAATGGGATATTTTTGTGTATCGCCGGTGGGTTCCAGGGAGCCACCCATGCTGTCGGTCGACAGGGACTTCACAATAGGGAGTTGTACCTGCCTGTGTCTATGAATTAAAAAGCCCGGTCTGACTGGGGCATGCAGAGACACCTTGACAGAATGAATAGTGTGTGGCACATAGGTTCCCCATTGCTATGCCCACGTGTGCAGCTCCTGATGGCGGTGGCACAGGATTCTATTTCTCATTGCTTCTGTACAGCATTGTGGGCTATCGCCCCGCCCCTTTTAAAGAGGGTCGCTGCCTAGCCGTGCCAACCCTCTGCAGTGTGTTCCTGCGGTTCCTCCTCATGGCAGACGCACTTATAAATAGACATGAGGGTGGTGTGGCATGAGGGCAGCTGAAGGCTGCGCAGGGACACTTTGGTGTGCGCTGTGGGGGGGAGGGGGGGCGGTTGGGCAGCATGTAACCCAGGAGAAGTGGCAGTGGAGTGTCATGCAGGCAGTGATTGTGCTTTGTTGGAGGTAGTGTGGTGCTTAGCAAAGGTATGCCATGCTAATGAGGGCTTTTCAGAAGTAAAAGTTGTTGGGAGGGGGGGGGGCCCACTCTTGCCGCTATTGTGGCTTGATAGTGGGACCTGTGAACTTGAGATGCAGCCCAACATGTAGCCCCTCGCCTGCCCTATCCGTTGCTGTGTCGTTCCCATCACTTTCTTGAATTGCCCAGATTTTCACACAAGGAAACCTTAGCGAGCATCGGCGAAATACAAAAATGCTCGGGTCGCCCATTGACTTCAATGGGGTTCGTTACTCGAAACGAACCCTCGAGCATCGCGAAAAGTTTGTCTCGAGTAACGAGCACCCGAGCATTTTGGTGCTCGCTCATCTCTAGTCCCCATCTTTCTGATGTAGCATGCACAGAACTAAATAGCAGGATAAAATAGGGCCAAAACTGCACATGGAAGGACATGACTTTGCCAGACAGTGTGAAAGTGTGTGGTGCTGGGATTGGTGGCGGGCTACTTTTCTATGGTCCACCTTGCTGGTAGTTTGTATTATGATAGGTCTCCATCATTGAGGTGGAAGACAGTAGCAACAATGGTGTAGATATAAGGCTGGTGTACTTCTCTAAGGTACCCTAATTGGAATTTACAGGGTTGTGTGTACTGTGTATTCACAAGATGCATGCTTTTTGGGATTATGGTGCAAGCTACTAAAACGATAGTAATTTCCGAGTCACAGAGAACCTCCTAAACCCACCAATCAACCTTACAGAACTCTTTAATTACTTTTATATTCTCATTGTAATTTTAGAAAAAAGTTACATTTTAATGTATGATATTTACAGTAATGGTGGGCCTGCATCTTTAAAATGAAACTATCAATAATTATAATTTATGTTTTACTGCTGCACTTTTTGAGCAAGTGGAAATGAAAATGACTCCCACTGTGCAAAGAGGGAAGATTTGCAGGGCCTGGAAGAGAAGGAGAGCTCTTCGAAGAGACCTGTACAACTTGGCAGTGGGTAGAGGTTAAAATTAAAATTGGCAAACATTGGGACAACAGATAGGCTCACCGCGGAGAATTGTGGCAAAACACTACATGACGCGATTTTAATCCCACGAGTGGAGAATTGTTATGATTCGCCGCTCGTGGATGTCAGGCTGCGCTTTCCATATTAGCCTATGGAAAACTTTTCATAGTGTAATCCATGGGTGATTTTTCACTGCGGATCACGCTATGACTATTGCCCGTTCACAGGCAGCCTCAGTAAGCCACTAGAAACCTATTGCATAGTATAATGATTAAACTATTTTGCAAACCCCAGGTGTCTTACCTGCTCAAGATTAGACTGCAGCTTACCCTCATTAGCATACTAGTTAAGCATACTGAGTCAGTTTTGAGGTAAGATAAGTATAACAATTTATTTATGATATATAGCCTGGAATACACTCTAAGCATGCACAATCATGGGTAATCAAAAAGTGAGCATCAATACATCACCGGATATTGTAGCATCACTCCTCAATCGGGGGATCTCGGCTGTGAGAAGAGATTGTTGTGAGGATGGGCGTGGGTGGCGGTGTTGTACCCGTCGCTCCAGTTCGTCCCACAAGTGCTCAATCGGATGAATGAATAGTTATCACAAAATGAGCAGCTTTTATTTTACCCATGCCCTTCCCAGCATACTGTTTGGCAAATTCAGTATTTGCATATTTGCTGATTTTCCGCAGTGTCCAAATACTTTTGTCCATATAGTGTATATTTGTTTTTTGTACATAAGTGCAGCATAAAGAGGACTCCATGAATGTCCTTTATGCATGCAAATAAGCCCTAATGATTATATAATGAAGAGTTTTACAACTTTCCAACATACTTCATATTTCAGTTACGCTTTTTATTTCAATAATGTATCTCAAAATATCAGAATGTGGAAAGGTGCTGGTAAATTTTCCATTTAGCTTGCACACGGTAAGATTTGATGCTCAGTGTGCTTGCATACAAGAGTGGAAGTATGACAGCTTCTTTACAATGGTGCAATCATTTGTATAGACTGTTCCAGACACCATCCTGTGCTGCTACCGCGTTTCCCTGATAATAAGTAGAGATGAGCGAACGTACTCGTCCGAGCTTGATACTCGTTCGAGTATTAGCGTGTTCGAGATGCTCGTTACTCGTAACGAGCACCACGCGATGTTCGGGTTACTTTCACTTTCATCTCTGAGACGTTAGCGCGCTTTTCTGGCCAATTGAAAGACAGGGAAGGCATTACAACTTCCCCCTGCGACGTTCAAGCCCTATACCACCCCCCTGCAGTGAGTGGCTGGCGAGATCAGGTGTCACCCGAGTATAAAAATCGGCCCCTCCCGCGGCTCGCCTCAGATGCGTTGTGACATAGCTGAGGGACAGTGCTATCATGTTGGAGCTGCTGTAGGGAGAGTGTTAGGAGTTAGTGTAGGCTTCAAGAACCCCAACGGTCCTTCTTAGGGCCACATCTAACTGTGTGCAGTACTGTGGAAGCTGCTTTTTGCAGTGTTGCACAATTTTTTTTTTTTGGTATATCGGCCGTGCAGAGCATTGCGCCCTGCAGTAATACTCCAGGGACAGAAGTGTGGAGGCAGGGAGAGCGTTAGGAGTTATTGTAGGCTTCAAGAACCCCAACGGTCCTTCTTAGGGCCACATCTAACCGTGTGCAGTAGTGTGGAGGCTGCTTTGTGCAGTGTTGCACATTTTTTTTTTTTTTGGTATATCGGCCGTGCAGAGCATTGCGCCCTGCAGTAATACTCCAGGGACAGAATTGTGGAGGCAAGGACAGAAGACATATATTATTGATTAAATATACGCAGTGGGCCTTTTCTAAAAAATATTGGGCAAAAAATCTATTTGGCCTGCCTGTCACTGTGCTCAGTGTTCTGGGTCTGTGTGTGCTGGGTGTAGTAGTTCTACAAATAAATACGCAGCCAGCTAAGTGTTACAGCAGGCGTGCGCCAAATTATTTCCTGGCTCTGAAACCACCGCTCTGTTGCAGTTAATAACAGTGCAACACTCTGCAGTTCTGTGACACACTCCAGGGACAGAAGACATATATTATTGATTGAATATACGCAGTGGGCCTTTTCTAAAAAATATTGGGCAAAAAATCTATTTGGCCTGCCTGTCACTGTGCTCAGTGTTCTGGGTCTGTGTGTGCTGGGTGTAGTAGTTCTACAAATAAATACGCAGCCAGCTAAGTGTTACAGCAGGCGTGCGCCAAATTATTTCCTGGCTCTGAAACCACTGCTCTGTTGCAGTTAATAACAGTGCAACACTCTGCAGTTCTGTGACACACTCCAGGGACAGAAGACATATATTATTGATTGAATATACGCAGTGGGCCTTTTCTAAAAAATATTGGGCAAAAAATCTATTTGGCCTGCCTGTCACTGTGCTCAGTGTTCTGGGTCTGTGTGTGCTGGGTGTAGTAGTTCTACAAATAAATACGCAGCCAGCTAAGTGTTACAGCAGGCGTGCGCCAAATTATTTCCTGGCTCTGAAATCACCGCTCTGTTGCAGTTAATAACAGTGCAACACTCTGCAGTTCTGTGACACACTCCAGGGACAGAAAACATATATTATTGATTGAATATACGCAGTGGGCCTTTTCTAAAAAATATTGGGCAAAAAATCTATTTGGCCTGCCTGTCACTGTGCTCAGTGTTCTGGGTCTGTGTGTGCTGGGTGTAGTAGTTCTACAAATAAATACGCAGCCAGCTAAGTGTTACAGCAGGCGTGCGCCAAATTATTTCCTGGCGTTCCGTAAGCGAAGTCAGCCTCCAACCACAGGCCAATAAGCAGCACATTTAATTACAGCGTTCTGTTTCTGCATTACTGGTAATACAGCATGCTGAGGGGTAGGGGTTGGCCTAGAGGATGTGGGCGCGGCGGAGGACGCGGAGGCCCTAGTCCGGGTGTGGGCACAGGCCGAGCTCCTGATCCAGGTGTATCGCAGTCGACTGCTGCGGGATTAGGAGAGAGGCACATTCATAGCACATTTAATGGGTCCACGCGGTAGACCTTTATTAGAAAATGAGCAGTGTGAGCAGGTCCTGTCATGGATGGCAGAAAGTGCTTCCAGCAACCTATCGTCCACCCACAGTTCTGCGCCGTCCACTGCTGCAACTCAGAATCCTCTGGCTGCTGCTCCTCCTTCCTCCCAGCCTCCTCACTCCATGAAAATGAGACATTCTGAGGAGCGGGCAGACTCCCAGGAACTGTTCTCGGGCCCCTGCTCAGATTGGGCATCAGTGGTTTCTCTCCCACCAGAGTTTATCGTGACTGATGCCCAACCATTGCAAAGTTCCCGGGGTCCGGGGATGAGGCTGGGGACTTCCGGCAACTGTGTCAAGACCTTTCAGTGGGTGAGGAGGCCGATGACGATGAGACACAGTTGTCTATCAGTGAGGTAGTAGTAAGGGCATTAAGTCCGAGGGAGGAGCGCACCGAGGATTCTGAGGAAGAGCAGCAGGACAATGAGGTGACTGACCCCACCTGGTTTGCTACGCCTACTGAGGACAGGTCTTCAGAGGGGGAGGCAAGGGCAGCAGCAGGGCAGGTTGCAAGAGGCAGTGCGGTGTCCAGGGGTAGAGGCAGGGCCAGACCGAATAATCCACCAACTGTTTCCCAAAGCGCCCCCTCGCGCCATGCCACCCTGCAGAGGCCGAGGTGCTCAAAGGTCTGGCAGTTTTTCACTGAGAGTGCAGACGACCGACGAACAGTGGTGTGCAACCTGTGTCGCGCCAAGATCAGCCGGGGAGCCACCACCACCAGCCTCACCACCACCAGCATGCGCAGACATATGATGGCCAAGCACCCCACAAGGTGGGACGAAGGCCGTTCACCGCCTCCGGTTTGCACCGCTGCCTCTCCCCCTGTGCCCCAACCTGCCACTGAGATCCAACCCCGCTCTGAGGACACAGGCACTACCGTCTCCTGGCCTGCACCCACACCCTCACCTCCGCTGTCCTCGGCCCCATCCACCAATGACTCTGAGCGCACCGTCCAGCCGTCGCTAGCGCAAGTGTTGGAGCGCAAGCGCAAGTACACCGCCACGCACCCGCACGCTCAAGCGTTAAACGTGCACGTAGCCAAATTTATCAGCCTGGAGATGCTGCCGTATAGGGTTGTGGAAACGGAGTCCTTCAAAAGTATGATGGCGGCGGCGGCCCCACGCTACTCAGTTCCCAGTCGCCACTATTTTTCCCGATGTGCCGTCCCAGCCCTGCACGACCACGTCTCCTGCAACATTGTACGCACCCTCACCAACGCGGTTACTGCCAAGGTCCACTTAACAACGGACACGTGGACAAGCACAGGCGGGCAGGGCCACTATATCTCCCTGACGGCACATTGGGTGAATTTAGTGGAGGCTGGGACAGAGTCAGAGCCAGGGACCGCTCACGTCCTACCCACCCCCAGAATTGCGGGCCACAGCTCGGTGGTGGTATCTGCGGCGGTGTATGCTTCCTCCACTAAAGCACCCTCCTCCTCCTCCTCCTCCAACGCAACCTCTGTCTCGCAATCAAGATGTGTCAGCAGCAGCAGCACGTCGCCAGCAGTCGGTGTCGCGCGTCGTGGCAGCACAGCGGTGGGCAAGCGTCAGCAGGCCGTGCTGAAACTACTCAGCTTAGGAGATAAGAGGCACACGGCCCACGAACTGCTGCAGGGTCTGACAGAGCAGACCGACCGCTGGCTTGCGCCGCTGAGCCTCCAACCGGGCATGGTCGTGTGTGACAACGGCCGTAACCTGGTGGCGGCTCTGCAGCTCGGCAGCCTCACGCACGTGCCATGCCTGGCCCACGTCTTTAATTTGGTGGTTCAGCGCTTTCTGAAAAGCTACCCACGCTTGTCAGACCTGCTCGTAAAGGTGCGCCGGCTCTGCGCACATTTCCGCAAGTCCCACACGGACGCTGCCACCCTGCGCACCCTGCGACATCGGTTTAATCTGCCAGTGCACCGACTGCTGTGCGACGTGCCCACACGGTGGAACTCTACGCTCCACATGTTGGCCAGGCTCTATGAGCAGCGTAGAGCTATAGTGGAATACCAACTCCAACATGGGCGGCGCAGTGGGAGTCAGCCTCCTCAATTCTTTTCAGAAGAGTGGGCCTGGTTGGCAGACATCTGCCAGGTCCTTGGAAAGTTTGAGGAGTCTACCCAGGTGGTGAGCGGCGATGCTGCAATCCTTAGCATCACCATTCCTCTGCTATGCCTCTTGAGAAGTTCCCTGCAAAGCATAAAGGCAGCCGCTTTGCGCTCGGAAACAGAGCCGGGGGAAGACAGTATGTCGCTGGATAGTCAGAGCACCCTCCTGTCTATATCTCAGCGCGGTGAGGAGGAGGAGGAGGAAGATGAGGAGGAGGGGGAAGAGACAGCTTGGCCCACTGGTGAGGGTACACATGCTGCTGGCCTGTCATCCTTTCAGCGTGTATGGCCTGAGGAGGAGGAGGAGGAGGAGGATCCTGAAAGTGATCTTCCTAGTGAGGACAGTCATGTGTTGCGTACAGGTATCCTGGCACACATGGCTGACTTCATGTTAGGATGCCTTTCTCGTGACCCTCGCGTTACACGCATTCTGGCCACTACGGATTACTGGGTGTACACACTGCTCGACCCACGGTATAAGGAGAACCTTTCCACTCTCATACCCGAAGAGGAAAGGGGTTCGAGAGTGTTGCTATACCACAGGACCCTGGCGGACAAACTGATGGTAAAATTCCCATACGACAGCGCTAGTGGCCGAAGGCGCGGTTCCGAGGGCCAGGTAGCAGGGGAGGCGCGGAGATCAGGCAGCATGTACAGCACAGGCAGGGCAACACTCTTTAAGGCCCTTGACTGCTTTATGGCTCCCCAGCAAGACTGTGTCACCGCTCCCCAGTCACGGCTGAGTCGGCGGGAGCACTGTAAAAGGATGGTGAGGGAGTACGTAGCCGATTGCACGAGCGTCCTCCGTGACGCCTCTGCCCCCTACAACTACTGGGTGTCGAAGCTGGACACGTGGCCTGAACTCGCGCTGTATGCCCTGGAGGTGCTTGCTTGTCCTAGAGCTAGCGTCTTGTCAGAGAGTGTGTTTAGTGCGGCTGGGGGAATCATCACAGATAAGCGTACCCGCCTGTCAACCGACAGTGCCGACAGGCTAACACTCATCAAGATGAACAAAGCCTGGATTTCCCCAGACTTCTCTTCTCCACCAGCGGACAGCAGCGATACCTAAGCAATACGTAGGCTGCACCCGCGGATGGAAGCATCGTTCTGTATCCCCATCAAAAACGGGGACCTTTTCGCTTCATCAATCTGTGTATAATATTCCTCCTCCTCCTGCTCCTCCTCCTGAAACCTCACATAATCACGCCGAACGGGCAATTTTTCTTAGGCCCACAAGGCTCAGTCATATAATTTTTGTAAACAATTTTTATACGTTTCAATGCTCATTAAAGCGTTGAAACTTTCACCTCAACCAATTTTTATTTTAACTGGGCTGCCTCCTGGCCTAGTTACCAATTAAGCCACATTAACCAAAGCGATTAATGGGTTTCACCTGCCCTCTTGGTTGGGCATGGGCAATTTTTCTGATGTACATTAGTACTGTTGATACACCAATTTTTGGGGGCCCTCGCCTACAGTGTAATCAAATTAATTTTTAGCCCACCTGCATTACAGCTGACGTTACATCAGCTGTGTTGGGCACTGCAATGGGATGTATTTATGTACCGCCGGTGGGTTCCAGGGAGTCACCCATGCTATGGGTCCACAGGGAGTTGTAAATGCATCTGTGTCCACTTCTAAAGAGCCCCAGTCTGACTGGGGCATGCAGTGTGGGCCGAAGCCCACCTGCATTAAACATGACATTATTACCTCAGCTGTGATGGGCAATGCAATGGGATATTTTTATGTACCGCCGGTGGCTTCCTGGCACCCACCCATGCTGTGGGTCCACAGGGAGTTGTAAATGTATCTGTGTCCACTTCTAAAGAGCCCAAGTCTGACTGCCGCATGCAGTGTGGGGCGAAGCCCACACGCATTAAACATGACATTATTACCTCAGCTGTGATGGGCAATGCAATGGGATATTTTTATGTACCGCCGGTGGCTTCCTGGCACCCACCCATGCTGTGGGTCCACAGGGAGTTGTAAATGCATCTGTGTCCACTTCTAAAGAACCCCAGTCTGACTGGGGCATGCAGTGTGGGCCGAAGCCCACCTGCATTAAACAAGACATTATTACCTCAGCTGTGATGGGCACTGCAATGGGATGTATTTATGTACCGCCGGTGGGTTCCAGGGAGCCACCCATGCTGTGGGTCCACAGGGAGTTGTAAATGCATCTGTGTCCACTTCTAAAGAACCCCAGTCTGACTGGGGCATGCAGTGTGGGCCGAAGCCCACCTGCATTAAACATGACATTATTACCTCAGCTGTGATGGGCAATGCAATGGGATATTTTTATGTACCGCCGGTGGCTTCCTGGCACCCACCCATGCTGTGGGTGCACACGGAATTCCCATTGCGGAGTTGTACCTGCCTGTGACTATTTATAAAAAACCGCGGTCTGACTGGGGCATGCAGACACCTTGACAGAATGAATAGTGTGTGGCACATAGGTTCCCCATTGCTATGCCCACGTGTGCAGCTCCAGATGGAGGTGGCACAGGATTGGATTTCTCATTGCTTCTGTACAGCATTGTGGACTATCGCCCCGCCCCTTTTAAAGAGGGTCGCTGCCTAGCCGTGCCAACCCTCTGCAATGTGTGCCTGCGGTTCCTCTGGCAGACGCACTTATAAATAGACATGAGTGTGGCGTGGCATGAGGGCAGCTGAAGGTTGCGCAGGGACAATTTGGTGTGCGCTGTGGACACTGGGTCGTGTGGGGGGGTTGGTCAGCATGTAACCCAGGAGAAGTGGCAGCGGAGTGTCATGCAGGCAGTGATTGTGCTTTGTTGGAGGTAATGTGGTGCTTAGCTAAAGTATCCATTGCTAATGAGGGCTTTTCAGAAGTAAAAGTTGTTGGGGGGGGGGGCCCACTCTTGCCGCTATTGTGGCTTAATAGTGGGACCTGGGAACTTGAGATGCAGCCCAACATGTAGCCCCTCGCCTGCTCTATCCGTTGCTGTGTCGTTCCCATCACTTTCTTGAATTGCCCAGATTTTCACAAATGAAAACCTTAGCGAGCATCGGCGATATACAAAAATGCTCAGGTCGCCCATTGACTTCAATGGGGTTCGTTATTCGAAACGAACCCTCGAGCATCGTGAATAGTTCATCTCGAGTAACGAGCACCCGAGCATTTTGTGCTCGCTCATCTCTAATAATAAGCCCTACCACGGGGTGTTGGCTGGAAATATAAGCCCTCCCCAAAAAATCATTGGTCATAGCAGTAATGTCAGTAAAGTAGAGAGATCCAGTCATTAGCTTCTATGGACTTGTGCACATCATTGCTGCAGTGGTATAAACAAAGACCATTGAAGGGCTGGCATTCCATGGGCATGAGTATATCATTTATTGTTATTTTAATACACATTGATATTCTATTTTTTTCCCCAAGTGAATGTGGCTGAGCTGCAATACCAAGTACATTTCATGGACAAGAGTGCTTCTGTTTCTGGAAAACAAGGCAGATTCTATTTATGCCATAACATGGATGCCTGTTAAATTCATGAAAAATTTGTAATTGCCGGATAGTTTTCTGGTCAGGAGCTCCTTATTTCTGAGGATAGGAAGTGACTAGGCTGTGTGCCTTAGGCTACCTACATATGGGCGAGCGCAATATTGGGCTGTGAAACTTCGCCCAGTATTGTGCTCGTGAACGTGTGATTTACTCACCAATGCGGATGTTTTTCAGGCAAAAACACCTCACATCGCATCTGTGAAGTTCTGATCCTTACAAACGAGTTTTAAGGGTGATAGAGGATCGGAAGTGTTTCCCATTGATTTCAATTGGGAACCTTGCATGCACATTACACGGCATGTGAGAGCCATGCGATGCATGAAAGGTCCCATTAAAATCAATGGACGATGCGTTCCGAGGAATGTGATAAGATAGAGCGTTCAATGATTTTTTCCCGCATCATATTGGCCTGAGATTTACAGCTGTGTGAAAGCAGCCTTGGGCTGATTTCACATCTGCGTTGGAACTAACGGCTGGAGGTTAGATCGCTGATCCGGCTGAAAATACCGAAAGAAAAAGCGCTGCATGTAGCGCTTTTTCTTCGGTCCAAAAGCCGACCACCGGGGCGGAAAATGAGCAGATCCCATTATAGTCAATGGGGTCTGCCTGACCCTGTTCAGTTCGGTCCACAGACAGAGTTATTTAGCTGCAGAGATTCCACTTTTTTGCTCCCCAAACTAAGCAGAAAAGTGGAATCCCCAATGCAAGTGTAAAAGCACCCTAATCCAAGTATTTTGGAAGGAACAGGCCTGTAGAAAGTATAAGTATGTACAGCATATGGCGACTGCATGCAGCCCTGATCAGTCCCCAGTCCATTCTTTGGCTACAGTTGCAGTTTTGGTTTCTGGTTTAAGATGCCTGCACACGGGCGGATTTGCATTGCAGAATCCAGAGCGGGCGTCTACCTCCGGATTCCGCAGCAAATACTGCTTATAACATGGTATTAAATATGCTTTTTCCTCTACATGAGCAGAAATTGCGATTTTCTGCTCACAGGGAAAAAATTGCAGCATGTTTTATTTTTGCACAGATTCCGCACAGACGGCTTCCATTGAAGTCAATGAAAACCACCCTTCCGCAATGACATTATGTAAAAGGCGCGGATTCCTCGTCTTCGCCTAGCAAAGGTTTAAAACGAAAAAATCTGTACTGTGCATGTCCGTCAGCTCACCGTGTGGACCATCCACAGTGCAGACAAGATAAAAGAAAGGCAGGTACAAACAGATGCCAGCTGGGCACAGGGTCGGATCCCGCAGCGGGATTCTTCATGCTAAACCCGACCCGCCCGTGTGCAGCTGGCCATAGAGATGAAAAATAAATAAAGGTAAGCCTTTTTAACACAAGCAAGCATCACACAAGTAGATTTTTTTCCCACTGGATAATCACAGTTAAGAATTGATTGTTTTTGTCACAATTAGTTGTTGGATTTAATGATCACAAAAGCAAGAAGTGCACAGTCTGTCACGTTTGTGATAAGCAGATGCGTTTGTTTTCCTTGCACAGCACTGTATTCATTCAATGACCTTTGTCATCCATCTGGCATTGAGCAGATAGAAACGGGTATTTGGAAGAAGCAGGTTTGTGGGTGTTGAAGTTACACACACACACACACACAACACACACACACATATATATATGTGTGTGTGTGTGTATATATATATATATATATATATATATATATATATATATATATATATATATATATATATATATATATATATATATATATATATATATATATATATATATATATATATACTGCTCAGAGCCAGAGGCTGATTAGCAGCTTCTCTTTTCCTGAATCCGACTTTTGTAAAAAGGACAAAACAAATGAGTGATGTGTCAGCCGGTGTGAGGAAGGAGAGGTTCATGGCTCCCTTGTCACCGTGACACCCATCAGGGGGAGGATGGGAGGAAGGGAGTGAGGAAGTGGAAGGGGGGTGGAGGAAGAGAGAGGTCAGAGGAGGAGATGCTGATGGGAGGAAACTGACAGAGTGGAGCAGCAGCAGCCTGCAGCTGTTTGAGAGAAAGAGTGGATGGGGGGAGTGGAGAGAGCGCAGAGCACAGAGGAGAGCGGATGACCGCAGAGGTAGGTGACCGCATACATGTCCTCTGTCTGTATGTAATGTGTGCTCTGCTACATGACTAGCACGGCTGGGACAACACTGCCTAGCAGCCTGCATGCACATGATGCTTGTCCCTAGCACTGTGTTTGTATGAAGGCCTTGGTGTAATTGGGGGCGCCGGCAGTACTTGCTTTATTGCACATGTTTACATATACTGTATCATGTTTGTAAATACAATGTAACAAGTGTGTAACAGATATGGTCTGAACTGCCATGCATGCTGAACAATCCTGCGGGTCCTGCCTGTGGACTACACGTGTCACATTATACCGCTGGGGTTATTATATCGAGTGAGTGGAGCCCGCCGGTCTCTTATGAGCTGGGCAGAGATTTCAGAAGTGCTCTGCAGCTCTAGCTTTATTTTTGCCATCCATGAAAGTCATTTTTTTCTTCTTTCTGTCTCTTTGATTTCCGCTCGGATGACAGAGGAAAAAGGGCATGTGGAGCAGAAACAGACAGAGGAAGTGACAGACATAGACAGGGGGGGAATGGATGTGTGGGGAGCGAGAGAGAGGAGGGGAAGAGGTGCATGCGAGTAACACTGCCTTGTGGGGGCTGTGATACATGAATGGGAGCTGTCATTTATGGCAACATTATTACACTCTAATGTGTAAATTGCATCTTCACAAATCAGACACTCTTCCAGCTTGCAGTGCATTGTGGTCTTTGTAGTCTTGGCCATATCTGAAACCCAATCTGGTCCCTGGAGTCCTAAATCTTCCTTGGCAGTCAGTATATTTTCATGGTGTATTAGTCCAGTCTCTTGTTATTTGCAGTTCATTTGTGGTCTTTTCTTCTAATGACTTCACATTAGTATCACATTTTCCTTTGTACAATGTGCTATGTACATAGAGGACACACACACAATATGGTACAGTTGCTGTTCTATGCAGGATGTATCAATGTCATGCAGTGGGTTGTATATTGCATATTCCAGTAATGTAAACGTCTTACCCGAACTCCCAGTCATGTGTTTATTAGTTTTCTGTGTTATTATTATTTGGCTATTTCAATATACAGAACAGGCTGGTTTTCAGGGTCGGATAATATTCTGTAGGCCAGTATGTCATGTTAGGAGGCAGTTTTATTCTACAGAGGGTCCTCTGTTCATTGCTCAATACTAATCATTGTTAACACTTTATCCCTCCATGTGTTCCTCTGCTCTCTCTCTCTTCCATCTTTCTTTCTTCCATCCTGTAGTATAATTATTTATTCATAAGGTGTACATATGTTCTTCACAATGAAGGGAGACAACGGAATAGCTCAGTGTTCCACTTGCCTGACTGGAGACGTGTGAAAACTGTGAGAACTGTGAAGGAGACTGTGTTCCTTACATTATTAATCTGCAGTGAATACTTTGTCACAGGACTATCTACACTCATTGTCAAAAAAATCAAGCACTTAGAAGGAGTTGTTGGAATTCAATTATACTTTCTTTGTGTGATTGTAGGATTTGATATAAGTAATCACAATATCAGAGCAAAAGGATAATTTATTGCATAAAACTGAACACTGGAAGGGAGGCTTTAGTACCCTGCTGTACCGCCTCCAGCTTGGGTGTAAAATGTGATATGGGCGTGCATAGAGGCATACAAGTTCTGTATGGTATCCTGTGGAATACTGGTCCACATTTGCTGCAACTGAGCCTCTAGTTTATGCAAATTGTAGTCTGCCGAAGTTGGTGCCCCAGATGGTCCCATGCATGTTTTATTGGTGATAAATCTGGTGACTGGACAGCCACGGAAATGTGGCAATGTTGTGGGGGCATTACTGTGACATCCTTGCTGTGTGCGGCCGAGCATTGTCCTGCTGGAAGCCTTTCCATGAGAGGCAACACATGTGGATGTGCTGAACATATTTGCAAACTGTCATTGTCCCTCATAACACTACTAGGGGTAACTGACTGTCATATGCGATGCCCTTCCCCCAGACCATCACAGCAGCAATGGGGTCAATGTGCGACTTCACAGTAAAGGGAGGATTGAGATACTTACCCTTAGGTCTCCAGACACGAACATGGCCATCGTCCGTGTCCAAACTAAACCTGTATTCATCGCTGAAGGCAACCCAGTTCTACTCAGCAACAGTCCAGTTTCGTCCTTTACAACCTCACTACAAACGGAGGTGATAGTGGGTGTCAAAGGCAGTACACGTAATGGTTGCTTTTAGACCAAATATCCATCAGCCATTTCCTGAAAATGGTTCTGACTGACACAGGGGCCTGTAGCGATGGTGCCACCTGTCTCTGGATGGTGGACAATGAAACAGTTGGAGGTGCTCGTGAATATCACTCAGATCTTCTCTACTGGTGGTCTGTCGAGGGCGTCCTGAGCCCAGGAGCCTTGTATACATGCGCTCACGAATCCACTGATCCCAAAATTTCCTATCAGTCTGGTCACAATGGACCAGGTGGTGGGCGATTCATCGTTATGACCATCCAGCTTCTGACATTCCAATAATGCTCTCCCTCTCAAATTCTGTTAACTGGGCAATATCGTAGAGGCGTCTAGTGGTCAACAAGCTCTACACAAGTAGAAAAAGATGTCCACTACACACAAATAACCTATGTGAGCCTTTTTATATGCTAATAATAATAATAATAATAAACTTTATTTGTATAGCGCCAACATATTCCGCAGCACTTACATAGACAGGGGGAATACAGAAAGACAAAATACAAACATTACAGAACCACGGTTACATATAGTAGTCAGTTGATGGAAACAATAGGGGTGAGGGCCCTGCTCCAACGAGCTTACATTCTATGAATGAGGGGGTGATACAGAAGGTAAAGGGGCTGGAGATGTGCACAGTATGGTGAAGTGGAAGAGAGAGCGATGTTATACACATACACAAAGGTCAGACATTTAGCCGTGTGACGGCAGAAACGGTGTGACTGCAGGAGCGGTTTATGATGGCTAGCAGGGATTGCAGTCACTAGGGTAGAGAGCCAGTTCTAAGGCTGCCTTCACACTGGCATGAAAATCGCGCCAGATTTGTGTATTGCAAGACGCACAAATATGAATCGCATTCTTTTGAATGGGTTAATTCACATTAGCAATGTTCTCCTGCATGGTACCGTGATGCGATGCGGGAAATATATAGCAGAATGTCCTATCTTGCTGTGCATTGTCTTCAATTAAAAGCAATGGGAAAACTCCGTGATCCTCTGCTGCGGCTGTCACAGCCACGGTGGGGATTCCCTTTATCCCCACAGTGATACGAGGCTGTTTTCAAATGAATACTCCTTGCGCCCACAGGGATCACATAGTGGCAAGTGTGATATCAGGCCGTGATTCACAGCTTAATATCGCACTCGCCAGTGTGAAGGAGCCCTAAGTTTGGAAAAACTTTTAGAGCCTCAGGTGGCAAGACCGATCATCTAATCTCACAACTCTCATAATTTGTATATCTGCCTGAGATGTAACTGCATGCTGAGTTTTGCATCAAAGTGACAGACAACTCCTTGTAGGGGCTGGACTTTTTTTTAGGACAAAGTGTATTACACTTCCAGGCTGAACTTTTGGAATGACACTATGAACCCTTTATTTTTATCCCATGCAGAAGTTCTGTAGGAAAAATAGAACTTACATGTAAGATGTTGCATCAACTGGAGTGTGCCTTCATCTTTATCTACAGAGGGTGATATGTTACTGTGACCGAATAGCGGTGGCATGCTGGGTCCACATATGTGTAACTTACCTAAGATTCCATGCTTAAAACTAAATATGTGTGTTATCATTCAATATATATAAAAAGGAGGAATAAACATGGTATATCGCAACATGCTCAGTGTGAGCACCATAGATTTGTATAGACAGCGTAGCAACACTGTACATACGCAATACATTGTGTATGGGCGGCATTTTCATATGCAACTCTGCTATGAAACAGAGTAAGGAATTAAAAAAGAAAGTCCCACTGCGTTTGTCCATGTGATATGCGGTCATGCGCAGAGCACTCGCAGCCATACGTAGTCTCTGCCAGCATACCCACTGTTTACAAGCCCTGCTAAAACGCTGAGAGGAGACCCGCAGCATTTTACCAATATGCCCACGGATATGAGCCCTTACTCCTTTTTTTGTGTTGCATACAAAGGGGAGCACCTCTGAGGCCCCCTTCTTTCAAAGCTGTAGCTATGATTTTCTTTACCTGAGGCAACGATTCAATGTGCCATGACCTCTAAAATACTATATGCGTACAAACATTAGAATACACTCCTATCTACTGTTGTAGTGATAATAATATGTGTTTCTTAAATCAGCCTAGGCAAACATATACCGTATATATAGATATATATATATTAATATATCCACCTTCATAGGAAATAGCTAGCAGTTAAAGGGTTAACGAGCTCAATATTATACCCTGGTATGTACAAGTACAATGTTGAAGCTAAACCCCCTATGCATCTTTTCAGCGCTAGCTCACAAGGGGAAGAACTTCCTATCTCTGACTGCATTCTTTCAGTCCAGATTGGAATATTAATAAAGTCTATGCTACTTGGATATATAGGAATTACGTGTTCACATAGCAACATACACCTGGGGCGTCCTTAGCGTCATTACATACTAGGCCAATCATAAGTTGTTATGATGTTGGGGGGCGTGCATGTAATTGGTGCATCATGTTCAACTATATCTGTATTGTATTTCTTTTGAATAAAGCAGAAGGTATTGGGGACTGATGGATAACACCAGTCAGTTCAAATACATATATTCATTCATGAAGCTTCTCATTATAATCAATTTGGAGCAGATCAGTGAAATCTTCTGGAATATGACTTATTCCCATAACACTACAGAGGTAGGACAGCAGTTACAAATTGAAATGACAATACACATATGCTGGTGCTATATCCCAAACATAAATTTGTGTACTGAACTGCATGCACACATGGTACCATTATACCTCTATAAAGCACATATACGTCCTGCCACTATACCGCATATATATATATATATATATATATATATATATATATATATATATATATATATACTGTTATTTGATGCACTCAGATGCATTTCTTACAAACACATACATACTGAGTACACACACATTACGTGAGCATATAGTTACACACATTTCACATACTTAGCTCTCCTACAGGACTCTTACTTCACTGTGATAGAGAGGAGCTGTGGTTAACAAAGCAGAACATACTTCCTGCCTGATCTACTATCTGCACTCCTTCTCCCTCCCTATCCTTGTCATCCCAACATAGCTGCTGCTTGAATCAAGTTACAGCAGCCAATAAGAAGCTTCGGCTGTTGTAACTTAAAGGCAACCTGTCATCACCTCTGAGCCTCATAAACTATCTTATGGGGCTCGAAGGTGATGGAACAGGGAGTCTGTGTGCTATGTCCATGTGGGCCATGGGAACAACGACCTACACGAACGTAACGCAATCAGGGCTGAAAAGGTGAAAAGAGGAAAGTGGGGACATGCATACATGCACAGATGCAAAACATAAACGAAACTTGCATATAGCAAGAACAGACAACAACAAGTGGCAAAATACCAATGTACTGCAACTCAAAAAGATGGAAATGCTAATAAGTACGTACGAGGTATTGGCTTGCATTTTGGCCAGAATACGTAAGCTCACAAGCCCACATCTAGGGTCCTCATCTTGTGAGTCCCTACTCTAATAAGACAACTAAAACCATAAAAAGGGGACCCTGTCTACAAGCGGGGCGATCATCCCAATAGGGACAGCCCCACGCTAGAGTCTAGGGGCCTGGCTCTCCCTAGATGGTAACAGGCAGGAACACCTTGCTGTAACATTATGTATTTTTGTTAGTCATTGAAAGGTATCATATCTACAAAATTATTTGGTTTCTCTTACTGAGAACAATCACACTTTGCTCTACTGGCTAACAGGGTACTAAACCCCCTTTTTTTGTTTTAGGTTGAACTAGATGAACATGTCTTTTTTTCATCCTAACATATTATGTACTCAGACATGGCATTGGCCCCTTTGACTAATGGGTGTCTAGGCTGGATGAGTGTCTGCAGCTTGCACAACATGCTTTATAGGTGTTTGCCTACTCTGCTGCCTGTGTGCTATAGGAAAGGGTGTTCAGCACAGCTGGGGGTGTGATAATTGACAAATGCATCTACCTGTCCACAGACAATGTGGATTGCCTGACATTTATAAAAATTACCCAGGTGTGGATTTCACCTGACTTCTGTACCTCCATGGTAAATTCCATTGATTAGTTAGCACACTGGCAATTTTTAATTACATAGCAAAGATTTATATCAAAGAGCACACTGTGCCCTCAAGGTTCTGTTGCTGCTGGTGATGGTACTTCTGCTGCTGCACTCCTTCTTCCACCATGTTTCCTCCATCTATTTCCCCCTCAAATGAAAAACATGTCAAAAAGAAAATACAGAGCTAGAGCTCCTCAGGGAGCTGTTACTGGAACTGCTGCTGCTCTACTTCTACTTCCGCCATGTTTCTGTCTCCTCCTCATTCAACCAAAATGAAAATTTTCTAAAGCAACACAAACAGCATTTCCTTGCAGAAGGCCCATGTTTAGTTGTTCTGTTCACTTAGTAGAATTTGTATATGCAAAATTTATGAAATTGCTTTTAAAACAAGCACCACACTAAAGCCCCCTGTCCACGGCAGTGCCGGCCCCTGTCCACGAGCAGAGAATCATTACGATTGTCCGCTCACGGCGGGCAATTCGCAGCATGCTGCGAATTGCCCCGATTCTCCGCAGCCAGCCTATCAATCAGATAGGGCTGACCGGCGGAGATTCGGCAGCGGCTCCGGCTCCTGGGCGGCGTCTCTCGCGGTCGGAGATCTGCCATGGGACTTCGCATCGCCCGTGGACAGCCGGCCTTACTGTCTACCTTGCTGTAATTTTTGGTAACTTTACTGCTTTCTCTTGGAGAAGGAGGAGTAGGAGGCCCATGCGTGGCTGTTCTGTTTAATAGGTAGAAATTGTCGCAGGTCTGTGCTTGAGTGTTGTGTTCACCTGGTCGAATTTGTCTGTTTCAAAATTTATGACATTGCTTTTAAAACAAGCAGCACACCTGCTGTCTCCCTTGGCATAATTTGTAGTAGCTCTACTGCTTTTCCTTAGAGGAGAAGGAAAAATTGGAGGTCTGGGCTGGCTGTTCTGTGCCACTGACAGAATTTGTCCTTGGAAAATTTTTGACATTGCTTTTAAAATAAGCAATACACATGCTGTTTGTGATCTACAGTAGGAGACCTTTTGTTTTCAGTGACACCCCTGTGCTAAGATGACCCTCACACCACTGTACACTAATGTTACCCATTTTGGGGAGCAGTACAGTGTTCCCCGGATGTGTGGCTGTAGTCCTATGCAATTTGGGGTGCTTTTGCTGCATTAGGGTCCTTCTGGAGGGCAAATTAGTGAACCAGATTTCTACTCCCATTGATTTTAATGGGAGTTGGAATTGACCATGCCGATTCACAAGTATTCCGACACAAACCATTTATTCCACTGATCACTCATAACTATTCACAACTTCTCAACTATATACACCTCAGTGTCAATAAGCTTTACTGTCTGCACCTACGTAGCACTGTGCAAATGCCTATGCTGGACTGTAATGCTGCTGTGAGAAAAGATATAAGAAGAAAAAAAGTAAATTTGTATGGTAAATGTCTCGCTGTTTTACTAATTCTTCTGGACCTTAGTGGGAATAGTAACATGAAGTCTGCTGTAAGAAAATAACTGCACTCAGCATCAATACCGTCTTTACTGCATACTAATTACTAATTAACTTCAATAGATAAATGTATTATATATTAAATATATGAAATATGGTACTTCTATAATATTAAGGCAACCACCTTGTATTGTACATACTTCCCAACCTTTCTGAACAAAACTCCTCAGAATGACTTGAACCCCCTCTATGAATATATAGTATAGTCTTTGGTGAGTCCAGTCGAAATGTTGCGGTGGACTTGTAATTAGAATGAAGTATATAACATGAAGATTTGGATGTGAGTATTCATCCATATTGTTGCACCTCTGTTGCTGCTCTATACTATATATTCATTGGGACTGTTTGTGTATGGATCTAGAAATCCAGATCCATTTTCAGACCGTGCAACATTCATTTTATTTGCTCTCCTAGGCAGGATATTTTTGTAGTGCTGCTGGTACATTTTGTGATGGTGCTTGAACCCCCTCAATAATGTCCATATGCCCTAATAGGCAAATAGACAGGAGTTGTCCTGAGGGTACAACTCCTTTAAAGGACATCTGTCAATGTCTCTGCAGCTAGATAAGATGCAGAATACACATAGCTCCCTTGCTGCTCAGCCTTCTTCATGAGTTCTGAAATCAGCCTTTGAACCCACTACACACCATATGTAAATTACGCTACATTGGTTCAATAGGCGTTTGATTGCTGGATAGTGGTTCTGGGCCTTCTGCATTAAACAATTGTCAATCTCTCGCCCTGGTTCTTGGTTGGCTGCTAGGGTCATAGTTGAGCCATACATCAAGACCCAGGAGAAAACACTGTCAAACATTTAATGCAGAAAGCCCAAGACCACTATTCAGCAATGGACCGCCCATCAGACTGCTGTAACATCATTTACATATGATGTGCAGCAGCTTCAGAAGCAGGCTGAACAGCGCAGGAGATATGTGCAATCTGTCCGCCATGTCTGCATCCCTGTTGGACTACTGGCTTGGTAGCTGGCAGATGTCCTTTAAGCACAGCAAGAACATTAATAGGAATTCTATTTAAAGGAAATGTTTCGGGACAAGTCAGTTCAGTGCTGCACATGCCCTGCCCTGATAGCCTCATGAATATCCGCTAATAGGGCAAAAACGCTGTAAATTAAAGATCAAGCTGGTTATCTGGTTTAGAAAAGCCATTTTTAAATAAGCCATTAGGAAATTCTGAGAAAATACAGAGCCCCATGTTCAAGACTGTCATCAGTCAGCCAGAGTGACTTCAAAGAATGTCCTTCAGTATGGAAGACTTCCCGATCAAGCATGGAGCAGCCATTTGGTCCAGTGGGAACTGTACTATACTTTACTTTCCCTGTGATAACGCTGTAGGGAAACATGTTATGGCAGGTATAGCAGTGGAACCCCCTATTGTCAGCCTATTTTAGGGAACCTTACGAACAAAAATGGATTCCCTAAAGCAAACCCCTTTTACAGAGTAAGGCCTCGGTCAGACGGGTGTTTTTTGCCGCGATTTGCGGATCGCATGACAGATGCGCATCCGCAAATCGTGTGACCAGGGCCGAAAAATCGCCAGAAAAATCTGCTCCTAGCCGCGTTTCCTTTGAAACGGGCTGGAGCACCGGAGCGCTGTCCAGCCCATTGAATTCAATGGAGCCGGCAATACAGCCGGCTCCATTGAAAGCAATGGGCTGCCGGCGAGCGCAGGATGAATTTTCGGGAAGGGCTTAAAAATATAAGCCCTTCCCTGAAAATCATCCCAAAATGTGTAAAAAGTAAAAAAATATATATACTCACCTTGTCCCCGCAGACGGAGTTCAGCCGCAGCCGGCCGGCAGTTCTCCTGAACTGCTCTGAGTAGTATTCAGCAGACGGGGATTTAAAATCCCCGCCTGCTGAATGGGCTGCCTCTGATTGGTCACACCCCTCACCAATCAGAGGCAGCTGTCACTTACCCATTCATGAATTCATGAATGGGTGAGTGAGTGCTACCTCTGATTGGCTCTGCGCAGGGACCAATCAGGGGCAGCTCTCAGCTGTCATTCAATAGCTGAGAGCTGCGCCTGATTGGTCCCTGCGCTGAGCCAATCAGAGGCAGCACTCATTCACCAATTCATGAATGCGTGAGTGAGAGCTGCCTCTGATTGGTGAGGGCTATGACCAACCAGAGGCAGCCCATTCAGCAGGCGGGGATTTTAATTCCCCGGCTGCTGAATACTACTCAGAGCAGTTCAGGAGAACTGCCGGCTGGCCGTGGCTGAACTCCGTCTTCGGGGACAAGGTGAGTATATATATTTTTTTACTTTTTACACATTTTAGGATGACTTTCAGGGAAGGGCTTATATTTTTAAGCCCTTCCCGAAAATTCATCCTGCGCTCGCCGGCAGCCCATAGCTTTCAATGGAGCCGGCTGTATTGCCGGCTCCATTGAATTCAATGGGCGAACATCGTTCTTCTCTGCCACAGCTGTTACAGCTGTGGCAGAGGAGAATGATCTTTGTAGTATATGTTCTCAATGGGGTTGGCGCTGCTGCCGCCGGCCCCATTGAGCGCATATACAGAACACAAGGAATCGCAGATCGCAGATAGGCGCGATCTGCGATTTCTGGTCTATAATTTATCGGACAAGCGCATAAAAAAGCGCCCATGTGTCCGATACCATTGCAAAGCAATGGTTCTATAAAATCGCCGGACGCATGCGCATGCGCAAATCGCTCATGTGACCGAGGCCTTACATGGGAAAAATTTACATGAACTATATTTCAAACTATTGCCAAATAGTCAATGGCAGCAATATGAATCTTTTAAATAGCTCCATATTCACAAAAAAAATGTTTCCTCCCCTGTACCCGACAGAGAGCCGATTCTCATCACAATAGACAATACTCAAGATCCATTCAAATACCTCAGTGTCGTTTTGACAGCATGCATTGCTACTCCCCTTTTGTAGACCCAACCGAGATCCTACACAAAAAAAAGCAAAACAATCACACAACGAGCAAGAATATGTTTCATCCAAAACCTTAAAAAAAGGAAAATGTGAGCAGAGGCAAATGGGGAAGCAAAAAGAGGAACCACAAATCCGGAATAAGATTGAACCTGCAAATAAATCCACAAAAACATTAAAGTAAAGTTTAACTTATCCAATTATAAATTGAATGCTGAAAAGATCTCTGTTTTACGTTTCATAACGATGATTTAGCCTCTGATGCCTCCTGTAGGCAGGCACATTGTAAACACAAGAAAAATCATTTGCAAACCCAAGTGATAAAAACATTGCAATCAATAGAGCAAATTAAAATAAAATCAATAGCTAATTGATTTCATATTCTGAGATCCTTAAGAGGCTAACAGCCATGGAAGCTGAGACCTACAGGCTGTGAACTCCCGCTCATAATAGAGCTCTTCTTACAAGGACTCCTTCTGTCACACACATTCCTGGCACAGTTTTGGATTGGGAAACATAAAGCTTCCCGGCGCCAAGTGAGAACTATTTCACTTGAAATAAAACAAATATAATACTTTTATCTGGCATTTTTCTCTTTACAAACTAGGTTACGTATACTTTAAAGGGGGTTTCTCAGCTACCGTGTTTCCCGAAAATAAGACACTGTCCTATATTAATTTTTGCCCCGAAAAGAAGCACAGTGTCTTATTTTCGGGTGTGTCTTACTACTTACTTCGCAGGCGGCATCTGATTCCTCACACTGGGCTGTGGCGCTCCGGCAGTCTTCCATGTAATCCTCAGCGCGGAGAGAGCATTCTCTTCTTGGTAACGGGGCTTGAATACCCCACCTCCAGCAAGAGATTGCTTTTATTGGATCACGAGCGCCGTGGCTGAGCCAATCAGAGTTTGCGCTCAATGAACCAATCACAGCCATTTAATGATGTCATTCACTGACACTCGTCCCTGTGTATACTGGCTTCCGTGCTGTTACACAGGAGCGAGTATCGCTGGATTGCTCACAGAGCGGCCAGCATAGAGGCAGGGCGGTATGGAGCAACCACTAATGATAATCGTCCCGTGTAAAAGGGCCTTTACAGCCTTTCATTCTTCAGGGCTTTTTTGTTTGCTTTCTCTTTAAGGTGCTGTAGTTTAGCATTTTGCAGTGCTGTACAAGCAAAAAAAGCGATAAATATCAGTAAATGCACCAATGGAGAGGCCGAACACATGTCCACATTAAAAGTACAGATCTACCACCACCTAGGCCGGGTTTAGACACACATATTTGGTCCATGGTTTGTGGACTGTAATACGGAGTTAGTGTAACTTTATTTATCTATTCACGTGGCCGTATTTTTCATGGCTGTTTTTTTAAAACCCAGCATGACCTATTTTTTCCATTTTTGCCTCGTTTTTTATATTATTTTCTATGCAGATCAGTATTTGCCTAGCGGAAAATAAAAACTATAAGAAAGCAAATACTGATGAAATTCCGATGACACACGGTTGTAATGTCATCTGAACTACGTCTGTAATATGGATCCATATTACAATACACTTGTCTGCCCTTTCACATGGACAGATAAATTGTTGTTAATGAGCATTGATCAATGTTACAGCCAGCTTGTTTAACCCCTTCAGGAGCAGATTTTATTTTTATTAATTTTGTTTTGTCGAAACCTCCTTCCAAGATCCATAAATTTTTTTATTTTAACCTCGACATAGCTGTATGAGACCTTATTTTTTGGCAAGATGTGCTGTATTTTTTAATGGTACCCTTTAATGTACCATATAATCTACTGAAAAACATTTACAAATTTTTAAATGAAGTGAAAAAGAAATGTAATTGGCACCGTCTTTTGGAAGGTTAGTTTTTGCAGTGTTCATGATGCAGTGGTAATATTTACCGATCTTAATTCTGTGGGTCTGTATGATTATCTCGAAACCAGACTGTATATACTCGAGTATAAGCCTAGTTTTTCAGGACATTTTTTTGTGCTGAAAAAGCCCCCCTTAGCTAATGCTCAAGTCAGAGAGGGCTTAAAAAAAAAACCCTCCATACTCACCTCCCAGCCGGTATCTGTGTCTTCGGCGGCGGTGCAGCAGGCTGCTTGAATTCTCTTCGCTGTCATCCCACGCTGTCCTCTTTGCTCGGCTCTGTCATCCTCCGCCGTCAGCGCTGTGTAAGTAGGAGCTGTGATTGGATCGAACGCCGGCTAATCACAGCCGGTGCTCGATCATTCACAGCCAATCCAGCTGCTTTAGAATTCTCCCTGCTCGGCTTTCAAATTTCCTGCCGTCAGTGCTGTGTAAGCGCTGTGATTGGATCGAGAGCCGTCTGTGATTGGCTGGTGCTCAATCCAATCACAGCGCTTACTTACACAGCGCTGACAGAGCCAAGCAGAGAGGACAGCGGGGGATCATAGCAGGGAGGATTCAAGCAGCTTGTCGCACAGACACAGACGTGGGCTGGGAGGTGAGTATGTAGTTTGTTTTTTTTACCTAGTATATACTTGAGTATAGCTCGGCTTATACTCGAGTCAATAAGTTTTCCCAGTTTTTTGTGGAGAAACTTATTGTCTCTGCTTATACTCGGGTCGGCTAATACTCGAGTATATACGGTATATAGTTCTTTATGTTTTTCTACTTTTAAAAAGTAAAGAAACTTTTCTCTTTAAAAAAAAATTAAAAATTCTGTCACAATATTCTGAGACCCATAGCTTTAACATTTTTCATCAATTAGGTTGTATGGGAGCTCTATTTTGTGCAGTGAGCTTAGTTTTTATTAGTATCATTTTGGGGTACATAAATCTCTGTGGTTGATCCAGGGATTATTCCGATTACCAGATTGAAGTCAGGAAGGAATTTTTTTCCCTTTGTACAGCCATGGACTTTGTACAGCCTTACATACTATGCTATTATGTTACTAAAATTTCTTAACTTCAGGTTTTAAAATCTCTAATTTTTTAGATCTTTTATGCTGCTTAAAAGATCAGCGATGAAGCTCATCGCTCATCGTTCAGTTTAAGCAGCGGCCGTTCATTAGTGAACGGTGGCTGTGTTATCTAAATGGAGAGGGGCGGGGGAGCAAGAGGAGAGAAATCTCCTCCACTGCTAGTTCCCATGCAGGAGCACGGGAGTGCGGAGACACAGGGATGAGTGTCAGGCATCATTTGCCCAACATTCGTCCCGTGTAAATGGGCCTTAAGACTGCATTCCCACATCTTTTTTGTACAATAATTGTTCCATGTAAAAGGGTCTTAAGTGTAGATCTACTGCCAGTCTTAGGTGTATGTGGGCTTTATTTTGGTTTCTTTCAGGAGATAAGCACTGACTGTATGGTATACCAGGGAGATAGTTATTTTATATATATGGTCATCATTAGCTAATAGTCTTGCAGAAACCTACTTTCAGCTTTAGAAGGGGTCGTGAGAAGACTACCAAATATGGAATTAGACTCCCAGAAAATACTGTAGTATGGCATGTTTGTTGTTTATTGCTTTTTAGCTTCACCTTAGCTGTAAAACTGTTGTTTTCATGTTACGTCTTCATTTGTTAGAAGTAGGTTCTCCTAGGAGTCCGTGGCAGATTTTCACAGAAATATTTAGCATCAAACCAATAAAGAAGCACCTTTGTATTCCAAGATTCATATTTATGTAAAGAGCTCAATGTGGAAGTCTACACTTCAAACTGGTAAACATCAATCCCACAACATCACAATGGTAACATGATCAGAATTTTCCATGTGTTTAAGCCCTTAAAGTGTACCTGTGCTTTCAAAAAACTTTTGATAGGTCATAGGGACATGACAAAAGTTATTTTATAGCTGAGACCCCCACCAATCTCTAGAACAAAGCAGCTGAAGCACTTATCCGAATACTGTCACTGCTTGCTAGCTGAAGAGGGGTTCACAAGAAAGTCTACTGGCCTTCATCTCGTGAGCAGTGACAGCAATTAGATGAGTGCTTGAGTTGCTTCAATCTTGGTAATCATTGGGGGTCTCAGCACCCAGACCCCCAGCAATCAAAACTTTTGACATGTTCCTGTGATATGTCAAAGTTTTTGGAAAGCACCGCTACACTTAACAACCATCTTTTTTACAATGGGTGGTAAAGGACTTTAATCGTATGTGACACCTTTGTTCACAAGATTCAAAAGTACACAAAAATATGATAATTCTATATTCTGTTCTGATATGCCAGAAATGAACTGTCATCAAATATACAATTACAGTATCTGTTTGGAGGGTTTAGGAGACACAATAAAAATCTGAAAAAAACCCATAAATGTTATTAAAATTAAAGGCGCTCGCTGCACATCCCACAGTAAGTAATGATTATTAAACTGTCTCCCCAGCAGGCAAAAAAATAGTCTCAGCTAATGCTGTGCTTTTGCATCATAGGATAAAGTAAAAAATCTCAGCCTCAAGATGAAGCCTGTTAAGCATCAGACAGGGGGCTGCACTGCAGGGAAGTGCCTGTAATATACATAGGATACCACCAGAATGTGAAAGACAATCGGGGTGGGCAGGCATGGAAAAATGTGTTCTTGCTGGAGTGGTCCTTTAAATTGTCTGAAGAGCCCACCAATTTTGGCTAGATCCATCAACTATCTAGGGTAATGTCACCGTGTTTGCTGTAAGGTAAAATAAATATATTACTAAATTTGGCGTTGATTGAATAAGAAATGTTCAAGGATTCAGGCTGGAATACACTTTCGGCTGGGTTTATAGTTTGATGAAGTTGAAAGAGGACTCATAGTAGTAACACATAGTAGTAACACATAACTCATGTTTAATCCACTTTTGGAAGACCGTAAATAGAGGTCATCACAAGTTTATCACATGAGGACATGGAAGGACTGTATAGTAAATTTCTTGTTTGCCACCATGTATGTTTTGTTAATGAGAATGTTTTAACACTCTTGTTTTCAAATGACCTTATGGGGAAGAATTATTATCTTTGACATAGTTACTCTGCAACCTCTTGTTACTTCACCTCTTTTAAGATCCTAGTAATCTAGCTGGATACAGTAGTCTTGTTGATTATATTAATGGCTTACCTCATGCATCACCTATCTACAAAAAAAGGCACAATCATATAACCAACTATTCAACTACAACACTTGATCAGACATAATAATTGACAAAAGCAGCAAGGGGCTATGAAGGGGCTGGCTGCGTTAGGGTTCATTCACATCAGCATTGCATCACCTGACCAGCGGCGCTGCACTCAATAGAGGCTGATGACGCAAAGAATTGGGAGGGGAGAGCTGTATTTGTTTTGGATGTGGTAATCCTGCGTAATTTGCTGCAAAATTCTGCTGCATTTCCGTCCCATGTGAACATCCCGTGGTTATCCTGGGGTCTCATGAATCTTTGTTGATTGGCTAGCAGATACTTCATCTTCATGCAGAATCCCGCAGCAGGTCCCTCCTTTTCCATGGACATGAAGCCTAAAAATAAGAATTTACTTACCTGTTCGGACGCTGCGGATCTGCCCTCCGTCGTGGCTGGATCTTCTTTCTTCGGCCCAGCGGGTCTGCTCAGCACGCCGGCAGCGTGCCGCGCGAATGCGCCGTGCATTCTTTTTTTTTTTTTAAACTCCTGCTCTCCCGTGCTCCCGTGCCAGAGAGCAGAAATCCAGCTGCGTGTGTGCAGCGGATCCGGGCGGCTTTCATAGGCTTCAATAGAAGCCTGCGGGAGCCGTCCCCGCGGGAGACCTGCACTAAAATGGACCATGCTGTGGGTGTTTTCCCGCACACCCAATCCGCGCCTCTAGGGAAAATGACATCCGCAGGTATTTAATTACCTGCGGGTGTCCAATGCATCTCTATGGGGCTCAGATCACGCATGCGGGTGACCCACTGCGGATCTGTCCCCGTGGACATGAGGCCTAACAGTTGTAAACCCTGCTGCTGAATCACTGAAGTGTCAGCAGCAACACAAACTTGTCAGTAGATCTGAGTGTCCTGTGCTTATTGATTTGATGATTACGTATTTAGAAAAGTGATGAGTAACCATGTATGGAGTCACTCTTGCTGTTCCCACTATTTAGTAGTATTGTATGAGATGACTTGTCCTACTGCTTGACAATCGCATTTTGAGGCCTCGTTTAGGCGAGCGCTGTCCGCGCGCATTAGAGACTGCACAGGACATGCTTCTAACAAAGATAGGACATGAGAGTGCAAACTCGCATCTAAGCTTTGTGGTGTGCACAAAGATAGGACCCGTCCTATCTTTGCTCCGCGCTTTCCATACACATCTATGGGATCTAGGAAGCACGCAGCACGCACCTCAGATCGTGTGAACGAGCTACTTTAAGTAGCTGCAAGTAGCCCGTTCACACGGGATCTAGGAAGCACGCAGCACGCACCTCAGATCGTGTGAACGAGCTACTTTAAGTAGCTGCAAGTAGCCCGTTCACACGATTTTTAGAGCAGTATAGCCGCGATCTTTGCACATGGCTATACTGCAGGTGGACAGCGCTCGTGTGAAAGAGCCCTGAAGGGGATAACTTTTATCATAAGATCTAATAATGTTCTAAAGCGAGTCTAGATTTTGTTTTATTGTCTAGAACACTCTCCGCCTCAGCCTCCTACTCCCTAAGGTGTGCATATTTGGAGTATTGAATGATGAACAATAGCAACCTTATGATCATTTTCTCTTGAGAGAAATTATTTTTTTTGGCAAGGAAGACAATTGTTATGATTGGATGAAGACAACTACTTCCATGAGCACATGGAACAGACTATGTTATATGAAACAACTGTATATAAAACAATAGGGCGTCATAATACATTTTATTATGTCTGTGGGCATCGCTATGCTTCTTATGCCATGGTAGATAGCACCAGAAACGGCACAGAAATGTTACGACTCCGAATCAGAGGATTCCTAGCTGTGGGTACTATAGTACTACGAATGGGGTAAATTTGATCTACTAACATGGTTTAACTGTTTTTTCACTGAAGTGGATGTGAACCAATTTGAGTGTGTTGATGAATATAATCATAATAATAATCTTTATTTGTATAGCGCCAACATATTCCGCAGCGCTTACATAGATAGGGGATACAGAAAGACAAAAGTACAAAAATTTCAGAACCACGGTTACATAGTAATCAGTTGATGGAAACAGTAGGGGTGAGGGTCCTGCTCCAATGAGCTTACATACTACAAGTAATGGGGTGAGACAGAAGGTAAAGGGGCTGGAAATGTGCACAGTATGGCGGGGTGGAGAGTGTGGGATGCTCTAAACATAGACAATGATCAGGCATTTAGCCGTGTGACGGCAGAATCGGTATAACTGCAGGGGCAGTTGATAATGGCTGGCAAGGATTGCAGTCAGTAGGTCAGGGAGCATGTTATCAGGCGGCGTACAGGGGGGTTTGTTTAGGAAATGCGGTATGCCTCCCTGAAGAGGTGTGTTTTTAGAGCATGCCTGAAGTTTTGTGAGTCCTGGATTGCCTGGGTAGCCTTTGGTAGTGTGTTCCAGAGGACTGGTGCTGCTCTGGAGAAGTCTTAGAGGCAGGAATGAGAAGTTCGAATTAAAGGGGCGTGCAGTCTAGTTTCGTTAGCAGAGCGGAGAGCCCTGCTAACTTTGAACACTATTGTATTGTATTTATGACATAGTTTTCAATGGCAATTTATCAAAATGAACATAAACATTTGACTAGTAGACATATGGCATGAAGCCTAAACATTCTGTAGGCAAGCATATACTGGTATAAATTATTCATAAATATGCATTCTCTTTTACCAGGTAAATTGATAAGGCTTCATTATCGTTAATGTTGGTTTGGCCCACAAATAGCTGTTTTCAATAGGTTGGAATAAAACTGCAATAATGGTAAAAACTGCACATATAAGAAAAAGCAGCACATGTGGCTATGGTCACAGGATGAATGGTCTTCTGTATATTGGAATAAATGTAGAGTATGTACCGGTGTGGTGCATGCAAGTCACTGATGTAAGCAGCTTGTGGTTAAAACTTGCCAGGTGTATAAAGCAAATTTATTTAAGTGTTTTAATTCACAAAGTTAAAAGCTGTTTCTTTACACTATGAAGTCATGAACATATTTTGGCTCATGAAGCCGAGTCCCAATCTTTATCTACCCTAGGGAGCCCTGTAGCAATTCCGAAGGAAATGCTAGAGAGGATAAGGGCAGGTTTAGGGTTAAATATGGTAGGGTTTCAGATCTTTTCAGTCTGAACTCCCTACTTTGCAAAATCCGAAATCAGGGAGGTATAGAATGGCAAATAGGCAATCTGGTGCAACTGATGTTAAAAGTATCAACATGTCTGTAAACATGGTAAAACCACTCCAGTATCCATTACATTCTGAGATGTTTTACATATTTATGGTAATCTGGTAATTCTATTAAAAGTAAGCTCAAGATAAGTAAATGATAGATTTGATTTTTTACATATTTATGCTGTATTTTAGCTGTTTTGATTGAAGGTTATATTTTATGCACTCCTGTTTGGTATTTGGTCAGGATTGATGCAAGTAGCAGTGTCATATTACTGATCAGTGCACTGAAATGTCACTACTTGTGCCTACTGGCATCTGGTCTCACAAGAAGTTGATAACAATCATGACCCGAGACGAAAAGTATTTCTCAATTTGTCCTTCAATTTTATCTTGTGTCTGTATGATCTTAAATTATGCATAACCTAAATTAGTTTAGACAATCACACTTAGGCTGCTTTTTACCGCGATTAGCACTGCGTTTCAAACACCGCGCTAACTGCTGTAAAGCACCTCCATTGATTTCAATGGGGCCTCACATACCAGCGTTTGAACATGGCATTTCTAACACCAAGATTTTCTAGTGCTGTCTGCTCCATTTTAGTGCTTTTTAACGCAACTCATCACCCATCACAATGAGGGGGTGCGTTAAAAAACACTGTCAATACTGTAACATGCATTCGAAATTCCCACATTTTGTGAACACGTGTGAGAGCGGCTTAAGATGTGAGTTAAAATACATACTGGCATGGAGTCTTCAACAACAGCCTACAGGGGTTTTGACATTAAAACAAAACACCATCACCCCCAGCTGGGCCCTGCCTAACATATTATACAAGGGTATACTCACCTCTCCTGGAGCCTCGGCATGCAGCTGACAGCAAGCACTGGCATTGGCGTTGACAGGGTAGACAGGCCGGGCAGAAGCATGTGATCGTTGTGACCAATCAGAGCTCTTTGAATCAGCACTCATATCCTGGTTGCCATGATGCCAAGAGTGTGGGGACATGACGCTGTGGTTTCTGATTGGCCACAGGGTTGACATGCTTCTGCCTGGCCGTCTTCCTGGAAGTCACCGCTGATGCCATTGCCAGCTGTCAGCTGCGTCTCAGGGCCTCAGGGGAGGTGAGTATACCTTTATTTGTTGTTTTAGACAGGGATCAGCTGGAGGACGGGTTTTCTTTTAATGAAAAAATCCCTTTAAGCTTGCTGCACACTGAGCATCAACAGTTATGTTCCTTCTCTGGTGTCAACTGCTGAGTTAGTGTTGTTCCAAGTTCCCTCTGTTCGATAAGTGGGGATACTGACTGCTGGTAACCCTTATTATCACCTGAAATAGGGGATCTCTGTAGTACCCAATCCAGTACTGCACTCTTCCACAAAACTTTGTCTGGTTACTGGTTCGATTCAGTCTAAAAGATCAGTTGCTTTGAAAGTACTTTGCTCTATGTTGATATTTTTAGAAGATTTTGTTTGGAACCAAACACTTCAAAACATTTTCTCCCGAGCATTGAAGCCTTCTTGTAACATGAACGAGCATGGCAGATGTCAGATATCTGTGGAAAAGTTGATCTGCAACGTTGGCTTTTTTTTTTGTAATTGTTGGGTGCTGTGGTTGGAAAGTTGTACATACAAAACAACAGATCTACATCATCTGCAAGAAAGCCCATTAGATAATTAGCCATTTTAATTTATGGCATTTAATTTCAAAATGCCCAGCTTCATAGACCATCCATGAATGAATGTATATACAGCTTAAGATAGAAAGTTTATAAAATAAACACACTTTAAAGTTTGACTTCGATCTCTAAGGCTGGGTTCACACGGGGCGGATTTGCCACGGAAATTCCGTGCGGAATTTCGCTGCGGCAAATCCGCATCCGGCTGCTAATCCCGGGATTAGCCAGCCATGTGGACGAGATTTCTCAGAAATCTCGTCAACACGGGACGGCAAATCCGCTGCGCCTAAGCCTGCAGAAGCCGCCGCTGCGTCGCGGATTTGCCGACCACAGCATGTCCATTTTTTTTTCCCGTTGCGGCCATGCTCTCCTCTATGGGAGCACCGGCCAATAGCGAGCGGCCGGGCAGCTTCCAAGCTGCCGTGGGTTTTGCAGTAGCGGTTCTCCCGGCGGAAATCTCGCGTTTTTTTGCTGCAGCCAAACCGCGAGATTTCCGCCAAGAATCCGTCCTGTGAAAACCCAGCCTAAAATGCAGCGAAAAGAAACAAAACATAAATAAAGCAATATTATTATGATTGTCCACACAAAATAACCATGTACATGGAGTCCATCAGTCCTATTGGAATCATATCAGCATATAAACACAAATATCGGTAGCAGTATGACATGTATACAAATAGCTTTGCACCTTCAGACCCCAAGTGTCATTGCATCTGCACAGTCAGTGCTATTTGAACATTTACATTGCAGCTTGAACTGAGTTTAGCAAAGGTTTTATTTTGCACTTTTTTATTGATAGCAAACTCCTGGTCCTGCATATGCTGCATGGAGTCTGAATCAGTCAAGCAGGGCTTTAGGTGACCCATAACTGGTGCAGTACCATGACTCACATTATACTTCAGCTCAGGTTTATGACTCTACTTAGGCAAGTTTCATTATTTTGGTTCCTCCTTTATTGGTCTCTAAATTTCAGTTCCCCTCTACCTCTCATGAACCACAAGCTTCTGGTGTTTTCATCTGTTGCACGCACTCACAATTTGTGTGTCTCTGTCTCATATACAAGACTGCAATTCTGCCTCAAGGTACTGTAATATTTTTGTGACTTGCTTTTCTTGCCTGACATAAGTTTCTTCTGAAGCCAATCTTCTAATTGCTATCTCTAGAAATAGATTCACTGCTCAATCTGGGTAAATACTGTATTAGTATTTTTTACTTTTGTGTAATTTTCATGTATTTCACTCACTGCCTCTCAGCTCTAAGGTCATATCTAAAGTCTTACTTTGCATCAGTTTTTGGATGTCCAAGAATTAGGATGTCATAAAGGTAGATTGAGATGAATGTAGGCACAACTACGCTCACCAGCACGGACGTAGCTGCGCCTGAACAAGAGGAATTTCTTTCCCATCATCTGCTTTTTAAACTTTGGGCCAGAATGTAGGAGTTTGAAAAAAGCTGCAGGAAGATAGGTGCCGCCTGATCTTCCCCGCAGGATATATTCACTACGTGCAGAAAAGGTAGGGCAGGTCCTATCGTTTCTCAGCGGTACAATAAAGGCCAAGAAAAGAGCTAGTTAAAACGAAACCACTGAAATCCCATTGAAAACAGTGGTTTTGTTTTGTCCCGTTATGCGGCCGTGATTATCACTGCCACATAAGGGGTCAAATACATGTTCATCCGAATCCGCCCCCACAAAAGAATAGACAATAGTCAAAAGCAGATTTATTTAACTTTAATAATTTTCAGTTTCTAATTAATTTTTAAATCATTACTAAAGAAGTTCAGTTTACCAACTTTGTGCATGAGATCTAAAAAATGCAGATTGATATGCCCATATCTAGTCATACACTTTAGATGTTTTTAATACCTGATCTTGCTGATTTGGGCAGTTATGGCCAATCAGCTAATGTGTATGGTGATCTCCCAACTTCTCCAACAGCAAATGTCATTGAAATAAGAATCTGGCAGTTGGATTTCAACTGCCTGGTCCTTTTTTATTTTTGTGGAGATAAGCCACTATCAGAGGTGACCCGCAGCAGCTTTTCACCTTCTCTTCATTTTAAACATATGCACGCTTGGTCAAGCATGCATTTGCATGTAGGTGTGGGGCAAGACTGGCAGGGCAGGTGTTTTGTCAAAGCTCCTTAGGGCTCCTGCACACTGGCGAGGGCGATATGAGGCAATGAGGAGAGAGTGGGAGGCGGAGTTACAAGGGGATCTTCTAGAGATCTCCCCAATATTAGAGATATAGGGGCGGGGCTAGAGGGTGGATCCTTCTAGCCCCACCTCCTCTCACCTTGCTCTGAAAGAAGCCTCTAGCCCCGCCCCTATCTCACCAAATATGGGGAGATGTCTAGCAGATCCCCTGTATCTCCGCCCCCCCCCCCCCCCCCTCTCTCCTTGCTATGTTGGATTCCTTCAGCCCCGCTGGTATGCGAGACTGTTTTGCGATCTACTCCCATTGATTTTAATGGGCGATATAGCTAAAAAGAACATGCTGTTCTCTGCATTGCATCGCAAAAGAATGGGTTTCATATTTGTGCATGATTTGTGCACAAATCTGGCACAATTTTCTTGCCAATGTGAAGGAACGCTTAAGCCGAGCACTATCTGAAGATGCCTTCACACTTGCAATTGCGATATCGCTGTGTTTTTTTTTAACGCAAATGTCATTAGGGCTTTCTTATGCTAAAAACGCATCGCACAAAAATCGCAAAGCATTAGAAAGTCCTATTGACATTCGCGTTAAAGAAATGCAGCGATAATGTGATTGCACGTGTGAAGGCACCCTGATGTGTATGTCCACCCTAACAAATTTTGAATTAACTAGTGAACAAGTTGCTATTGTCTTCAACAATGCTGTAGTCATCTTATCTACATATCATCTATAACTGACAACCTACAGATGCGGGAAAGCAATAGTATTTTGTTAAATATAAGACACACTCCTCTTCATGTTGTCTTAAATCTGACTACATACATTATTTTTACACTAGTTTAGTACGGTAATTATAACACAGCATAACATTGTGCCCTAACAGAAAACGGAAGGAAATATGTCATCACATTGTCTGTCCTAATAGATGAAACTTTGTATTCATCTTATTAGAGATGTCAGCTTAGACTGTACTGGCATTGTCTCTCTTTGGTACACTCTTCTGGAGAAAATCAAATAACTTTTTATCAAGGACTGCTCCATCTGCTTGTTTAATCATCATCCATAGACCTACATCGTAGGCCCCCTGTCCACGGCCGAGGCAGAGTATCGCTAGCGGAGAAACGCACAATCGCAGCATGCCGTGATTTAAATCCCGCTCACAGAGAATCGCTATGATTCTCTGCCCATGGACGCCGGCACTGCGCTTTCCATAGCAACCCTGTGGAAAGCTTCGCAGAGCATGATCCGTGGCGATTTATCGCCCGCGGATCATCAACCGTGGACAAGCTGCCTTAATCTTATATAAACAGGGCTGTCTCTGTCTTGTTGATGTTAAGTTTTTAAACAGTTTTTGTACTGTTCTTCGGGAAGGGTATCATATCTCTATTTAAAGAAAACACCTAGAACAGTAGTAGGGAACCTATGGCACGTGTTCCAGAGGCAGCACGCAGACCACGACAGTGCTCCTGGGATCCTCCTCCTCTGATGCCTCCTCCTTGGTTTCGCAAGAGCAGAGGGGAGGAGGCGTCTGGATACACACACTGATGTCACAGTGTGCACCTGGGATCAGCGCCACTAGCATCCCCCAGCAGAGGAGCAGTGGTGCTTCAACGAGGAGGAGGGGGTAAGTATATGGGTCTTAGGGGGGAGGGGGGGCTCTATCACCTGCTGTGGCCACTGTGGGGGTCACTATTACTACTGTGGTCGCTGTGGGGGTCACTATTACTACTGGGGCCACTGTGGCAGTCCCACGTGATGGAAATGCTGCAGAATGTCCTCAGTGAAAATTTCCCTGGCAAATTGTGTATCATTTTCGCATCGAAAAAGCAGTCAAAATCTGCACCCTGTCTATTTTGAAACAGCCCTGTCCTTTTTATAACGACAAAGGTAAAATCCTACGTTGTGATAAGCCCCGCCCCCTCAGGTGTTGGCACTTTGAGATAAATAAATGGGTTTTGGGTTGCAGTTTGGGCACTCAGTCTCTAAAAGGTTCGCTATCAGGGACTTAGAAGCTACGCGAGGAGACACCTAGGAGGTGAGTGAGGAGACTTATAAGGCCATCCATGCTCCTCTGGCCGAAGAAAGCAAAACTCTTGTTCCTTCTTATCAGTGCTCATTTGATTTCTATGCATTCAGGTATATACTCACTTCCTCCACCATTCGGATTGGATGGTTACACTTGACTTAGTAGATGCAGTTTAAGGGAATGCGGACGTAGGCAGAGTATATTTTAACCTGCTTTATTAAAGATGTGCTTATGGAACAATGTATGTTAAAACTAGCTGATATACCCGGCTTCGCCCGAGTTAATTTGGTACTGGTGTTTATCTGGTGTTCACGCGGAAAATCTTATGAAGTCGTGGTTACTTTAGAGATACCGAGGAAAAAATATGTTCACCATTTTGCATGGTTCTTTGCGCTACCCAGAAAACACCACGTGGAGGTAACCATGCGACGTTTCCTCAGTGTATAGGCAGATAGGAGAGAGATTTATCTCAGACTGTATGTGAAAATGCCACTACAGAGAATGTACCACCTCACACACTCATTTTTACCCTGGAAGGTAACGCCCCTTTTAATTCAAATTTCCTACCCAGACTGAAGGTTGCAGCCCCTTGTTATACTTAAAGGCATACTCCATCCCAGCAGTCCACGTCCACTTACTTTTGTACTTCACAGCCTTTCAATACATACGACAGTCAGCTTTATTCCTGTCAGTATATGCTCCTATTTCTAAATGCGTTTTGTTTTGCTGAGAAGATAACTGTCTTATATATTGCGGGGTACAGATATGTTATTAGTTACATAACATAGGAATGGTCATGCCAAATTTCAAGTCTAGGAAGTACAGATGTGTGTTATTAGTTACATTACATAGGGGGTCACTTACTTTTATGCATAGGATTGAATAATCAAGTTGCAACCCTTTAAATTTCCAATATTTAGTACACAAAGAATGGTCATGGCAAATTTCACATTTGTGTGGTACAAATTTGTGTTATTGTTTGTTGCAACGGGAAGTGACAGAATTAGATTCCGTACGTAAAATTTGGACGCTAATTCTTTTGCGCTAGAATTGAATAATCGAGTTGGGACCCATTAGCTTTTCCTATTTATGACATAATCAATGCTTGTGCCAAATTTCAAGTTTTTATTACATCGGTAAGTGAAAGAATTATATTACGTACATAAAATTTGGACGCTGATTCTTTTGCGCTTAGAATTGAATAATCGAGTTAGGATCCATTAACTTTTCCTATTTATGACATAATAATCAATGCTCGTGCCAAATTTCAAGTGAGAGAATTAGATTACGTACGTAAAATTTGGACGCTAATTCTTTTGCGCTTAGAATTGAATAATCGAGTTGGGTCTAATTAGCTTTTTCTATTTGTGACATAATCAATGCTTGTGCCAAATTTCAAGTTTCTACGACATCGGGAAGTTGGAGAATTAGTGGCGAGTCAGTCAGTCAGTGAGCCAGTAAGGGCTTTCGTCTTAATATATATAGATATACTCTGCCTACGTTCGCATTCCCTTAAACTGCATCTACTAAGTCATGCTTCTCTGGGAAATATGTTAATAAGGAAGATGGAACAATACCTCTTCAGCGCTGCCTATTGAAAGGTAGTATTCCTGCAAGTTAATGTCAGATTCTTTATGCAAGTCTTTATAACAATGATTGGGAATTGAAAACCAAAAGCCATGTTTCTCTGAGAAATATACAAATAAGGAAAATTGAACAATACCTCTGCACCACCACCTATTGGGTGCCAGCATTCCTGCATGGATGGCCTTACAAGTCTCACTCACTAACCTCCTAGATGTCTCCTCACACACCTTCTTCTGCAGCGCTATTGTTCCATCTTCCTTATTTGTATTGTTTGTGTATTACACTTTTAGCCCACACTGCACAGTACCACAATAGAAAAAAGATCACAATAGTTATGTATTTATTAATAAAACTCTAATTCCAAGAGAAATTGTAAAATTGATTATTTTGTTTTTCTTCCCATTTATTTACAATGATTTGGAAATCTCATATAACCACATTTTATTCACAATAGAATACATGTCAGGAGTTGAAAGTAAGACATTTTTCCATTTCATTAAAAAAAATTATAATAATTTAAAAATTGATGGCAGCAACACATATCAAAAAGTTGAGACCGGGCCTTGTCTACCATTATGTAGCATCCCCTCTTTTGTTTTCAACAATCTGTAAATTTTGGGAAGATATGACACCACTTGCTGAAGTTTTGGGAGAGGAATGTTATCCCATTCTTGTCTGACGTAGGATGATATCTGCTCAACAGTCCTGGGTCTTTGCTAGATTTTTGTTTCATAATGTAGCAAGTGTCCTCCACTGGTGAAAGGTCTGAACTGCAGGCAGCCAGTTCAGCATCTGGCCTCTTCTTCTACAAAGTCATGCTGTTGTGAGCGATGTAGTGTCAGGAATAGAGATGAGCGAACGTACTCGGTAAGGCCGATTTCGCAATCGAGCACCACGATTTTCGAGTACTTCACTACTCGGGTGAAAAGTACTCGGGGGCGCTGTGTGGCGGGGCGTGGTGTGGTGGAGCGGTGGGTAGCAGCGCGGAACAGGGGGGAGCTCTCTCTCTCTCCCTCTCCCCCCACCCCCCTCTGCAACCCCCCGCTCACCCACAGCGCCCCCGAGTACTTTTCACCCGAGTAGTGAAGTACTCGAAAATCGGGGTGCTCGATTGCGAAATCGGCCTTACCGAGTACGTTCGCTCATCTCTAGTCAGGAATCAAAACCGGGACCACCTGTACTCCAGCCGGCGACTCTCCCTGTTGAGCAATCCAGCCTGTGGACAGTTCCCCTGCATGACTCTCAGCCTTGCTCCATGATCCCAGTTATCCAGTTCCTACCTCCTAGTCCTCTCCCCACCTTTGTCTCTAATTAGGCTTGCAATATAAACTGGGCCCTGATCCCTCCTTGCTTGCATGATTATTCTGCTCCACAGCATTTAGTCAAGCTCCATTTCTGCATGCTCCTCTACTATTACTACTAGACCTCCTGATACTGACTTCTGGCTTCCCTTCTGACTATGCTACTCACCTCATGCATTTGTACTGCAAACCGAGACCTCCCGTTGCTGACTTCTGGCTTCCCTTCTTACTACGTACTTCACCTCATCCATTTGTACTGCACACCGAGACTACCTGTTGCTGACTTTTGGCTCTTCCCCGTCTACTCTCCATACCTGCAGCTGCTACATCTGAGGCTCTACCCTAGTGCCTGAAAATGCTACATGTAGTATGTGGTTAAACATTGTCTTGCTGAAATTTGCAAGATCTTCCCTGAAAGACACATTGTCTGGATAGGAGCATATGTTGTTCTAACACCTCTATATACTTTTCAGCATTGATAGTGCCTTTCAAGATGTGTAGGCTGCCCATGTCATAGGCACTAAAGCAACCCCACGCCATCAGAGATGCAGGCTTTTGAACTGTGCACTGATAACGATCTGGACAGTCCCACTTCTCTTGACTCCACAGAACACAGCGTCCGAAGTTTCCAAAATGAATTTCAATTTAATTCATCTGACCACAGAATAGTTTTCCATTTTGTCTCAGTCAACTTTAAATAAACTTTGGCCCAGAGAAGATGCGGGCGTTTCTGGATTGTGTTAATACATTGCCTCCTCTTTGCATGATACAGATTTAACTTGTATTTGTGGATTGAACGTTGAACTGTGTTCATCTGACAATGATTTATGGAAGTATTCCTGAATGCGTGTAGTGATTTGTGTTACCTGCTTTAATACAGTGCTGCCTGAGGGCCCCTTAGATCTCAAGCATCCAACATTGACTGTCAGCCACAAGTTTCTTGTGCACATGAATGTCTACAGATTGTCTGAATCTTTTTTTTTTCAACTCTTTTTTTATTGGCATTTAAGAAGAACATACATGAGCAGGTCATAACAATTACAGAAAATCGTGGTCACAAAATACATGTTTTGATTACAGTAGTGGCTTCACCATTAGATACCCATGTAAACTTTCCAGTTTAATGTTTACAGTGTATCTCTAAATCCTTTGATAATATTATGACTGTAGATAGTGGGATATTCAAAGTATTGCAATTTTACATTATGGAATATTTTTCTGAAATTGTTCCACAATTTTCAGATGCAGTTTTTCACAGATTGGTGAATCTCTGACCATCTTTACTTCTATGAGACTCTACCTCTGTAACCTGTTATTTTTATATATAGTTTATGACATAGTAGAAAATAGATGCTCCAGATGTTTTTCATTAATGCCACTCTTCCAGCCTTTTGTTAACCCTGTTTTTCTCTTTTTTAAGATGTGTTGCTGCCATTAATTTCTACATTACAGTTCATTTTTAAAGTGAAACGTAAAAAAGTCTCACTTTCACCTTCTGATATTTGTTCTATGTTCGAAAGTGAATAATATATGGTTATGTGAGATCTCTAAATCATTGCATTCTTTTTTTCTTTACATTTATTTACATGTTACACAGCGTCCCAACTTTTTTGGAATTGGGGTTGTACTATTATTATCTTGTTAGAGATTTTGAATTAGGGCCCAGAAGTTTCAAGTTGCATCTCTAGTCATAAGTAACTAATAACAATAATAATTTATTTTTATTATTATTATTTTCTCATGACTAGAGATGTAGCTTAAAACTCCTGGTCCCCAATTCAAAATCTGTATTAGGGCCCGCGACTATTACACTTCCTGTATAGTACTGGTCTCTTCATATGGGTTAAAGGGATCGTTGGGGCACCTCAAAGCAGTTTGTTTATGACCTTGTTATGGGGTGGCATGAATTCTAGTTATACCCCTGTTAATCACTGTTCTTTATAAAATACCAAAGAAGATAATGGAGCTGCAAAAATATACAGGGTTGCCACAAAAAAACAGACATTTTCAATGTTACATTGAACCAAAACCGTTTAATGGGTAGACATGGAATATGCGTAGCAGCACTGAGCTGTAATTAAAGTTTTTACAACTGGAGCTTTCTTGTGACGTTAGCATCATACGAGCGCCGGTGTAGCAAGAAGGCTCACACATAGAAAATTTGTAACTCAGTCATACAAACTTAAAGACATCAACTAAAAACTATATAAGCATTTTGGCTATATCAATAATGCGTTGGATATACTAAAACACTGAAAGTGTCATTCTTTCAAGCCTCATGTCCCCGGGCGGATCGGATTCTGCATACGAGAGCCCGCAGTGGAATCTGACCCTGCCTGTGGCCAAGGACGCTGCGGGACTTCCATTTACCAGTCCGGGTCTTCTCTTTTCTTTACTGCGGATGTGTGCGTAAGCGCCGGCCGTCGCACCGCCGGACATGCACAGTGCAGTTGTTTTTCTTTAAATTCCTGGTTTGCCATGGAATCCACAGCCTGCCCGTAATTGAATTGTGGACAGGCCGCGGATTGACTTCAATGGAAACCATCCGTGCAGAATCCACAGTGAAATTGCATGCTGCAATTTTTTTCCCGAAGCAAAAGGTCTACAAATCAGATCTGCATGCTTTATTTCACTTGCGAACGCCCATGTATCCCTATAGGCGGCTTGATTTACAGATCTCTCCACCTGGAAAAAGTCCGAAACCCCACCTCCTGGCTTTTCCCCCAACTCCGTAGTTGATTTTCACCTTCAAATCCGCAGTGCATCCGCAATTGTATTTGCGGATGGACTGCGGATCGTCCGCACTCATTTACTTCTATAGAGCCGTTCCGCATGGGATCCACACTGAAATGGAGCATGCTGTGACTTGTTCTCCGCACCAAATGGTCCGCAAATCAAATTTGCATGCTTAAATTCAGTTGTGGATGCTAGTGCTTCCCTATGGGCACTTTGCATTACAGATCTTCCACACGGGTGACTCGTGCGGATTCCACAAATCAAATCCACCCGTGGACATTAGGCCAAACACCTGCAATTTTTTTCATTAAACAAGCTTTTCACGGTTTATATTATATTCACTTTTATACAAGTGATAATTTTTAGGTGAATTTCCAATCAGTTTTTAGATCAGATCAGTTTAGATTAGTTGCACAAAATACTGCAAAACAGCCTACCACAGTCTGAGGTGATATAATATATTGCTTTAATTCTCCAATATATGGTGCTGTTAGGGTGCCTACCCACTAGCAATATTTATTTTCTTGGGATGCAAGAGCGATGATTATGAAACCAATGATTTTCAATGGCTCTTCTTTACTCATTTGCGATCTTTTTTCTTAAGTTTCTTAAGCAGAGAAAAAATCTGCGATATCGCTCAGTGTTTTCAATGGGGTCGGTGGCGGTAGCGGCAGCCCCATTGAAAACATAGGGAGTACATCGCGGGCTTATGCCACAGCTGTGAAAGCTATGGCAGTGGATTCCTTCATCGTGGAGATGAAGGAATCCTCTGTCACAGCTGTGGCAGAAGTCCATGATGCTATCCTATTCCTTTCAATGGGACCGGCACTGCTGCAGCACTCAGCCAATCACAGGCAGTGCTCAGCCATTGAACAACAGCTGAGCCCTGCCTGCGATTGGTCACAGCGCTCAGCCAATCACAGGCAGACGATCCCTGCGGGTATGACGGTCCCCGCAGGTATGAAGGAATCCTCTGCCATAGCTGTCACAGCTGTGGCAGAAGTCCGCGATGTATTCTTTATTTGTTTTCAATGGGGCTGGTGCTGCTGCTGGCCCCATTGAAAACAATGAGCAATATCGCAGTGATATCGCAGCGTTTTCTCTGTGCTGCGAGGCACTCCATCTCGCATCGCTAGAAAAGATTTCGCTAGTGGGTAGGCACCCTTATGCAAATTGCAGGGAATGTGAGAGTCTGAGCCCTTCCCTTGCACATGTATATCTTATATTATATCACTGAATGTCATCCATGTCTAAAGGAAGATATTGCATTAATAACAGTACATTATAGAATTGTTGCTCAAGCAATGATCTAATATATTCTGCTAGGTTCAGTAAACATGAACCTATATTTTAATCTAGAGGTGTTTGTTCTCCTTTTTAAAACCACAGTTGCGTAATAGTTATGCAAAGACAGGAAAATGCTTCATAAGTTCATTAGAATTGCATCTGTTTTTCTCAGACTTTGGTAAGTTCTCTGTTTCCACTTTCAGAATAGCAAGGATAATTTACAGAATTTTAGTAATTTGTATAGTTTATACCTGTGCAAGAAAATGCAAGAAGCTGGTTGCAGTGAATCAAATGAAGAAATCTTTTTTAGGCCTCGTTCACACAGGCGACAAACTCGCGCGATTTTGTAGCGTTGCTACAATGCTACAAATCGCATGTATGAGAAGCCCATGCTTTCCTATGGGTTCCTTCACACATGCGATGTTTTGTAGCATGCAACAACCAGACACAAAAACCTCACGGGTCTTGCTATATGCACGCGGCTCCTGAGGTTTTGTAGTCCATGTTTCTCTATCGATCCTTCTTCCCTGTTGCATTGCATCGCACAAAAACGAAATCCTACTGTCAAAGGTAAAATTTGAGCCCTGGCTGCAGAAAAAAAAACAAAACTCACATACATCACCTGTCCCGCGCTGTCAGCTCGGCCGCATCTTCTCCCCGGGTTCCCGGCAGTGATCTTCTCCTCTTCTGGCCGGGGTTTCAAAAATCCCCGCCTTCTGAAAGCGCTGGCTGTGATTGGCTAAGCATCAGCCAATCACAGCCAGGGCTCGATGAATGGCAGTGATTGAACCAAGTACACAGGATATCACCGCGAGAAATAGCAGCGATATCGCACGGATTTTCTCGCAGCGATGCCGTGTCGCCTGTGTGAACGTGGCCTTTTTCAGTAAAATGGTGCCTGCTTCCCAAGTGGTTTGGAAAGTGCAGGAATAGACTGCTGCCTTCTTCCCCATAGTTAGCCTGAGGCAAAATAGACACCTCTACTTGTGGAAGACTATCATTTGAAGGCCATTCATATGCCTCTCGTGCTGTAAATTTGCTATGAATATATAACATGCATATATATTCTTAAATTTTCCTCTTGCAAGTTTCCTTTTTGGGAGACCAGCTCTTATACTAGGTACTCGTGCCCACTTTTCACTATAAATAAGTAAGATGAAAAAAATACCTCTACATCGCCATCTATTGTAGAGGTGTTTTTCCATCTTTCCTATTTGCATAAATTTGCCAGAAGAGCATTGCCTTCTAAGTCTCCTTTCTTAGCTTTTAGGTGTCCCCTCAACCCTTCTGGGGGCTCTCCTTGGGGAGAGACTGTGCCATCCCCTGATACACTTGCTTCATGGGTGTCTCCGCACACTTTTTGGTTGCTCTCCTTAAAGGGGTTGTCCCGCGCCGAAAGGTTTTTTTTTTTTTTTCATAGGCCCCCCGTTCAGCGCAGGACAGACCTAGGGAATGTGTTGAAATTTTTTTTTTAAATTTTACTTACCCGAATCCCCTCTTTGCAACTTCTTCCTTCTTTTCCTCCAAGATGGCCACCGGGATCTTCACCCACGATGCACCGCGGGTCTTCTCCCATGGTGCACCGTGGGCTCTGTGCGGTCCATTGCCAATTCCAGCCTCCTGATTGGCTGGAATCGGCACACGTGACGGGGCGGAGCTACGTGATGATGCGTAGAAGGGGGCGGAGCCAGAACGCTGCTCGTGCCCAGACCGACCAGAAGGGAGAAGACCCTTCTGCGCAAGCGCGTCTAATCGGGCGATTAGACGCTGAAATTAGACGGCACCATGGAGACGGGGACGCCAGCGCAGGGAAGGTAAGTATATAACTTCTGTATGGCACATATTTAATGCATGATGTATATTACAAAGTGCAATAATATGGCCATACAGAAGTGTATAACCCCACTTGCTTTCGCGGGACAACCCCTTTAAGGAGATACGACACCGCTTCTGACCCACTTTTCCCTGTGTAATACACATGGGAAGGGAAAATAAGTGAATAAAGATCAAATGTAAATTATATGATTGGTTCAGTTTTAACCAAGGACAACACTTGCACAGAGTTTGTATGTCGGTTTCCTACCACACGCTAAATGAATACTAATAAATTAATTTACCTTCTATGAAACTGCATGTGTGCTAGTGTGTTTCACATAGTAAATGTAGGGTAGAAGGTAGAATTCTCGCAGTGGGATATGACCTGTGCCCCTGCAGCGACTCACTGCACCCCTCCTGCAGTGTCTTCTCTCTGCTCTGCAATGTGACGGCTGGCGCACAGCCGCACATGCGCAATGCACAGCTGGCGAGTCAGAGGTGACATTTCTGTGTGGGCCTCTGCGAGGCTCGCACAGAAATAGGACGTGCTGCGATTTATTTACTGCTCGAGTTTTCACGTGGTCAAATCGCGGCTGTCTACATAGGATTGCATAAACCAATGCAATCCTATAGCAGCGTGCACGGTGGAAATTCTGCGGGATATCTCGTTGCGGAATTTCCGCCAGTGTGCATTCACTCTAAAGCTAGCATTCATTCTAGGCAGGAACAACTGTAATTTTCACGAGTACTTCATATTGTTTCTTCTTCTATAAAGGGTGACACTTCTGGGTCTTTACAAGAGTGTGTTTATGGTATGGTATCCATAGCCTTTAAGTCTCTTCAGCTGCATTTATGTTTCAAAAGATTTTATTTGAGTTCAATCAGAAAGTTGGCAACACTCTGCCGCATAGACCCCATGCAGGGGGATGTAGCTAAATTATTAAACTAACAGAAAAAGCAAACAAAGTAAGATTTTAAATGTACACAGGGAATATTGATTATCTCTCCATACATCACACAAGAAATAAAACCCAATATCTCAATTTTTTATGGTGTTTTTAAACACATAAAACATATGGGCATAGTTCTGCTAGAATACTATCCTTAATCTGCAGGTATGTTATTGATTCATCATCCTTCTATAGTCTTACAAAATAGTATAAGTTAGGAACATTACCAAAGGTTATCCAGGGGCTTCAAATCTTTTCAAATTGCGAAATTGTGTCCTGGCGTATAGCTATGCGTTTTTCATTCAAAAGAGTTTTATTTATGCGGGATATAAAAGATTCAAATGGGAGTGTTGGTGTCCACCACTGCTGTGCTATCGAAATACGTGCTGCCATAGTAATATATTGCAGCAATTTAAAGGGGGCATTGCGTATACCCGCGGGTTTATTTCCCAGCAGCAAGACATAGGGGTTGAGTCCAAGACTCTTCCCAGTCACAGAAGCTATAAGATGGGAGACCCTTCTCCAAAAAGCTTGCGCTATTGAGCATGTCCACCAAATGTGGTGATGTGAGCCTATGTCGTCGCAGCCTCGGAAACATAAATTGGAGATCTCCGGGTAGATAGCATTTAGCCTCTCGGGTACCAGATAAGTTCTGTGTAACAACTTTTAGGATGTCTCTGTCTAAGAGACTTGCCAGCTATTTTTGCTCAAAGTGTCACAGCAGTGGTGCCAACGGTCTAATGACAAGGAGGAATGCAAATCTGACTCCCATTGTAACATAAAGGGAAGCTTGGAATCTTGTAATGTTCCATTTAGAATATTATAGAAGTGGGATAGGGTGCCTGGTTGTGTGGGGCAGAGTTTACATATGGCTTCCATGCGATTCATCTCTATCTTGACTGATGGTGGTATAATGGAGGACCAATAATGGAAAAAACATTCTTCTCCACCATTCTTATGGAGGTGGTTTATATTTGCTATTAAAAGACGACTTCTGCTGAATTTATTGCAGCTGTGCAGTCTCCTGCCACACTGCCTAGACAAAAATTTTATCTAAGTGAAGGTGACCATACTGAATTAGCATGGATTGTTATATAGTCAACCTGATCATGTTCACAGGGCAGAATAGCACTCTTGTTCCTGCACTATGTAAAAAAGAATAGTATTTTCTGTAATGTAAACTATTTGCAAAATAAGGGTATACTAAAATGTCTAAAAAGTTCAGGAAGCAAAAATATATTAAAGTTGATGATTATAAACTACAGCTACCTCACTGGACATCTACCAAACTTTCTACATGAAAGTTTAGTCCTTAAGATACTGAAGATAAGTACAGAATTGATCAGCAGGCAATTTAGGAAAAGCTATAAAAATGTTTTTGTTCAGTATATGTGTTTGAAAGTAATATTCCATTTGTACTTGTACCTTCAATGCTTGACTTGCATTACAAGTACAGATGCATCAATCATTAACATGACTGGCACATCATAACTCTATTTACAGCATTGTAGTATATTGTAGCTAACATGTTAAATGTCAAGTTGACATCTACTACGTCTCTAGATATCATTCTTTATATAAATTACAATATGTATTTTTTGTAGGAACTAATTTGCATTGTTTTAAATAGATGTCATCCACTAACTGCAATTTACTGTTTTCTATTGTTTTTTAGGCGTGAACTGATTTTGTGGATATCTACCAAAGCTAGGCCTGGATGTGGAAAAGATACACTTGTTTGTTGCCATCTTTATTCCCATTAGTATTTAGACAATAAAGCACATGGGGGTGAAAACATTTACCAAAACTTCAAAAAAGGATGAAAAAAAAAAGTGGCCAAATGAGAAGGCAGTAAGAAGCACCCAGTATAATAGGAGGACAAAGTAAATTAAATGCAGCTAGTACAGTATGTGAAAATAAATAAAAAAGAAACAGGACTAAAGGACAAACCAAGCAAGGACATAAATATAAGCTTTCTGCAAATACATAATGAGAAACAATAAACAAGCTGTTACATACAAGAAAAGTAAAATCATAAAATCGTAAATAATACAAGTTGAAATCTTATATTAAAACATAGCACATGTCAAGAAACCTAAATATAAAGCACAAAAAAGAAAGACTGGTAGAAAATCAAAAAACCCATCAGAAATAGAGACACAGGTAATTTTAGTTTCGCAAATCCTTCCAAACAGTTGAAACCTGGAACCTTTCAAATATCATAAATGAGTCCCTCTTCATGAGATGCAGTCCGATGATCTCTTTGTGCGGAAGCTTCGCCAGCCTCCATCTCACTCACCTCATAAGAGCTCTCGTGAAGCTAAATCATTAATATCCTCTGGGAACACTAGACAAAACGGTGGAGGACGTTCCCTTTCAGAGTCAGAGTTTGATCCTCGTCTTAAAGGATCTGGAAGCCCATCTGCCCCACGGTTTAAAGATCCATTTATACTGCTTGGGCTGGCTGGAAACAGCCAAGGGCCATCGGCCCATGAAATAAAAGAGAAGCCTCCTGAAGGAGATCCTGTAGCTCCTAGACCAAAGAGTTTTGCTCACCATGACATCCAGAGTATTCTATTTGATCCTTTTCGAAGGAGAGAATCAGAAGTTAGAAAAAATGTGAGAAGTGGAGCATCAGCTGCCTCTCAGATCAGGAATAATTCTTCACCCAGAAGATCTTTGTCATCTCCAGAAGATCCCGGAGACCCTGGAGATGGAAAAGACAATGAGCTTCTGCTTAGCTGTCCATATTTTCGCAATGAGGTAGGAGGAGAAGAAGCAGAAGGCCAAAAAGATCAGGGATGGGATTTTTGTTGTGTTTTATCTATCCATGCACCACTAATCAGTTTTCCAGTTCGTGGGCCCAATGCCTCGGTATCAGTATTAGAAGAAGCTAGAGAAAGGATAAGAGATAGCAGCTATTTTGTGGAATATCAAGATCTGGGTGCACTGTATTACCGAAAGTATTTTTATGGAAAAGGTCAGTAACATCTTTTAATTACTAAGTACGTTAATAGTTTATTAACACTTTACATAACATTATGCATTTATTTTTTTCTCCAGAACATCAGAATTTTTTTGGAATGGATGAAAAACTGGGACCTGTGGCAATAAGCTTACGGAGGGATGAGAGGGAAGGAGCTAATGGTGTTCAGTATAACTACAGAATCGTATTCCGAACCACTGAGGTAAAAGTTATTTAAGAACGTAGCGTGCTTTTAACCCTACAACAGTCACACTAAAATTTAAAAAACCCTCCCAAATATGTCACCTTTTTATTGTAGAGTTTGAATTTATGTCTCATGTAAATATATGTGGCGCAGACGTCGGTTGCCTTAAGTGCATTTTTAACCCCTTAGTGTAATAACTAGAGATGAGCGAGCACCAAAATGCTCGGGTGCTCGTTACTCGAGTCGAACTTTCAGTGATGCTCGAGAGTTCGTTTCGAGTAACGAACCCCATTGAAGTCAATGGGTGACTCGAGCATTTTTGTATATCGCCGATGCTCGCTAAGGTTTTCATTTGTGAAAATCTGCAAAACACAAGAAAGTGATGGAAACGACATAGAAACGAATAGGGCAGGCGAGGAGCTACATTTTGGGCTGTATCTCAAGTTCCCAGGTCCCACTATTAAGCCACAATAGCGGCAAGAGTGAGACCCCCCCCCCCCCCCCACTGTCAGCGTAAAGATCGTTCTCCTCTGCCACAGCTGTAACAGCTGTGGCAGAGAAGAACGATGTTAGCCCATTGAATTCAATGGAGCCGGCAATACAGCCGGCTCTATTGAAAGCAATGGGCTGCCGGCGTACGCGGGATGAATTGTCGGGAAGGGCTTAAATATATAAGCCCTTTCCTACAATTCATCCAGAAATGTGTAAAAATAAAAAAAATATATATACTTACCTGGTCCCGGCAGAACGATGTTAGCCCATTGAATTCAATGGAGCCGGCAATACAGCCGACTCCATTGAAAGCAATGGGCTGCCGGCGATCGCGGGATGAATTGTCGGGAAGGGGTTAAATATATAAGCCCTTCCCTGCAATTCATCCAGAAATGTGTAAAAATAAAAAATATATATATACTTACCTGGTCCCGGCAGACGGAGTTCAGCGCGGCAGGCTGCAGTTCTCCTAAACTGCTCTGAACAGCTGTGAGTAGTATTCAGCAGCCGGGGATTTAAAATCCCCGCCTGCTGAATGAGATGCCTCTGATTGGTCACAGCCTGACCAATCAGAGGCATCCCTCACTCACACCCATTCATGAATTCATGAATGGGTGAGTGAGGGCTGCCTCTGATTGGCTCAGGGGCAGCTCTCAGCTGTCTCTGCGCTAAGCCAATCAGAGGCAGCCCTCACTCACCCATTCATGAATTCATGAATGGGTGTGAGTGAGGGATGCCTCTGATTGGTCAGGCTGTGACCAATCAGAGGCATCTCATTCAGCAGGCGGGGATTTTAAATCCCCGGCTGCTGAATACTACTCACAGCTGTTCAGAGCAGTTCAGGAGAACTGCAGCCTGCCACGCTGAACTCCGTCTGCCGGGACCCGGTAAGTATATATATATTTTTTATTTTTACACATTTCTGGATGAATTGCAGGGAAGGGCTTATATATTTAACCCCTTCCCGACAATTCATCCCGCGATCGCCGGCAGCCCATTGCTTTCAATGGAGTCGGCTGTATTGCCGGCTCCATTGAATTCAATGGGCTAACATCGTTCTGCCGGGACCAGGTGAGTATATATATATTTTTTATTTTTACACATTTCTAGAGGAATTGCAGGGAAGGGCTTATATATTTAAGCTCTTCCCGACAATTCATCCCGCGTACGCCGGCAGCCCATTGCTTTCAATAGAGCCGGCTGTATTGCCGGCTCCATTGAATTCAATGGTCAGTGCTCGTTTAATCGAGACGAGTACCGCGTGATGCTCGTCTTGAGTAACGAGCATCTCGAGCACCCTAATACTCGAACGAGCATCAAGCTCGGACGAGTATGCTCGCTCATCTCTAGTAATAACTAATATTAGCCTTAAGAGTCTATTAATATAGTTGTATGAGACCTTGTATTTTGTAGGTTCAGTTCTAGGTTTTATAGGGGCCAATTTTGGGTACAATAATTTGTTAGAGTTACTTTTATTAATTTGGCTGGAGGCAATGGAAAGAAAGCAATTTCACTATTGTTTTTTGCAATTTATTTTATGGTGTTCACCATGTGGCTAGAATATTGTTACTTTTATTCTACCGGTCATTACAATTATGACAACACCAACTTTATAAAGGTTTTATTTTGTTTTACCACTTTTGCAAAATATTAACCACTTTTTGCAAAAATAATTTTTCTGTGGGCACCACATCCCAGGACCAGAGTTTATTAGTTTTTCAGTCAACAAAGCTGTATAAGGGCTTGTTTTTTTGTGGGCCAACTTGTAATTTTTATTGGTACCATTTTGAGGTATATACTACTTTTTATTTATTTTTTATTGGGAAAGCAAAATGATCAGAAGACGGCTATTTTTTGTTGTTGTTACAGACTTTACCGTGCTGGATGAATAATGTAGTATTTTATAGAATGGGTTGTTATAAATGTGATGATAACAATTATATGTAGTTTTTTTTTTGTTCTTTTTATTTTCTCAATATTTAAAGTGTAAGGGAAAAAAAGTTTTTTATTTTTTTTCCTGTAAAACTGTTTTGGATGCCATGGCCAACAATGACTGCAATATTTGTTGGGTGAAATTGAGATTAGTTGAGTAAGTCCTCATGGGGGTGTGATAAGATAAACAGAAATTCATGTGCCCCTTCACTGGGACAAGGAGATGTACAGAAGAATGACAGATCTTCTCTGCGTTGGCTGGTCGCCCCACACCCACTCTTTCTGCACTGTACACACTGACTGAAACTGACAGTATCCCCTACTAAATAGCTGTATCTCTGGTTCTATAAGGCCCAGCTCTATGTTTCTTTGTCATTTTAAAGCCAATAGTCTTAGTGTTAAAGGGACACGAAAAGTATGTTGGTAGCCCTAATAGCCCCAGAGCTACCGCCTTTTTTTTTTAAAAAAAAAGGCCTTTGTTTGTCTGAAACTGTAATGTCCGTTTTCTTCAGAATGAACAGAACTCATATTAAACTGCTGGGGGAGTGAATTCTTATTTACCTAGGTCACTGTAATAGCAGTGCTACCTATACAAGTGATGGCATATCGCTAGGGAAAACTTAGCAGGGTAGACAGCGCTAAATTAGCTATGTGATCAATTTTTTTTCAGGACCAGTGGAAACCCCCAAAGTAATCTTAGTGATATGCCATTACTTTTTAAGTGTGTACCCATTTAAATGTTTTATTGCTTGGAAGCACAAAAAACTAAAATAACTTGGCTAGCGTAAAATTTTTATATGCATGTGTCCTTGGAGGTGTAGCTGTAGTTAACAAGCTAGGGAACTATTTAACTATTCACTAAATTTTCTGTTTAAAGTTGAAGACGCTTCGAGGGTCGATCCTAGAGGAAGCCTTTCCTTCATCCATAAGACCCAATTCTTCTAGGGCAATTTCACCTAAAAAGCTTCTTGAACACATTGTACCAGAAGTTAACCTGCAGTGTCTACGTCTAGCCTCTAACTCTCCTAAAGTACCAGAAACTCTCCTGAAGTTGGATGAGCAGGGGGTAAGTTTGTATTACCCTTTTCATTGTAATACTTACATGCAGTAAATAGTGTCTCTTACACCTGATTGTAACGACTTTATCTGTAAGGACGTTCATTTTAGAATTATTTTATACACACATTATCATCACCCGTTAAATAAAAACATGGGATATTTTCTTTTCTGCTGGCAAGGAAATAAAGGATAGTTTGATTATGCTGCACTTTTTGCTGCTCCATGTATACAGTGCCAAAATAGTCTACAGAATTATGCAGCCTGATCTTTATTCAAGCACATCTGTTCTTAACACAGTGAAGCTTTCAAGAAGCTAATTAACCTGCCAGAGAGGAAGCCAGATCATCCAGCGGAAATTCACATAGACAGAAGGGGAAATACAGAATACACAGAACTTATATTTTAGTAAGAATCAAGCCAAGTGCTTTATATTTACAAGACGGCTAGCAGTGCCAATAAACCTCATGTATACTATTCTATTAACCATCTGAGTTCTGCGAATAATATAGCAGTAATAGAAAGCGGTAGGATCCTTCTGTACCTCTATATACCTCACCCTGTAATAAGTCAGTGGGGTCCATCAACTGACCTAACGACCATTAAAAATACTGATCTGTCACAGTGCTGTGGTTTCCACTATGAACGGATGTCACAACAAGATGCAAGCAGACCTTAACATACGTATGTAAGTGTTTTTGAAGCTTTTCAGAACTAGAGCTCTTTGAAATAATTTTGGTGACCATAGTGCAGACATTTTTCTTCAATTAAGACATTACATTGTTGGCGATCTATTGTCTATGCGGTTTGTTACTCACACTCAGGTCTCTTTTGTGGGGAAAATAAATCAGAGATCTAGGATGTCTAGTATTACTGTGTTTCCCCTAAAATAAGACACTGTCTTGTATTAATTTTTGCCCCCAAAAATGGCACAGTGTCTTATTTTTGGCTAGGATGGGCTTGTACTCACCTGATTCACGGCGTCTCGATGCCTCGCGATGGTCTCCGGTGGCGCTGTGGCAAGCTGCAGTGTCCTCCGCGCTGACATCGATGAACCAATGACAGCCATTCAGTGATGTCATTCACTGAATGCCTGTGAATGATCGAGCGCCGGCTGTGATTGGCTGGCGCTCGAACCAATCACAGCGCTCGCTTTGCTGGAGCCAGGGTATTCAAAGCCCTGTCACCAGAGAGAAGCCGAGATGTCAGCACGGAGGACACTTCTGTTTGCCACAGTGCCGCCAGAGACCATCGCGAGGCATCAGGACGTCGCAGACCAGGTGAGTATTGATTTTTTTAATGCAGGTTAGCTAGGGCGTATTTTCAGGACGGCTTATATTTTAAGCCTCCCCTGAAAACCGGGGTAGGCCTTCTTATCAGGGTTGGTCTTATTATCGGGAAAACACGGTATTGCTCACACATAGTAGGGTATCTTGCATCTCATAGGTAATCATGTCTGTGCATATCAGTGACGAATTCAGGGGTTTCCATTGAATTTAACCCTTTCCAATCCAATTTGTATCCTGGTTTTCCTAGGGGGGATTACTCTTTTTTTCTACCGTTATACAACGGCACTATATGCTGGCTAAAGCCAATCCTGCATGAGGTGACACGTTGGATAGGCTCAGACAGCAGAGAGGCTGGCAATATACAGCAAGAGAACCCCGACAGGCGTCTTCCAACATGGGAACTATACATCCTTAAATGATAATGTCTTCAGAGTTTAGACAGTGGATTGGAAAGGGTTAAAGACTATAAAGATCATTAGGCCAAAAGTCACTGCATATCTATGGCCATTTTTCTTGCATATGTTTCCATTGAAAAACACTAGTGGTCTTGAAATTAATGTTGAGCAAAGTTTTGGTTGGTCCTATTTAGATTGAACCCAACCGAAACTTAACCAATACACCTAGGACTGCCATACAGTACCTATTCCTCTTCTTGAAAATGTATGCACTATATAAATAAAGGTGATTCTTATTATGAAGAAGAAACCAACACAAATACAGGGAGCACATACAGACCTTGTACTTGGTCAGATTTGAATATAAGGGCTCAGTCACACGGGCGACGATCCGCACGTATTTCTGCACGGAAAAATGCCCGCACTGTGTGCGGACGAAAATCCGCATAACCAGCTCCATTGCCACCCATATGTTTTGTTTTTTTTTCAAGTACGGACGTCTGCGGTGCAAGCGTTTTTCTGCGCGGAAATACATGCGTATTGCCGCTAATCTACACGTATCGTCACCCGTGTGACTGAGCCCTAACACCACAGCTTTGCAAAGCAACAGTGCTAACCACTGAGCCACCTTCATTCTTCTGTAGGAGGAGGAGGAGGAAGAAGAAGAAGAATTAGATTTTTGCACTTTTGCACAGTAGAAACCCTTTTTTGGAAATTATTTATATTTTTGCATCGCTGCATTAAAAGTCCCATAACTTTTTTATTTTTCCATGTATGGAGCTACTTGAGGGCTATAGATTTTGTTGTTGGTACCATTTTGGTGTACATATGGATTTTTTAAAGTTTTATTGCATTTTTTGTGAAGCAAAATGAACAAAAAAAGCATTTTGGCACTATTTTATACATTTACTTTATAGCATTCCCTGTGCAGGATGAAAAGTGTGTTTAATTTATTGTACAGGTTGTTACGGATGTGGCTTTTTAATTTTTTATTTTTTTTCTTAGAGGGGGAAGTAAGCAAAATTATTATTTTTTGGCCCATTTTTCTTTACCTTTTCATTTTTGCAATGCATTATTGCTAATAATAATGATCATAAGCAATAGTACACCCAGACAGTATTCTCTAGCATCCAGTTGCCATGGCAACCCATTGGCCCTCTGTAATTGCATCACGGCAGCCCGATAATGTCAAAGAGACATTGAGAATCTGAGTGGTTATTGTTCAGTGTAAATGCCCTGACTGAATAATGAGCGAGACGGTTTTCACTTCTCATTCGTTGTTCAGTTTCTGTATGCAGAAGACCAAACGACATATCGTTCCATGTAAAAAGACAGTCGCTTACTTATGAACTGGATAACTCCCTGACCACTCTGCCACCATTCATTAGCAATGCTTGTTCATGTATTAAAGATAATCTGATGTGAAATTAACCTTAGTACTGTGTTTCCCCCAAAATGAGACACTGTCTTGTATTAATTTTTGCCTCAAAAGAGCCACAGTGTCTTATTTTCGGGGGGTGCGTAATAATACTTACCTAGCAGCTGGCGTTCAGGTCCCTTGCAATGACCTGCGGTGCTGCTGCAGGTTGCCAAGCTCCTTCACGCTGACAGAACAGTTCTTCCTGGAAGTGAAGCTTGAATACCCCGCCTCTAGCAAACTAATGCTCTGATTGGTTAATCGAGAGCCACATCAGCCAATGAGAATCGGTGCTTGATTAACCAATCACAGCGATTCGTTGAATGATATCATTGTTTTGGTTTTTTTTTTACATGTACCCTAATTAAGGCTTATTTTTTTGGGAGGGCTTATATTTCAAGCCCCTCCCTTCCCCCTCCCCCCAGGGTAAATCGGAGTAGGGCTTATTATTGGGGTAGGGCATATTATCGGGTAAACACGGTAGTTATCAGTCTGCAGCAATATTTGCTAATTGCTAGTTGCTCAACCAATTTGTAATTTGTAGAAGGTGGGAAACAAAGCCGGGAGTTACCTGCTGATGAACTGAATTTTCATTTAATTATTTCCTCAAGTAGGGTAGATACTAGAGATGAGCGAGCACCAAAATGCTCGGGTGCTCGTTACTCGGGACGAAATTATCGCGATGCTCAAGGGTTCGTTTCGAGTAACGAACCCCATTGAAGTCAATGGGCGACCCGAGCATTTTTGTATATCGCCGATGCTCACTAAGGTTTTCATTTGTGAAAATCTGGGCAATTCAAGAAAGTGATGGGAACGACACAGCAACGGATAGGGCAGGCGAGGGGCTACATGTTGGGCTGCATCTCAAGTTCCCAGGTCCCACTATTAAGCCACAATAGCGTCAAGAGTGGGCCCCCCCCCCTCCCAACAACTTTTACTTCTGAAAAGCTCTCATTAGCAATGCATACCTTAGCTAAGCACCACACTACCTCCAACAAAGCACAATCACTGCCTGCATGACACTCCGCTGCCACTTCTCCTGGGTTACATGCTGCCCAACCCCCCCCCCCCCCCCCCCCGCGCGCGCGCGCACAACGCAGTGTCCACAGCGCACACCAAAGTGTCCCTGCGCAGCCTTCAGCTGCACTCATGCCACACCACCCTCATGTCTATTTATAAGTGCGTCTGCCATGAGGAGGAACCGCAGACACACACTGCAGAGGGTTGGCATGGCTAGGCAGCGACCCTCTTTAAAAGGGGCGGGGCGATAGCCCACAATGCTGTACAAAAGCAATGAGAAATCCAATCCTGTGCCACCTCCATCAGGAGCTGCACACGTGGGCATAGCAATGGGGAACCTATGTGCCACACACTATTCATTCTGTCAAGGTGTCTGCATGCCCCAGTCAGACCGCGTTTTTTTATAAATAGTCACAGGCAGGTACAACTCCGCAATGGGAATTCCGTGTGCACCCACAGCATGGGTGGCTCCCTGGAACCCACCGGCTGTACATAAATGTAACCCATTGCAGTGCCCATCACAGCTGAGGTAACGTCCGATTAAATGCAGGTGGGCTTCGGCCCACACTGCATGCCCCAGTCAGACTGGGGTTCTTTAGAAGTAGACACATGCAGTTACAACTCCCTGTGGACCCACAGCATGGGTGGCTCCCTGGAACCCACTGGCGGTACATAAATATATCCCATTGCAGTGCCCAACACAGCTGATGTAACGTCAGCTTTAATGCAGGTGGGCAAAAAATTAATTGGATTACACTGTAGGCGAGGTCCCCAAAAAATTGGTGTACCAACAGTACTAATGTACCTCAGAAAAATTGCCCATGCCCAACCAAGAGGGCAGGTGAAACCCATTAATCGCTTTGGTTAATGTGGCTTAATTTGTAACTAGGCCTGGAGGCAGCCCAGTTAAAATAAAAATTGGTTCAGGTGAAAGTTTCAACGCTTTAATTGTTTACAAAAATTATATGACTGAGCCTTGTGGGCCTAAGAAAAATTGCCCGTTCGGCGTGATTACGCCAGGTTTCAGGAGGAAGAGCAGGAGGAGGAGGATGAATATTATACACAGATTGATGAAGCTAAAAGGTCCCCGTTTTTGATGGTGATAGAGAACAATGCTTCCATCCGCGGGTGCAGCCTACGTATTGTTTAGGTATCGCTGCTGTCCGCTGGTGGAGAAGAGAAGTCTGGGGAAATCCAGGCTTTGTTCATCTTGATGAGTGTAAGCCTGTCGGCACTGTCGGTTGACAGGCGGGTACGCTTATCCGTGATGATTCCCCCAGCCGCACTAAACACCCTCTCTGACAAGACGCTAGCCGCAGGACAAGCAAGCACCTCCAGGGCATACAGCGCGAGTTCAGGCCACGTGTCCAGCTTCGACACCCAGTAGTTGTAGGGGGCAGAGGCGTCACGGAGGACGGTCGTGCGATCGGCTACGTACTCCCTCACCATCCTTTTACAGTGCTCCTGTCGACTCAGCCTTGACTGGGGAGCGGTGACACAGTCTTGCTGGGGAGCCAGAAAGCTGTCAAAGGCCTGAGAGTGTTCCCCTGCCTGTGCTGTACATGCTGCCTGATCTCTGAGCCTCCCCTGCTACCTGGCCCTCGGAACTGCGCCTACGGCCACTAGCGCTGTCGGATGGGAATTTTACCATCAGTTTGTCCGCCAGGGTCCTGTGGTATAGCATCACTCTCGAACCCCTTTCCTCTTCGGGTATGAGAGTGGAAAGGTTCTCCTTATACCGTGGGTCGAGCAGTGTGTACACCCAGTAATCCGTAGTGGCCAGAATACGTGTAACGCGAGGGTCACGAGAAAGGCATCCTAACATGAAGTCAGCCATGTGTGCCAGGGTACCTGTACGCAACACATGGCTGTCCTCACTAGGAAGATCACTTTCAGGATCCTCCTCCTCCTCCTCCTCCTCAGGCCATACACGCTGAAAGGATGACAGGCAAACAGCATGGGTACCCTCAGCAGTGGGCCAAGCTGTCTCTTCCCCCTCCTCCTCATGCCCCTCCACCTCCTCCTCCTCCTCCTCAACGCGTTGAGATATAGACAGGAGGGTGCTCTGACTATCCAGCGACATACTGTCTTCCCCCGCCTGTGTTTCCGAGCGCAAAGCGTCTGCCTTTATGCTTTGCAGGGAACTTCTCAAGATGCATAGCAGAGGAATGGTGACGCTAATGATTGCAGCATCGCCGCTCACCATCTGGGTAGACTCCTCAAAGTTTCCAAGGACCTGGTAGATGTCTGCCAACCAGGCCCACTCTTCTGTAAAGAATTGAGGAGGCTGACTCCCACTGCGCCGCCCATGTTTGAGTTGGTATTCCACTATGAGGGTTAAAAATTCTAAGTGCAACACCAATCCGGCCCACCCCACTTGCCCCGTTGCCGGCCGTAAGAAGAGACACCACACACAGGAGTCTGGTCTAGCTCCTCACACGGGAGAAAAAAACTGCGCACTTTATTACAGATTACATGAGATCTTATACCCTCTGCCCTCTCACCACTAGGGGGTGATGGGCTTATAACCATATATGGGCAGTCCGGATTTGCGGACTGAGACAGTGAAAATCATATAACAGTCATATACATTTGAACATCTTGATATCTTGTTCCAGCGCTTCTGGGAAATCGGCCAAGTACATGCGTCCTTGCGTCTGGTTCGGTATCTTCTCTGAACTTCTAGAACATCTTCTTGCAAAGCCTTGGCATATCTAATTTAAGGCGACATTTAAGTTTTTTCTCATTTGGAATTGAATAAAACTTGCATATAGGTATAAAAGCATAAAAAACACATATGGCAATATATATATATACCCTCACAAACCCCCCTAAAAAACTTAATATGGAGATCAAGCATCAGACTTTGCACTCTTCCTCGGTCGTCTCTCCCTTGCGTCAGGGTTTCTCCACTGCTCGTAAGTCCCTACTCATAAAAGGGAGGGGATCCCTACCTCACCTCAGAAGGAGGCCATGGATTCCCTGGGCTTATTTCCGGGCCTCCATACCCTCTATCTGTACAAGTTAACACCCCACAGGGTGTGCCCTCGCCGGAACCTAAGGTCTTCTGCACTTTCCCTAGGCAAATGGGAAGTCCACTGACAGTCCATCTTATGAGACTGAGGCAGACACAGTACTAGTCCATCTCTCCATTCTTCTGGTAACGTACGTGGTTGGCATTATCGGAACTGGCTCTTCATCTTTTTCAAACAAGGGAAACGTTGGTGTCACATTATCCAGTCCCTTACTCATATTCTTTTTGATCAAAGGGATAATACACATACAAGAAATTACATACCCCACCTCTTTCTGCTAAAATCATATCCAGGGCCACTTTAGGGCCATGGATGCAGTGGGCCCTAATTGGTCCGCTAAACCTTGCAAAGCATCTCTGGTGTAGTTTACAAACCTCTGCTGATTGTAAAAGATATAATTCATCCAATCTACATTATTATTAACAGTGACAAAAGCAAATAAGGACTCAAAACCTACTTTAACCTGATCTCTAGAATTAAATTCATCTGGCACCCCCCTTGGCACTCCTATTGATACATGTGGGTCAAAGTTACCATCTTGAACGTTAACTTCTCTCTTAGCACGATGCGGTGTTGGATTCTCACCCTCAGTGTAGTCTACATATTGCACATTCGATTGTATTAATTTGTTCTGAAACAGGGGGCTAGTGTACAGTAGTCAAAGGTGTGTGTTAGAGGAATTGTACCACATTATAGCATGTAAAGGATATGCAGGATCATTAGTTCTTTCAGTGCGAAGTGTGGATCCAAGTGGGCTTTCCTTCGAGCTTGACTGCAGTTGGGGTGGTGAACAACATCTGGTAAGGACCTTTAAACCGGGTTTCTCGCTCAAACTTTTTCACATAGACCCTGTCACCTGGTTTTAGATTGTGACACTCATCTGTAGGACCTGAGAGAAAAGCAGAGACTACAGAATACCTTACTAACAATTCCTTGGAGGAGCCTATGACAAAATTAACAAGAAAATCATTCACCAAACTCTGATACTGTGGCATGTATCCTCCTAAGGAAAAAAACTAATGAAAGACACTCAATTCAAGATTTACCCGTTTCCTCTATTGCCTTTTGTATCTACTTTCCCCCTACTCCGCGGATGGTAGGGTGTGTGAAAAGCCTGGAAAATACCCAAAACAGACATGATGTGTTGCATTATTTCACCTGTGAAGTGTGTACCTTTGTTTGACTCAATCACTTCCGGTACCCCATATCTGCAGATTACCTCATTCATGAGCTTCTGTACGGTTACCTGCTTATTTACTTTGGTAACAGAGTAGGTCTCCAACCTGAAAAACATTAACATCAACAACAAGCACATATTCATGCTTCCCAACAAGTAGGAGCTGAGTGTAGCCAATTTGCAATCCCTGAAATGGGTAGAGTGGTCTAGGCAAGTGTGATGTGGCAAATTTTACTTCTGCCCTGTTGCTTTACGGCAAAGATCATGCAAAACTGGACAAATGATGCAGCAGCTACAGAAAACCAAGGAGCCACTCGTCCTTGTTCAAGCATCGACATCATTACTGCTTTAAGAGGTGCGTCTTTTCGTGCGTCAGCTGGGCCATTATGAGGCACAGGGACTATGGTAAACAAGTTCTGTTGACTGTTCACCATACGCCGTCCCTTTTTAGTCCATTTGTCTTTTTCTTAACTGTAAAGTCTTTAGCATATCAAAGGCCAAGTTCAAATCAAAGTTCAAGTTTTTATCAAAGGTCAAGTTGTTATCAAAGTCCAAGTGTAGTCAAAGTCCAAAATTATCAAATTCTTCTTTTCTTCTTTCTTCCACGGCTTGAGGGCCGCTGCTTTTGCTGTGTGGTCTGTGATGGCGTTGCCTCTTGTTTCTCCGGTGTAGGAATTGGTGTGAGCTTTCCACTTTGTCAGGTAGAAGTAGGGTCTCCATGAGACTGCACCGCTGCATCATTCTTAATTGGCTGTCCTGCTGAGGTAAAAAACTGTCTGGCCTTCCATGTTGGGCCGTAATCATGAGCTATGCCAAATGCATACCGGGAGTCAGTGTAAATGTTTGCCGTCTTACCTTCCTCCACTCTACACGCCTCTGTGAGTGCTTTTAGTTCCGCTTCTTGTACTGCGACATGCGGAGACATTCTGCTTTTTGGGACATCTTGTTGTGTAACCACCGTATATCCAGTGTGGAGTCGTCAATCACCTTGGGTACCATCTATAAAAAACAACTCAAAATATGCATTATTAACAAGGGCTTTGAGTAACTTTTTTTTTTTAAAACTTAAATTTTCTTGTTGCATCACTGCTAGACAATCAGGCTGATATTCTATTTCAAAAAGATCAGAACCTTGTTGCAAAAAATTTAAAAATGTAAAAATGACTTGCAAAAAATTTAAAAATGGCTGATTTGCAATACCTAAAATGGCTGACTTGCAATACCTAGATCACCTACGCCTATTCCTCCCCCCCTTTGAAACAGGGTACGCAATTGGAACAAGAGCACCCGGTTTCAAGGTAGTACAACATTGTAAAAAGATTTGATGGATGCAGATAAGGCCTGTAAGATGTTAACACCAATAACAGAAACATGAGTTACAACGGGGAAGAATAATCTACAAAACATCTATTAATATTTGAAATGTGATATCCCTTTAAGTGAATTCATTATTAGTCTGTTCCTGCCTGCAATTTCTTATCAAATCTCAGACAGGAGAAAAAAAAAAAAAAAACAAACAAAAAAAACTAGCTGCTCAAAATTCTCCCCCCTCCCTTGTGCAGGAGGGATGAAACATTATTACGTACTATTACATCATCTAGCTCCACCCCTTCAATATTGGCACATTGCGTCCGTCTTCTCAACTTAATTTCAGCTTAACCGTCTACACGTCCACATCTCAACCAAGCAAAGTCCCATGCATGGGGTAGGACTTTTACCCCCAGTCAATTTCCACATCACACATTCCACCACAGCTTGAACACGGGTCACTAACTCACATCCATCCATGCTCCCAAGCCTGCTCCGTCGCCCCCCTTGAAGGTGTACCAGTACACACAGATGCACGGACAAAAAAAAAGTTTGACAAACATACATACATCAGCTGAAAAACACCGAGGTGAGTGCTATAATTTTTATAAAATACATAATTCTATTGAGATGAGATTGTGAATGAGCGCTATTTTTGACAAATTATGTGAAAAAAAGTTTGCTGATACATTCTATATTTCTTATCTACTGAAGCTATTATATGCTGTATTAAACGCTGAAGTATTTAGTTTCTGTGACCCTGAATTTGGAGTGAGTTCTGAAAGCCCCCACCCTTTTTTAAAACAAACCTCTTATCTCTCCGCGACTATGAAACACATACTGAATAATTTTGAGCTCAAACTATTGAAAAAACATTTTGAAATCATAATTAACACATATGCTGGGACCTTGCAACATTCATTTTCAACCCCTGTATAAGTAAGAATATACATTAGAAATTACTATATTTCCCTGCCTACTAAGACAGTATAACTAATTAAATTCATTTCAATTCATTGCAAGCAAGCCAAGATATTAACCAAGGATGTTATTACATTTTCTCTCTCGCTGTTATCTTCCTGACGTTGGAAGGCTACACAGAGTCGCAGCTATATGTCAACAACCTCTTCTCCCCTAAGAGCAAGCTGTTAACTATTTGCACATACAGTATATATATATACACATATATATCCACCTAGTATGGATTATACATATTATCTATTATCTATCTTGTATTATACACATTTTCTTCCTTTCTTTGCCAACAAATCACGTGCATTGTACTTCTCTCCCCTACCTAACTGCCAATATAACCTTCAATAGACACTCTCCTGACGCCCTCTTGATCACTTACTGTACTTTTCAACATTTCACTTACGGACACTTTCTTAAACAAATAATGTGTATATACGTAACTTACTCTGACTGTCTCTCTCTCTGCTTCTAGCAAACCTTGGTCTTCCAAGGCACCTCTCGGTCCTAAAGACCTCCTCCCAGACACCATTTTGTAATTTGCCATGCGGGTCGGTGTCACACATTTTCATTAGCTTTCTTACATTTTACAGATTCATCCACACGGCGGCAGCCCTTGAGGGGCTCTATCTTCTTTAATAAGATCTTACGCATATTAGAACATCAACAATAATAAAAATAATAACACGCTCCATAGAGTGAATCCTTCTGACCCGAATTGTCAGCCCCTTATATATGGCAATACAACCGAAGGCATCTTCTTCTTATGGAACCAGTCCCAAAGAGTACATCCCTCTCCTCAGCTAAACCATTAACTACTAAACTAAACTAACCGAGGGTTCCTTCGTCAATGGGACCTGTCTTACAGAGTGCTTCCCTCTCCTCTAAACCATTAACAACTAAACTAACCGAGGGTTCCTCCTTCTGTGAGACCAAATGAAAAGTAAGAGAGAAAAAAAATTCTGCAGATACAACAAACAATCAAACAATCTCCACTATCGCTAAAACACTACGGACTTCAACAACAAATAGACTACAGACTAGTTTCTGGGTGAGCCATTGGTGCGCATATCACGGTCAGTGGTCCATGACGGCAAACCCGGAGCCCACACGAGTTACCGTGTAGAACTCTTAACCCAACCCGTCCGGTCACAAACCACAGATAGTCAGTCCTGCTGCAAGACTTCGCAGTGTAAAACACAACATAAATATATGTTTGTCTTACCTGGAGTTCTAAGTGAGTTGATCAGGCTCGGTTTGCAGTAGGACGGTTTCTCAGTAGCGTGGATCCGGGTGAATTGCGCTGTAAGCTCCGATTTTACCGCCCCAGTTGGTTGCGCCATTTATGAGGGTTAAAAATTCTAAGTGCAACACCAATCCGGTCCACCCCACTTGCCCCGTTGCCGGCCGTAAGAAGAGACACCACACACAGGAGTCTGGTCTAGCTCCTCACACGGGAGAAAAAAACTGCGCACTTTATTACAGATTAGATGAGATCTTATACCCTCTGCCCTCTCACCACTAGGGGGTGATGGGCTTATAACCATATATGGGCAGTCCGGATTTGCGGACTGAGACAGTGAAAATCATATAACAGTCATATACATTTGAACATCTTGATATCTTGTTCCAGCGCTTCTGGGAAATCGGCCAAGTACATGCGTCCTTGCGTCTGGTTCGGTATCTTCTCTGAACTTCTAGAACATCTTCTTGCAAAGCCTTGGCATATCTGATTTAAGGCGACATTTAAGTTTTTTCTCATTTGGAATTGAATAAAACTTGCATATAGGTATAAAAGCATAAAAAACACATATGGCAATATATATATATACCTTCACACCACTATAGCTCTACGCTGCTCATAGAGCCTGGCCAACATGTGGAGCGTAGAGTTCCACCGTGTGGGCACGTCGCACAGCAGTCGGTGCACTGGCAGATGAAACCGATGTTGCAGGGTGCGCAGGGTGGCAGCGTCCGTGTGGGACTTGCGGAAATGTGCGCAGAGCCGGCGCACCTTTCCGAGCAGGTCTGACAAGCGTGGGTAGCTTTTCAGAAAGCGCTGAACCACCAAATTAAAGACGTGGGCCAGGCATGGCACGTGCGTGAGGCTGCCGAGCTGCAGAGCCGCCACCAGGTTACGGCCGTTGTCACACACGACCATGCCCGGTTGGAGGCTCAGCGGCGCAAGCCAGCGGTCGGTCTGCTCTCTCAGACCCTGCAGCAGTTCGTGGGCCGTGTGCCTCTTCTCTCCTAAGCTGAGTAGTTTCAGCACGGCCTGCTGACGCTTGCCCACCGCTGTGCTGCCACGCCGTGCGACACCGACTGCTGACGACGTGCTGCTGCTGACACATCTTGATTGCGAGACAGAGGTTGCGTAGGAGGAGGAGGAGGAGGATGGTTTAGTGGAGGAAGCATACACCGCCGCAGACACCACCACCGAGCTGGGGCCCGCAATTCTGGGGGTGGGTAGAACGTGAGCGGTCCCAGGCTCTGACTCTGTCCCAGCCTCCACTAAATTCACCCAATGTGCCGTCAGGGAGATATAGTGGCCCTGCCCGCCTGTGCTTGTCCACGTGTCCGTTGTTAAGTGGACCTTGGCAGTAACCGCGTTGGTGAGGGCGCGTACAATGTTGCGGGAGACGTGGTCGTGCAGGGCTGGGACGGCACATCGGGAAAAGTAGTGGCGACTGGGAACTGAGTAGCGCGGGGCCACTGCCGCCATCATACCTTTGAAAGTCTCCGTTTCCACAAGCCTATACGGCAGCATCTCCAGGCTGATAAATTTGGCTATGTGCACGTTTAACGCTTGAGCGTGCGGGTGCGTGGCGGCGTACTTGCACTTGCGCTCCAACACTTGCGCTAGCGACGGCTGGACGGTGCGCTGACAGACATTGATGGATGGGGCCGTGCACAGCGGAGGTGAGGGTGTGGGTGCAGGCCAGGAGACGGTAGTGCCTGTGTCCTGAGAGGGGGGTTGGATCTCAGTGGCAGGTTGGGGCACAGGGGGAGAGGCAGCGGTGCAAACCGGAGGCGGTGAACGGCCTTTGTCCCACCTTGTGGGGTGCTTGGCCATCATATGTCTGCGCATGCTGGTGGTGGTGAGGCTGGTGGGGGTGGCTGCCTGGCTGATCTTGGCGCGACACAGGTTGCACACCACTGTTCGTCGGTCGTCTGCACTCTCAGTGAAAAACTGCCAGACCTTTGAGCACCTCGGCCTCTGCAGGGTGGCATGGCGCGAGGGGGCGCTTTGGGAAACAGTTGGTGGATTATTCGGTCTGGCCCTGCCTCTACCCCTGGCCACCACACTGCCTCTTCCAACCTGCCCTGCTGCTGCACTTGCCTCCCCCTCTGAAGACCTGTCCTCAGTAGGCGTAGCAAACCAGGTGGGGTCAGTCACCTCATCGTCCTGCTGCTCTTCCTCCGAATCCTCTGTGCGCTCCTCCCTCGGACTTACTCCAATTACTACTACCTGAGTGATAGACAACTGTGTCTCATCCTCATCGTCCTCCTCACCCACTGAAAGCTCTTGAGACAGTTGCCGGAAGTCCCCAGCCTCATCCCCCGGACCCCGGGAACTTTCCAAAAGTTGGGCATCGGTCACGACAAACTCCTCTGGTGGGAGAGGAACCATTGCTGGCCATTCTGGGTAGGGGCCCGGGAACAGTTCCTGGGAGTCTGCCTGCTCCTCAGAATGTGTCATTGTAATGGAGTGAGGAGGCTGGGAGGAAGGAGGAGCAGCAGCCAGAGGATTCAGAGTTGCAGCAGTGGACGGCGCAGAACTCTGGGTGGTCGATAGATTGCTGGATGCACTTTCTGCCATCCACGACAGGACCTGCTCACACTGCTCATTTTCTAATAAAGCTCTACCGCGTGGACCCATTAATTGTGAGATGAATGTGGGGACGCCAGAAACGTGCCTCTCTCCTAATCCCGCAGCAGTCGGCTGTGATACACCTGGATCAGGAGCCCACACCCTGACTTGGGCCTCCGCGTCCCTGGCCGCATCCACGTCCTCTAGGCCTACCCCTACCCCTCAGCATAGTGTATTACCAGTAGTGCAGAAACAGAATGCTGTAATTAAATGTGCCGCTTATTGGCCTGTGGTTGGAGGCTGACTTCGCTTACGGAACGCACAGCAGAGGCAGGAAAGAATTTTGCGCAAGCCTGCTGTAACACTTAGCTGGCTGCGTATGAATTAGGAGAACTACCCCCAGCAGAGACCCAGTACACTTGTGGACAGGAATACAGCGGTGATGTAAGAGGCAACACAGAGCAGGAAAGAATTTTGCGCAAGCCTGCTGTAACACTTAGCTGGCTGCGTATGAATTAGGACAACTTCCCCCAGCAGAGACCCAGTACACTTGTGGACAGGAATACAGTGGTGATGTAAGAGGCAACACAGAGGCAGGAAAGAATTTTGCGCAAGCCTGCTGTAACACTTAGATGGCTGCATATGAATTAGGACAACTACCCCCAGAAGAGACCCAGTACACTTGTGGACAGGAATACAGCGGTGATGTAAGAGGCAACACAGAGGCAGGAAAGAATTTTGCGCAAGCCTGCTGTAACACTTAGCTGGCTGAGTATGAATTAGGACAACTACCCCCAGCAGAGACCCAGTACACTTGTGGACAGGAAAACAGCGGTGATACAAGAGGCAACACAGAGGCAGGAAAGAATTTTGTGCAAGCCTGCTGTAACACTTAGCTGGCTGCGTATGAATTAGGACAACTACCCCCAGCAGAGACCCAGTACACTTGTGGACAGGAATACAGCGGTGATGTAAGAGGCAACACAGAGGCAGGAAAAAAATTTGCGCAAGCCTGCTGTAACACTTAGCTGGCTGCGTAGGAATTAGGACAACTACCCCCAGCAGAGACCCAGTACACTTGTGGACAGGAATACAGTGGGGATGTAAGAGGCAACACAGAGGCAGGAAAGAATTTTGCGCAAGCCTGCTGTAACACTTAGCTGGCTGCGTATGAATTAGGACAACTTCCCCCAGCAGAGACCCAGTACACTTGTGGACAGGAATACAGCGGTGATGTAAGAGGCAACACAGAGGCAGGAAAGAATTTTGCGCAAGCCTGCTGTAACACTTAGCTGGCTGCGTATGAATTAGGACAACTACCCCCAGCAGAGACCCAGTACACTTGTGGACAGCAATACAGCGGTGATGTAAGAGGCAACACAGAGGCAGGAAAGAATTTTGCGCAAGCCTGCTGTAACACTTAGCTGGCTGAGTATGAATTAGGACAACTTCCCCCAGCAGAGACCCAGTACACTTGTGGACAGGAAAACAGTGGTGATATAAGAGGCAACACAGAGGCAGGAAAGAATTTTGCGCAAGCCTGCTGTAACACTTAGCTGGCTGCGTATGAATTAGGAGAACTACCCCCAGCAGAGACCCAGTACACTTGTGGACAGGAATACAGCGGTGATGTAAGAGGCAACACAGAGGCAGGAAAGAATTTTGTGCAAGCCTGCTGTAACACTTAGCTGGCTGCGTATGAATTAGGACAACTACCCCCAGCAGAGACCCAGTACACTTGTGGACAGGAATACAGCGGTGATGTAAGAGGCAACACAGAGGCAGGAAAGAATTTTGCGCAAGCCTGCTGTAACACTTAGCTGGCTGCGTATGAATTAGGACAACTACCCCCAGCAGAGACCCAGTACACTTGTGGACAGGAATACAGCGGTGATATAAGAGGCAACACAGAGGCAGGAAAGAATTTTGCGCAAGCCTGCTGTATTACTTAGCTGGCTGCGTATGAATTAGGACAACTACCCCCAGTAGAGACCCAGTACACTGAGGACGGTCACAGGCAGCCCAAATAGATTTTTTTTCCCAAATGTTTTTGGAAAGGCCCACTGCCCATATACACTAAATATGTCTTCTGTCCCTGTCTCACCACTACTAGCCCTGGACAATGTAAAATTACTGCAGGACGCAATGCTCTGCACGGCCGATATACAAAAAAAAAAAAAAAGTGCAACACTGCAAAAAGCAGCCTCCACACTACTGCACATGGTTAGATGTGGCCCTAAGAAGGACCGCTGGGGTTCTTGAAGCCTAAAATAACTCCTAACGCTCTCCCTATAGCAGCTCCGGCACCAGCAGCACTGTCCCTGATCTCTGTCAGAATGCATCTGTGGCGAGCCGCGGGAGGGGCCGATTTATATACTCGGGTGACACCTGATCTCGCCAGCCACTCACTGCAGGGGGGTGGTATAGGGCTTGAACGTCGCAGGGGGAAGTTGTAATGCCTTCCCTGTCTTTCTATTGGCCAGAAAAGCACGCTAACGTCTCAGAGATGAAAGTGAAAGTAACTCGAACATCGCGTGGTACTCGTCTCGAGTAACGAGCATCTCGAACACGCTAATACTCGAACGAGTATCAAGCTCGGACGAGTACGTTCGCTCATCTTTTCAGTCCGAAAATCAGACAAAAAATAGTACTCGTGGGCTTTTTTTACAAATAGTCAGGGGGAAAAAAACACAGCATTCCCTATTCTTGTTCGATTTTTAGACGAGAATAGCATATCATTGGACAGCACACAGAGTGCTATCTGATGTGAGTTGCGCCTGAGAATCTCGGGTGCAACTTTTAATTTGTCCATGTGCATGTACCCTTACAGTGATTTTTTTTTTACAGTCTGAAATTCCCTAATAGAGAAATTCTGAAAATAAAGCACATACCGGAACACAAGTGCACTATAATGGGGAAGTTCACAAGACCAGAGACTGACTTTGCTAAATAAAGTTATAGTAACATACTTCTAGTCTTGGCTTTCGTCTTTAAATGGAAGAAAGATATTTTTGCTAATTAGAAACATAGACTGAAACATATTCTTGTTATCTAATCAGTTTTTACCCTCTGATTAGATTTTTTATTCTATTTCCTGTAAATAGAGCAGCAATTTTGTTGAGCTGCTATGATGGTCTGTTAATAGCAGTTCAGAGATTTGCATTACAGCAGCCACATAGGCCATCTGAGACTGTAGTCTACTGATGACTCAATGAAGTCTGTGGAAGGGAACTATAAAGACCCATTTAGACACAACGATTATGGCTCAAAATTCGCTCAAAGGCAATCTTTTGAGCGATAATCGTTGTGTGCATTTACACCACAAGTTGATCGCTCAAAATCCGCTCAAACAGCAGTGAGCATTTACCTTGCATAAGCTCTTAAGTAGCTAACTAGCTACTTAAGAGCTCATTAGTGTGTAAATGAAGGCTCCCGCTGTATACAGAAGACAGCTGGAGCGCTGTCTTCTGTATACAGCTGCTGTGTTCTCGGAGTGCTCAGCAGGTATCCCGCTGAGCGCTCTGAGCGGGGTGTGCAGAACATAGCTGGAGTGCTGTCTTCTGTATACTCCTGCTGTGTTCACAAAGCGCTCAGCTGGTATACAGGTGAGCGCTCCGAGCGGGATATACAGAAGACAGCTGGAGTGCTGTCTTCTGCATACTCCTGCTGTGTTCACGGAGCACTCAGCTGGTATACAGCTGAGTGCTCTGAGCGGGGTATGCAGAACACAGCTGGAGCGCTGTCTTCTGCATACTCCTACTGTGTTCTCTGAGCGGGTTACCAGCTGAAACAATAGTATCAGTGGTATCCCTCTGAGAACTCAGCACACGGTCCTGATAAGACTCATTGTTGTCTTTCACCTAGCTGAAAGACAACAATGAGCGAATCATTAACGAAAACTGCACGATGGCTGCGCGTTTAGGCACAACGATTATCGCTCAAAAGACTGCTTTTGATCAAATTTTGAGCGATAATCGTTGTATCTAAATGGCACTTAAAGGGGTTGTCCCGCGCCGAAATGGGTTTTTTTTTTTTTTAACAGCCCCCCCCCCCGTTCGGCGCGAGACAAACCCGATGCAGGGACCTAAAAAAAAATCCGCACAGCGCTTACCTGAATCCCCGCGCTCCGGTGACTTCTTACTTACCGGTTGAAGATGGCCGCCGGGATCTTCTCCCTCGGTGGACCGCAGCTCTTCTGTGCGGTCCATTGCCGATTCCAGCCTCCTGATTGGCTGGAATCGGCATGTGACGGGGCGGAGCTACACGGAGCCTCTCTCCGGCACGAGTGGCCCCATTGAGAAAAGAAGAAGACCCGGACTGCGCAAGCGCGTCTAATCCGGCGATTAGACGCTGAAAATTAGACGGCTCCATGGAAACGAGGACGCTAGCAACGGAACAGGTAAGTGAAAAATTTCTGATAACTTCTGTATGACTCATAATTAATGCACAATGTACATTACAAAGTGCATTAATATGGCCATACAGAAGTGTATAGACCCACTTTGTTTCGCGGGACAACCCCTTTAACCTGTTCATTCACCTATTGTCAGTGGTGGATCCTATGTTATCATTCTCCAGCGTTATAATGAAGTGTCACCTTTCATTGTAATTTTGCCTATAAATGAGATGACTACTGAGAAGTGATCTCTACAGAACACAGAATGTCGCTCTATTATGAGGCTAGGTGGACAAAGTGAAAACCTAAAGATTTCAGGATTATTTTTACAAATAGATACTAATATGAAAAATTACACAAAAATCACCAACAATTTAATAAAACATTTAACATAAAAAACAGATTTATACAGCAGATCATTTTCTGACAATACATTTCTTCTCTACTCTCAATAGTGAGTTTTGTTATGGTCATCTGATAATCAGAACCATTGGCGCTGAATGGAAGGAATTTTACTACGTTAGAATTTTTATATTCATTTAATATATTCTCTGGTATAAAACATTTATGCCAAGATTTGTATCTCCATAATTTTCAGGAATTCTCTAAGGCTCAATTCAGGCCAAGTTTTACCATACAGATGGTGGTATACAGATGGAACACAAAACAAATGTATCTAGACATATGCTGTGCAATGTTCATGTACAACTACAGGGAAATATGTCAAAAAGCGCATATACTGTATCTAACAGGTTTTCATTCAGACAGTTTTTTATCGTGTAGTATGTGGGATAAAAAAAACTTTGCAAGACACCACAAAAAATATATATTAAGTCAATGGTAGATGTATCCAACTATAAGACTGTACATTCGCACAGTAAACGTTTGGACCCATAAGAAGAAAAGAAAAGCTAAAACCATGTTCAAATTCACTTCAGAAAAGAAAAATGGATCCGTTAAGTGGTTGCCAACTGAGAGCTCTTTTCTCGCGACCAAGATTATTGCATGAGTTGTGTGTGATGCGCTCAAAACTCACGCAAATATGAAATACATTCTTTTGAATTGATTTATTCACATGAGCGATTTTTCCTCGCAGCATTGAGAGAGAAAAAATTGAGGCATGTTGTAGATTTGGTTGTTCCCTCAGAATGCCTCGCCCACAGTTTTCAATGGAACCATGAAAGACATTGCATGGCACTCGCATGTAATGTCATGTGCATGTAAGTGTGACATGGGGTTTCCTATTAAAGTCAAACATACGTTTGAAGATCGCAATTTCACAGAAGTGATGCAATTTTTAATCAAAAACGCTTTGTATTGCCGTGAAAATTGCACATTGGCAAGCGTGATATAGTGTTTCTTGGCCCAATATCAGGCTTACCCGTGTGAGTGTAGCCTAAATGCAACTATACACAGTTGCATGCATTATTTTTAAAGGTCTGCCTGTAGCTTTAAAGGGAATGTATTACCTATGTTTAAAAAAAACAAAAAAAAAAAAAACAGATAATGAGACATATTCGATTTTTCTAATGTTTTATTTTATTATAATTTTTTTTATTCTGTTGTCTGTAAATGGCTGTGGGGCAGCCATCTTTCCTAAGCTGCATATATTTAGAGATATTTAGAGCCTTATGGGCCATTCAGGCATGACCAAATCAAGCATATATGGCGGGAATATACAGAAGAATTATATGCAAATGATTGTGGAAACCATCAACCACAAACAGAAGAACTTACAAAATTAGAACCTGATATCCTGGGGGATGACGTGAGTGAGGACTGAATCAGCTAACAAATTGGAAAGCCCCTGGAATTGATTGGATACCTGCTGAGCTGCTTAAGCCCTTACCAGTTCAGGCACTAACAGCACTCTATCACAAGATTTGGGCAAAAGATTGGGCAAGGTCAGTTTTCGTGCTGTTTCCCAAAAAAAGGTGACCCAAGAAAATGCTCAAACTACTGCACAAGATTATGCAAAAATGCATAACAGTTGTAGTGGAACGGGAACTCCCTGATGCAAAAGTCAGTTTTCACAAAGGAAGAGGAACAAGAGATAACATTGCAAATCTCTGATGGTTCAGGTAAAAAGGCCCAGGAATACTAGAAGGAGGTGTACATATCCTTTATCGATTACAGCGAAGCTTTCAATTGCTATGAATATGACAAGTTGTGGCCATACCTAAGATGAATGGGGCAACTCATATAGTCGTTATATGCAAACCAAGAGGCTATGCACAGGACCTCTAACGGTAACATAGAATAGTTGAGAATCGCGAAAGGCGTACGCCTAGGCTTCATCTTATGCCCTGCATTGTTCAACCTGTATACAGACACAATCTTGAGGTAATGCAATTTAGACGAATCTTACATCAGAGCCAAGATCGGGGGAAAAAACATCAACAATCTCAGTTATGAGGATGATACAACATTGCTGGCAGAAAGCCAGGAAGATCTTGAACAACCGATACGAGAAGTTAAAGAAGAAAGTGAAAAAGGAGGCCTAAACTTGAATATCAAGAAAAATAAGATCATGACAACACCTGGTAATGGTACATTAAAAATCAAAATCAACAATGAAGAAATCAAAGCAGTTCAAGACTTCATCTTTCTTGGATCAATAATTGACAGCAATGTCGAATCAGGGCTCAAAATAAAACAACGAATCACGCTAGGTTGCAGCGCAATGTTAAGTATGTATAAGATCTGGAAAAACATAAGCATTGGATCAAAATGCCTGATAGTCAACGCAATCATCTTTCTATTCACAACTTACGGCTGCGAAAGGTGGACACTGAACAAAATGGACCGGAGGAAGATTGATGGCTTCAAACTTTAGTGCTGGAAGAAACTCCTACGAATTCTTCAGACGACCAAGAACACAAACAAAACAGTCCTAGATCACATCACCAAAATTACAAAACCGAGACTCTCATACTTCGACCACATAATGGGAGCCAATTCATTAGAAACATCAATAATGCATGGAGTGATCGTCGGCAAAAGAAGACCTGGCCGCCAAAGAACGCGCTTTCTTGAAACAATCAAAGCCAACACCAACATGCAAATAATTGAACTTAAAGAAGCAGTACAAAACGAATTGCATGGAGCGAGCTGATCCATAAAGTGTCCGAGAGTGGGTCCCAACTAAACAGATGAAGATAGATAGATACATGGACCCTTCACACAATAGACATGAGGGAACCCATTGACTTCTATAGGTGACTGTTCTAGACTTGTTCTGTGGCATGTACAGAGGTCATTGTGTAGAGAGGGGAGTAGATAAACTGTGATTGCCATCTAGTGTTAATGGTGAATCCTGTGTTATAAAAAGTGTTACTTTTTAATTGTATGTGTGATGACTGCTGAAAGGTTTTCTCTATAGAACAGGAAATATCTAAGCCTATTAATAGGTCTAATGATCAGTGTGGAAACTGCAGAATTTTTAGATTTCATTTTTAAATATAGATCATGACATCTCAAATAAAAAAAAATCACCCCAAATTCTTGGTTTGATATAAAAACTTGATTTATACAGTAGGTCATTTTCTGATGACACATTCCCTTCAAGCAACCATATATCCCAGTATAGATGTAAGATATAATATAGAATGAAGGCGTTTTATATTTTCTTTCTGGTAGGACTTCTGTAATTATGTGCTGTGAAACTTATATGCCCAAGATGATTTTCTTATATCGAGTCGTGAATAAAATATTCCTGCATCTGTATGTGGCATCCTCAATATCCATTTCTATTCATCATTTTTACCATTACTTGAATCTCACTGCATACATTATTTGATCTGGTCTATGTAGTAAGTGAGTGTACTGCATTCTTGCCCAGCAAATGAAAAAATACTCATCCAAGTCTCAGTAAGGGTTTAGGATCCCTTCATATGTGACAAATACACTGTGTTATAAGGGTATAGTTTCTCGTGTAAAAATCAATGTTCTTACCTATATTCAAGGTGCTGAATCCAAAACGGTAACCAAGAGTATCTGTTAGGCAAGATAGTGAAGTTTTAGACATAAGAAAGTAGGATATTCAATATTGTACCAATTTGTTACAGTGTATTGACCATTTAATCCATGGGTCTCATTTACCAAAACTATCTAATAGTACTTCCCGAGAGATTCCGTGATTTATCAGATAAGCATGGTGAATGTTTTCACCAGGACATACGTGCAATTGAAAAACGGTATGAATGAAATTGGATGCCTGTGCTGCTGGCTAATTACAGCTGGAATATTCCAAGCGAGAACACTGGTGGACAGAAAAAAACAAGTGACTTCTGCAAACATTGCATCTAACTTCCCATATTTTCATGCCACTTATGCAAGTTCTTTATTATACATCGCCATCTGGTGATCTTAAGTCCTGCATATAACTGTACTACTGTGTTTCTGCAAGAATAAGAAACTGTTTTATATTAATTTTTGCCTCAAAAGAGATACAGTGTCTTATTTTTGGGGTGGGTCTTATAATACCTAGCAGCCAGCGTTCACCTAGCATCCGGCGTTCCCGTCCCTTGCGCTGGTCTCTGTCGCTGCTGCAGGCTTCCGTGTCCTCCTGCACGCCAGAAGAGCATTTCTTCCTGGTAGCGGGGCTTGAATACCCCACCTCCAGCAAGCTAATGCTCTGATTGGTTAATCGAGCGCCACGTCAGCCATTGAGAGCCAGCGCTCTATTAACCAATCACAGCCATTCATTAAATTACATCATTGAATGGCTATGATTGTTTAATCAAGTGCCAGCTTTCATTGGTTGACGCGGCGCTCAATTATCCAATCAGAGCATTAGCTTGCTGGAAGCGAGGGATTCAAGCCCCACTTCCAGGAAGAACTTCTCTGTCGGCGTGAAGGAGGATAAGGCAGCCTGCAGCAGCGCCACAGGCCAACACGAGGGACCCCGAACGCAGTAGGCTAGGTGAGTATTTTTTTTTTTACATGTAGCCTAGCTAGAGCTTATTTCCGGGGAGGGCTTATATTTCAAGCACCCCACCAATCCACTGAATATCAGGGTAGGTCTTATTGGTGGTAGGGCTTATTATCGGGGAAACATGGTAGTAATTATTAGGAAATTATAGTACCAGTGTTTCAGTTGGCGCACACAGCTGTGCTACATGCATGCTACACACAGCACTGCTACATACATTGTTCATCCCACAGAACAGGGATCAAAAGCAGCATAGCACTGGAGATCAAGGACCTGTGAGGATGACACCATCATGCGTGCCCCTGATCACATGACGGTGATGCTCATCCCTAATGCATGACTTCCATGCTTACCCCTTATCACATGACGGTGACGTCATCACAGGGTGGACTACAAACTCTCTGTGGCCTCCGTTGCTATGGAATACTAACGAACACCTAGCCAGACAGCAGCCATGTGCGTACAGGATGTGTGGATAAAGGACCTTTTATGATGTCACCATCATGTGATCAGGGGCGGAGCATGTAGGTCATTCACAAACCCACTCACTCATGGACGGACAGGTCGTCATTAGTATTTGGATCTTACCCTATTCAGGATTTACTGTTTATAAGTACATTTATGTTATGAAACATAGTAACAGATTTACAGACAATAACCTTAACAGTAGAATAAAGAAGTGTAGATATAATTGCAATTAAATGACAGTCAAAATTTGAGCAAAATTTAGAATCAGCACCCAAAACTCAGTAAGGACGGCTTCAGACAACCATATGCGCGATTGTGCATGCTTTAGCACAACATATTTGTGCAGTGAACGAGGTTTGATGAGGTAGATTTGTGCATTTATCAATGCTTATTACTGTGCTTTCTGTGCACGCAGGGCCAGTTCCCACATGCGCACGACACACCCCTCATCACATGGTTTAAAAGGATATTTAGCCTCATGACATCCAGATGTGCTCTTTTTTTCACCGAATAACGCAGCTTATTGCGCATTCGCATACATATTGAGTGAGTATTTGCTCACCTACCATAGACATCTTTGCAGCCCTTTGTGCGCAAATATGCAGCAAAGTAGAGCAGGACCTATTTTTTTGTGTGCTAATGAAATGTGCATGCAAAACATGCTCATGAGAATGAACCTATTGACATGAATGGCTTCCATTCTCTTTGCAATGTGCACAAAAACACGTTCAAATACAGTCATCTGAAGAAGTCGCCAGAAACACACAAATTTTACCCAGAAAAAATAAAAAACATTTTTTTGTAGCAGTGTGATCATTCAAAAAATTGTTGGATTGTGCGAATTTGAACCATAATCTTCAGTGTAAACATGGCCAACGATTGGATGATGAACGACAATTCGTTCGCTTATCGTTTGTTGTTCACTGTCTGCTCATTTGCGATTTATTACATGTAAATAGCGATCGTTGAGTTGTTCACATTACCTGCACACCGGATCGAGCAAACTAAATGTAAACTATTTATCTGCATTCTTTAACTGGCTGCACGAGGGAACGAGCGAACTTTGTCATCATTCCCTCGTGCACTCATGCAAACGATTTTTGGCTTCAGGTACAAGGAGCCTTAGGCTGCCTGTCCATGGCATTGCGATATCCCACGGCAGAGCTCTACCACGGGAGCCGCTGCCCGGGAGCAGGAGCCAGCAGACGGATCTCCACAGTGAGCCTATCGCTGCAGGGAACGCAATGCAAAACCACCCATGGACAGGCAGCCCTATACACCTGGATGAGCCATGCGTGGAAGGCTTTATGGTAGCACAGGGTTACCCGTGGCTGCCACAGTACAGTTCCCTTATGTGGTGTACTGTCGTGATACTGTATTTGAGGGAACACAACACAATTTTTCGTCTGATTTGATTGACGTTTAAAAGAATGAGAAACTCTGTATATCTCCCTGGAATAGGTGGCACCATTTTATAGCTCTGTACAATTTTAAAATGGTATGCAGCAATAGAGCCATATGCATGAGACGTGTGGGTGCCCAAAAACATTAGATTTCAGTCATTTTGTCGGGATTGGATAACTATCTAATGTGTATGGGGGTGGATTTCAACATAGTCAATCTTTTGTTCCTGCGTAAGAACCAGTTGTTCTTGAAGAATCTGGCCGTTGCTGATTCTGTTCTCCTCAATGAAAGCACGTGCACACTTGGCAAAGCCAAGCATACATGTGTATGGGGGAGACGTAAGGAATAGCTGCTGACTAAATGAATCAATATCTACCTAATATATATGGGTAGTTTGAGTTTTGGAGTTCTGACTTACTTCCTGGACTGGATCAATTGCCACTCTGTCAAAATACTGTTGAAGGACCCTCCAGTTTTGGTGTGGGCAGCCCAACATGCAGACAAAGGAATGTTTTATTTGTAGCTGCAGATTTAGGTTCCTGATGACGTTAATGAACTAGAATGTGAGATCAGCCTTACAACAAATAAATCAGTCTTGTATCTTACTTCTTCCAGCTCAGCTTTCAGCGAAAGATTGGCATTTTGTATTGCAAGGGTGGACAGTCATCAGAGGAGGAGATGTATAATAATGAGACAGCGGGACCAGCTTTCCAAGAGTTCCTGAGCATACTTGGAGACAAAGTCCAACTAAAGGGGTTTGACAAGTACAGAGCACAGCTGGACAACAAAAGTAGGCGTTCTCATTTACAACATATTTTCACAAGAACAAGTTTTCCATCTTCTCTCACTAATTCCATTTACTTGTTCACAGCTGACAGTACAGGCACACACTCTCTGTATACCCGCTACCAGGACTATGAGATCATGTTCCATGTTTCAACAATGCTTCCATTCACAGCAAGCAACAGTCAGCAGGTAGCCAGAAATAATTGTTCAATGTTTTGAAACACATTCAGTGTTCAGTTTATTTTTTAATCCTAATAGTACAAGGAATATGGCTACTATTTAAGGCTGTTCTCAGAATTGCTCTTTAAAGGTGTTTTCCAGAACTATTCATGATCTATCCTTAGAATAGGTCATCGATGGTTGATCTGTGGAGGCTGCAGTTTGGGATCCTCGGCAATCAGCGGATTAAGGCCTCTTTCACACAGGCGACAGCAACATCGCCTGCGAGAAAATCGCAGTAATATCGCATTTGTATTCTTTACAATATTGCTGCGTTATTCTCGCCGCAATATTGCTATTTTGTGTTGCTACAAAGTCGCGCTACTTTTTGCCAGGATTTTTAGGGGGTCTTGAAATATAAGCCCTACCCTGAAAATAAGCTATGGCTGCATTAAAGGTAAAAAAAATGCATCACCTAACAGCTGCTGTCAGGTCTGCCACACGTCTTCTCTGTAGCTCCCCGGCACTTGTCTTCAGTCTTCAAGCAACAATTCCTGGTCAGGGGTTTGAAAAAACCCTCCTGCAGGAAGCACTGCCTCTGATTTATTCTCGATCGCTGTGGCTCAACCAGTCAGAGCCAGTGCTCAATAAACCAATCACAGCCATTCATTGAATGGCTGTGATTGGTTCATCAAGCACTGGCTCTGATTGGCTGAGTTATGGCGCTCAAGAACTAATGACAGCCAGCGCTTCCTGGAGGAGGGGATTTTGAACCTCCAAACCAGGAAACGCTTTGTAAAAACTTCAAGCAAGTCTGCTGGAGCTGAAAAGGAGACGTGTGGCAGACCTGACAGCGGTGATTAGGTATTGTATTTTTTTTACGCAGCTAGGGCTTATTTTAGGGCTTTTAGCGTAGGACTACTATAAAAGTTGCATCGCACCGCACGAAAACCGCGTTTTTGTGCGATGCGATGCAACAGAAAGGAGGGCTCCATAGAAAAACATGGGCTACAAAACCTCGCAAATCGCGGCAATATTCAACAACCCGGGTTATAGCTGCCTACAAAACATCGCTAATGTGAAGGAATCCATTGGAAAGCATGGGCTTCACATATATGCGATTTGTAGCATATATGTGTCGCCCATGTGAAACCGGCCTAAAGTGACAGCAGTAGGTGAGCACCACAGCTGCTTCAGTCCATACTAGGCACAGTGCCATACATTGTATAGCGATTGTTCTTGATATACACTTTGTGGATCCCTTAAAATATAACTTTTATTAAATAATTTCTAAAATTGTAATGCCTCACAGACACAACAAGGAACAAAAGGACAAAAAAGAGGACAAGATTAAATGAAAACAAAAAACTAAAGCCCACTAAGTGGCAGCCCCTAGCCTGACTGGACGAGCGAGTTACAGAATTCTCCTTACCACCAAAATCTTTAATGTCACCCTAACGGATGTATGTTACACTTTTGGAGACCAATTGGGGGGAGAAATTGTAATATATACCCCTAGTTATGCGATTCGGGGTTTGTGACCCATTGATGGTCACCTAAAGTTTCTAATTTACAACAATGACTGACTTGTGGTTAGTCGGTTCGGGGTTTGGTGTTAAGTTCCAGTCTGGATTGTAGACTGGAGATGCTGTCTCGTCTTCCCTCTCCCAACAAGCTAGAGTGAGTTAGGGTCTAACCGAGACTCATCCCCATTAGTTAGCCTAGCATTTACCATTGGCTCTCAGCGGTCCCCAGTAACATCTCCTGGTTCCCGGCTACCTTCAGGAACCGGGAGCCCGGAGATTTTAAATTTGCCGAGGGCTCCCGGGCTTCTGCGCGTGCGCGTGACATCATCGTCTGGCATGCATGCGCAGAAGGCCGGCAGCGGGTCCGGGAGGACCAGATCTCCGGGGGACACCGCCGACAAGCCGGGTGAGTATTTTCAACTGCCCTGATGGATCCGATCCATCAGGGCAGCTGAATATCTTACTTTTTACACCTTTTTATTTACTTTTTGCGATCGGCGCTATCCACTGGATAGCGCCGATCACAATGCCAGGGGTGACTGCCCGCATCCTGGGATGACAGCTCCATGCTGTCGGCTACCTGCGGGCACCGACAGCATGGAGCTGTCACGTCCTCAGGCAAGTGGGCATTAATCCAAAGAGGATGCATAAAACTAAGTCCTCTAGGATTAAAGCCCACTTTCTAGTTTCCCGATGGGGCAGTCGTTAAGGGGTTAATCTTGTCCTCTTTTTTGTTTTTTTGTTCCTTGTTGTGTCTGTGAGGCATTACAATTTTAGAAATTATTTCATAAAAGTTATATTTTAAGGGATCCACACAGTGAATAAATTGCAATACTATTCTGTATCCCTCTGCCTCAGTGATTTGTTCTTGATATACAGAAGCAGCTCAATCCCATTCAGTTGAACAGGACTGAGCTGTTTTCAGGCCATGTGACTTGAGGAATGTGACATAACATGCCTGAGAAGAGGCTGTGACACTTACCCAAGCACAGTGGCCTTTTCAATCATTTCATCAGCGGGGATCCTAAGTGACCGACCCCTACCAATTAACTACTGATCACCTTTCCTGAGGATAGGTGATCAATAGTTTAGTCCTGGAACACCTCTTTAATTCGCATCTATTTTTTTTTTTCAAAGTGCTATTTGTCTCCTTAGTGACCACCCCATAGTCTTTTTACGTCCTGCCTAAGTGGACTTTCATCCCCAGGGCTGTAAAAACACGCTCGCTCTGGGGATTAAAAACCACGTGAGCTGTGGACGTGACAGCTCCATGATGTCGGCTGCCGGAGGTAGCCGACAACCTGGAGCTGTAATGGGGGGACGCGGGGAGCGACCGCAGGTTATGTGATCGCCGTTAACCAATGGATAACGGCAATCGCACGAAAGTAAATTGAAAGTTTAAAAAAGTTAAAGTTTAAGCTCCCCTCACGGATCAGATCGGAATCGCTGTATGAAGTTCCCAGTCACTTGATTGCTGTTATCCAATGGATAATGGCAATCATGTAAAAGTAAAAAAAAATTGTAAAAGCAGAAAGAAAAGTTTAAAAAGTTCAAGTTTCATCTCTCATGGATCATATCCATAAGGGGAGATGAAATTACATACCGAAGGCCCCCGGACTTATCCGCAGACCGTACCACGGCTTCTGCGCACGCACCCGTCGCCAAAATGGCAGATGCATGTGCAAAAGCCACGGATTGCCGGGTTAATTTAAAATCTCCCTGCTTATGGCTACCAAACGTGGCCGAAAAGCCCGGAGATTTCACAGGGGGTCGCGGTACAATACATAACAGCAATCACGTGGATCAACATCCTCGGACCTCTCCCGAGCTTCGGCACATGCGCCCATCTGCAAAATGGTGGACGCAAGGGCAGAAGCTGAGAAGGCACTGGGAAATTTAAAATCTCCTTGCTCCTGGCTACTAAAGCCTGAAGCAGTGACCGAGGGATGCAGTGAGCAGTCCCTGGTGACGTGATTGCCATTATCCAACGGATAATGGCGATCACGTAAAAGTTAAAAAACAGTTGAAGTTTAATGCTCCTTTTCGGTTTGGGCCCCGTTGTCCATACAGATATAAGATATGGGCCATAATGGGTATGTTTCTGAACACAGGACAAACGGGGGTATCCATTTTGGGGTCAAAGTCTACATTCATATGTGTGCTGTACAAAAAAAATATTTTGAAAAATTACACAATTGCCAAAAAATCATAATTTTTTTCCATCTGCTTTGCTTAGATTCATTCAAAAACTGTGGGGTTAAAATACACAGTACACCCCTAGATGAATTTGTTAAGGGGTCTAGTTTACAAAATAGGGTAATTTGTGGGGGTTCTTTTTCGTCTTGGCCGCTCAAGGGCTTTACAAGTGGGCAATGGGGCCTAAATCACCTTTAAGCAAAAGTTCTGTTCTGAAAGAGAATGGCTGCTCCTTTTGTTTTGGGCCCTGTTGTGCATGCAGATATAAGATTAGGGCCACAACTAGTATGTTTCTTAACAAAGAACATCCTCATTTATGTGCACTATAGAAGAAACTATAGAAAAATATTATTTACTGACAAATTCAGTTATGCTATAGCTATACATGGTGCAGTACCCTTAAAATATATATTATATGTGAATTTCTCAAGGGCCTCAGGGAAACCTAAAATATTTTTAATAAACCATTAATTTAGTTAGTGGGGCAATAACTATTGGGTTGGTAAAATAAACTGAGTAAAATATAATTATTGTGTGATAGATTAAAGAAATTTGATTATAATGATTTTTTTGAGAAAATAATGCTATTTTCTGTTTTTGTAGTTACTTCGGAAGAGGCATATTGGTAATGACATTGTAACAATTGTCTTCCAAGAACCCGGTGCCCTCCCATTTACGCCACAGACTATTCGTTCCCATTTCCAACATGTATTCATTGTGGTTCATGTTCACAATCCATGCAGCAATCATACCAGCTATAGTGTTGCCGTTACCCGCACTGCCGACACGCCATCCTTTGGACCTCCTCTGCCCACTACCTTATTTCGACACTCTCCTGAACTTAGAGACTTTTTACTTTCCAAAGCTGTAAATGGTGAGAATGCAGCTGAACGTGGAGGTAAATTTCTAGCTATGGCTACAAGAACCAGGGAAGAATACTTAAGGGACTTGGCTCGAGATCATGTTACCACCACCACTCTGGATTCATGCTCCTCTAAACTAGCTATTTTAGGCCTTTCCAAGAAAAGGGATCGATCAGGTAGCACTGGCACTGGAGACAAAGGGGGAAAAGGAACTCGTTGGGCATACAGTGTTCCTCCAGAATTCCATAGTTCTGGTTCGTTGGTGTGGACAGTGAAAGCTGTAAGTGTCACCATCCCCGAAAGTATTTATATGCTGGGGATATCTTCTGAGATGCTGGTGTTAGTTGATCCAAAAAAGGAACGTGAGGGGGCAGTCAGCTTCCATTGCTCATGCAGAGATGTACTTGGCTGGACTTACTCTTCTAAAGGGGGACTGGATCTTTACTATGGTCGAGCAGGAAGATTAGCAATTTGCCCAATTGCAAGCAATGAGACAGAAGTGGAAAATGAAATCAACCACATTGTCAAGCGTCTACAGGTAAGCACACACCTTTATGGAAGGCAGAATGTGGAAATGAAAGACGTGATTCTGTTAGAGCTTGTATGCATTTGAGAATTAGAATATCACAGTGTTTAACATGTTATAGAGATTAATAATTCTAAGTAATTTAAGCAAATTTTATATAGCGTGATGGCAATATATTGAATTTATAGTTAAATCTGTTTGTCACAAACAAAAGGAATTCTGATAAAAGGGATGAAAATATGTATAAATTTACGACTCATGCAAAGTATGGATCTGTGTTTTAATAACACCTAAGATGGCACTCACAGCCTCCTATTGACTAATACTGTACTTGTGAGTGTCACTGGTTTTATATGCAGGTGAACAAGCAAGACAGGGTTCGGGTAGATGGACAGGAGGGGGTCAAGGCACTGCAGCTCATGTAGGCAGAAGGGTGTAAGTTGGAACCACTGGGCTGATATGTTAGCAGGGGCGTAACTGTAGGGGATGCAGAGGATGCGCTTGCCCATAAGGCCTGTCTTTTCCACATAGGGAGCCCAGTACTATGAATGAAGCATTATAGTTGGGGGCCTTGTTACAGGTTTTGCATTGGGGCCCAGAAGCTTTCAGTTATGCCTCTGCATGTAAGCCTAGTCATCTCTACTTCCTACCAGGTATGACATAGACAGAGGAGAAGTAATTGGGCGCGGCCACATGGTAAAAGACAGTCCAAATTGCATGCTCAACAAATGTCTTTTAATATAAGAACTTGGCAAATCTGATCACCAGTGTCAGAATGGTCAGTGTTGAACAGAATAACACTCTCGGAGCTGTTCAGCGAAGGAGTGATGGAGAGGGCGGTGTTCAGTTCATTCTATGAAGGCAGGTAGCAGACGTATTAGTTCCCTGTTTTGCTGCTTAGCTCCCTTGTAGAGGGTTCAGAAGTGGACATAGTCTGCAAGATGAATTCCTGAAGTATCTCCAAAAGTGAACTGGCAGACTGAATGATACTCCTTCTCACAGCGTACAACAATTCACTCCGGGCATCGCCCCTTTCGCTGTTCTCTCAAGAGGAACAGATTACACACAGCGTCACTATTACCCGCTTAAAGCACAGTGCACATATATATATATATATATATATATATATATATATATATAAAACACCAAACCTCGGGCAGTGTTCATAAACACTTCATAGAGGTACCGGTCACTTACATAGGCAAGCCAAATGATTTTCTTTTATCATGGATTTTATGAGAATTCACATATACAGGTTCTGTGCCCGCTGCTTCATTCCAAATGAAAAAATGCTGACTGAGTTCTGATAATTGTCCTGTAGATGTAATGAGCCGTTACATGTGTGATCACCATATGACCAGGACAGATATTCACCTTTGAAAGTAAACAATGATGCTGCTCATTCAGTGATTACAAACAGAGGTCTTAAAGGGGTTATCCTGCGAAAATAATCACCTATTCGCAGGGGTCTAACCACTGTGACCCACTACGATATTGAGAACGGTGCACCCCAAGTCCCTTTTAGTGAATGGAATGGTGGTTAACATGCACGACTACTGCTTCATTCATTGTCTATGGAAATACTTGAGTGCAGCACTTGGCTACGGGCCCATTTACACGGAAAGATGATCGCTCAAAAATCGCTCAAACAGCTATTTGAGTGACTGTTTTTAGCGATCACTTTGCATAAGCTCTTAAGTAGCTAATTACCTACTTAAGAGTTTTATTAGTGTGTAAATGAAGGCAGCCGCTGTATACAGAAGACAGCAGGAGGGCTGTCATCTGCCTACAGCTGCTTTGTTCTCACAGCTATCAGCTAGTATCCAGCTGATAGCTCCCAGAACAGCAGGAGTGCTGACAGCTGCTTTGTTCTCGGAGCTATCGGTGAGAGCTCTGAGCTGGATAAGAATAGTATCAGCAGTATCCCGCTCAGAGCTCAGCGCTGATAAGAGTAATCGCTGACTTTCAGCTTGCAAAAAGTTAGCGATGAACGAATAGTGCACGAAAAGTGCACGATGGACGCGCGTTTAGACACAATGATTGTCGCTCAAAAGATGGCTTTTGAGCGAATTTTGAGCGATAATCTCAATAATGTCTAAATTAGCCTTATCTCTGTCAGCCCATTAGAAGTGAATAAGAGCAGTGGCCATGCATGTGACCACCTCTCCACTCACCTGGTTTGCCATAATTCTCTATGTTATTAAAAAAGTATACCACACAGTATACAGGCTATGCTATGCCACACAACTAAAAAGAAAAGGTGTCTCCATGCATATCGGCTAAAAGAACACTATTTTGGCCTCTGTTGGGTTAACGGGGCCGTGTAGATACGTATCTTGTATGCATCAGGAGAGCTTCAGAGAATAGACCCAGTAAATACACTGTGAATTCAGCCCTAGATGGCATACAATTAGCATCATCAGCAAACTCATTCCTTATCCACTGCATGTAGACTTTATTTCCCATGTTCTGTGTGTTCATTATGGGAAAGCATCAGCTCAGTTTTTTTTCTAGGAAACAACTCCTTTACAAATGTAGAAATCAGGAAATTTGTGTAATAAAAACAGGAAATACATTTCAGGAAGCCTATTATGATGCAGTTTAGTCATTGTTAAAGGGTTGTATTGTTGAATCAATTCTAAAAGTGCAACAGCTATCAATTCTGACATTATGCTGTAGCATAAGCAGTTATGCCAAACAGATACTTAGTTACATGAGAAATGTGTCAGTATGGACAAAAAATTTTTAATGTCTATATTTGTAAGGGCATAGTGCAGTCGTATTTGAAAGTTTAGATGGTACCACACAAATAAGCAACATGATAATGACTTCAACAGACCATCCAAATAGTACCACACATATAAGCAACATGATAATGACTTCAGCAGACCATCCAAATGGTACCACACATATAAGCAACATGATAATGACTTCAGCAGACCATCCAAATGGTACCACACATATAAGCAACGTGATAATGACTTCTGCAGACCATCCAAATGGTACCACACATATAAGCAACATGATAATGACTTCTGCAGACCATCCAAATGGTACCACACATATAAGCAACATGATAATGTCTTCAGTAGACCATCCAAACATGTAAAATTCTGTACAGATTAACGTTTTAATACATCTGTATAAGGCTAAATTGTCAGTCATGGTAAATTATCCTTCTCTACCAAAGCCAGGTTTGGAGACTGATGGGTAAATGTGCCATTTGAAATTAGAAACAATTCGTTTTTCAACTGATCTAAGATCATACATTGAATTTATAACCCCCAAACTTTTATTTTCCTTCTTTCCCCCTTCACAGTATTTTAATACTTGAGATTATTTTCTCAAATGGTTAATATAGCATAATGTGAATAAGCTGTGAAATATAGGAGAGGCAATCTGGCAAGCAAATATTTACATAGTAAACCAGAGTAGAGGTGAGAGCACAAATGTGTACATAATAATAGCAGTGACATGATTTAGCATGAGTGGAAACCAGTGGGTAGCAATAAAAAATTAATTATCACAGTGATCATGTTTAATTTTCTGGACACCAAATCTTCATAACAGGAATCCTCATTTAACATGCTACTGGACACAAGAAATACTTAAAAATGGTTAAAAAATCAGAGAAAATACATGGAACAAATGACCAAATTTGATGTCAGTTGATCTGCAGTTCGTATCAGCATTAGAAATTCTAGATGTACTTCTCCCTACAGGTTGTCTCTGGTGGCTGTGAGACACGCGAGATTCCTCTACTAAGGAATGGTCTTGGGCAGCTTGGATTTAATGCCGACTCTGGAGGTTTTGTGATAGAAGTGGAAAGATTCAGCATGGCAGAGACTGTAGGACTATGTCCTGGAGCAAGGCTTGTTGCGATCTGTGGTCAACCTTTCTGTTCATTGACTCCTGATGATGTCCGCAGCCTCTTCCTTCGTGCAAAAAAAGTGACAGTAACCACTTTGCCTCCTGATGAAGCAGGGAAGCCCCGCAGGTAATAGCAGCACAATTACAGTTTGAGCTGAGTCCTATCTACAAGCGTCACATGGTCCTAACCTTTACTGTGCTTGGTCCTTAGGAGCTTCTCTGAGCTATACGTAAAGTCATTGCAAGAACAGAGAATATTGAGACGCTCAGAAGGGGATATAGAGAAGGAAGATGTGATAGCAAGAAAGGCAGAAACTGCTCCGGAGACTAAGAACATCCTGCGCACCTTATCTGTTCAGGAAGAGAGGACAGAGTTCAGGTAACACAATGTCTTAAATATAGAATATTAGAAAATACTTGAAATTTACTTGGTAATTCACTCAACAATAATATTACAAGCTAATGGAAACATTGCAACTGCAATGTTTTAGGATGCTAAAGCCAAAACAAAAGTGGTTTTCTTGCAATTTTTCAAAAAGAGAGTGACCTGAAACTCCAATTCTGCATTACTAGTAGAGATGAGCGAGCATACTCGGTAAGGTCAGTTACTCGAGCGAGCATCGCTCATCTCGAGTAACTGCCTTCTCCTCTGAGTGTGCTTAGGGGGGCGGCGGGGAGAAAGAGATCTCTCTCACTCTTCCCCCCCGCTCTCCCCTGCTGCCCCCCTTACCGAGTGTGCTCGCTCATCTCTAATTACTAGTATTTGTATTGGCTACATGTTATCCTTAATCACTGGCATACATGGCAGGGCTAGGGTCTATCCACACTGCATTTGCAGTGTATGTCATAGGTATACATCGGGAGGATTTCACGTCTGATGCTGACAATGAATGCCATAGGCTCCCATGTTTAAAAACAAAATCTTATAGTATACCTTGGGATGTGGGATGCCTCTTCTTAGAGCAAGGTAGTCTATTGTGCTGTTTTATACAGCTTAATAATGACTTATTAACATAAAGCAGCTCTTTTTGCCTTGACTGAATAAATTGATCTATTAGTAGCTTTTCTACGCATACAGCAAATGGACAGAGCAAACAATGTGTATTCAGCCTATATAAGGAGAATCTATTTGCTTGAATTGTAGGGACATAAAGGAAAATGACTGTATAGCGCTATGGAATAAGTTGGCACTATACAAATAAAGATTAGTATTATATTATTATTAGATGTCATGTTAAGAAAAAGAAAAGCACAAGATAAAGACCCTCACATCCCATTGCAGCTCTCACTAGTTCAGTGTCACGATAGAGCACATACTGTCATCACTCTGCATTATATTGTAATAAATGTAGATTATATTTTATGATTTAGTTGAATTTTTTTTCAAAGGTTCAATAAAGCTGATTTGGCTCCACCAGATATTATTCCTCAACCAGATCCATCAAGAGATGAAGTGGTGAGATCCATTTTTTACTAGAATTGACTGGCCTATTTCACATTTTCTGTTATGATGTAGCCCAGGCTCAATTCTTTCCACAGGTGAACAGCCCCCCACATGTACACGAGTGGCGCACCGCACCATACATTCTTATCTCTACAGCACATAGGCAGCATACAACATTTCAGCAAGCCTATACATCGATGTAATGACCTGGCTAGTTTACCTATTTATATGGATGCATTGGCTGAGTGCAGTGACATCTAGAAGCATCTAGTATCCTCCCTTCCTGGGCCTCGTCTTCTTGATGATGATGTAGGAGACCCACGTTACCAATCTTCTTGCGGTACATAAGAATATATCCCCAACTCACAAAACTGAGAGGGCCAACATTCTGAAGCAAGAGTCAGGCAGCAGACTACTGAGAGAGCCTCCAGGACAGAAACAGTCCAGGCAGCAGACTACTGAGAGGGCCTCCAGGACTGAAACAGTCCAGGCAGCAGACTACTGAGAGGGCCTCCAGGTCTGAAACAGCCCAGGCAGCAGACTACTAAGAGGGCCTCCAGGACTGAAACAGTCCAGGCAGCAGACTACTGAGAGGGCCTCCAGGTCTCAAACAGTTCAGGCAGCAGACCACTGAGAGGGCCTCCAGTACTGAAACAGTCCAAGCAGCGGACTACTGAGAGGGCCTCCTGAACAGAAACAGTCCAGGCAGCAGACTACTGAGAGGGCCTCCAGGTCAGAAATAGTCCAGGCAGCAGACTACTGAGAGGGCCTCCAGGACTGAAACACTCCAGGCAGCAGACTACTGAGAGGGCCTCCAGTACTGAAAAAGTCCAGGCAGCAGACTACTGAGAGGGCCTCCAGAACATAAACCATCCAGCAGACTACTGAGAGGACCTCCAGGACTGAAGCAGTTCAGGCAGCAGACTACTAAGAGGGCCTCTAGTACTGAAACAGTCCAGGCAGCAGACTACTGAGAGGGCCTCCAGGTCTGAAACAGCCTAGGCAGCAGACTACTGAGAGGGCCTCCAGGTCTCAAACAGTCCAGGCAGCAGACTACTGAAAGGGCCTCCAGGACTGAAACAGTTCGAGCAGCAGACTACTGAAAGGGCCTCCAGGACTGAAACAGTTCAAGCAGCAGACTACTAAGAGGGCCTCCAGGTCAGAAACAGTCCAGGCAGCAGACTACTGAGAGGGCCTCCAGGATTGAAACAGTCCAGGCAGCAGACTTCTGAGAGGGCCTCCAGGACTGAAATAGTCCAGGCAGCAGACTACTGAGAGGGCCTCCAGAACAGAAACAGTCCAGGCAGCAGACTACTGAGAGGGCCTCCAGGTCAGAAACAGTCCAGGCAGCAGACTACAGAGAGGGCCTCCATGACTGAAACAGTCCAGGCAGCAGACTACTGAGAGGGCCTCCAGTACTGAAAAAGTCCAGGCAGCAGACTACTGAGAGGGCCTCCAGAACAGAAACCATCCAGCAAACTACTGAGAGGACCTCCAGTACTGAAGCAGTTCAGGCAGCAGACTACTAAGAGGGCCTCTAGTACTGAAACAGTCCAGGCAGCAGACTACTGAGAGGGCCTCCTGAACAGAAACAGTCTAGGCAGCAGACTACTTAGAGGGCCTCCAGGTCAGAAACAGTCCAGGCAGCAGACTACTTAGAGGGCCTCCAGGTCAGAAACAGTCCAGGCAGCAGACTACTAAGAGGGCCTCCAGGACTGAAACAGTCCAGGCAGCAGACTACTGAGAGGGCCTCCAGTACTGAAATAGTCCAGGCAGCAGACTACTGAGAGGGCCTCCAGGACTGAAAAAGTTCAAGCAACAGACTACTGAGAGGGCCTCCAGGACAGAAACAGTCCAGGCAGCAGACTACTGAGAGGGCCTCCAGGACTGAAATAGTCCAGGCAGCAGACTACTGAGAGAGGCTCCAGAACAGAAACCATCCAGCAGACTACTAAGAGGACCTCCAGGACTGAAGCAGTTCAGGCAGCAGACTACTAAGAGGGCCTCGAGGACAGAAACCGTCCAGGCAGCAGACCACTGAGAGAGCCTCCAGGACTGAAACAGTAGAGGCAGCAGACTACTGAGAGGGCCTCCAGGACAGAAACAGTCCAGGCAGCAGAATACTGAGAGAGCCTTCGGGACTGAAACAGTCCAGGCAGCAGAATACTGAGAGGGCCTCCAGAACAGAAACCATCCAGCAGACTACTGAGAGGACCTCCAGGACTGAAGCAGTTCAGGCAGCAGACTACTAAGAGGGCCTCCAGTACTGAAACAGTCCAGGCAGCAGACTACTGAGAGGGCCTCCAGGACTGAAACAGTTCAAGCAACAGACTACAGAGAGGGCCTCCAGGACTGAAACAGTCCAGGCAGCAGAATACTGAGAGGGCCTCAGTGTAAAAATGCCCGTGTGACTGAGCCCTTAAGGTGAGATCACACAAAAACCCCACTGATATTCTTTTTTACTGTAAATTGCTATGGTTTTCAAATTGATTGCCAATAGCCATATGGCTGTGTGGATAAAATTGCTATTTGCCTGCAGAACTGTGCAGTGATTAAAAATCTATTTGAAAGCTTTGCTATTTTGCAATAAAATTGCGTACTGGTGCAGTTTTCTGCCACATTATAGCTGTTACTTGTGGTGTCACTTTACACAGGGCATGCCATAAATGCCACGTCTGGAATCTGTTCCTATTGGCTGAACAGAAGTCCACCAATTCCAGCTCCATAGACTTCAATGCAGGGCTGCATACAAACGCAGCCACCTTTCAACTGAAGTGCATGGGGAATGTGGTGGACAAAAATTTGTGAACAGGGGTCAGGTAATGTTAGCATGTAGCTTTAGAGTGGGCCCCCATAATGAATTTTATTGGTGGACCCCCTAGTAGCCCAATCCGATACTGTAGCCTGATTTCTATATTTATGACAATAGTACTGAAAATATTCCATTACATAATGTTCATTTCTACAGTTAAGCTGCATTCACATAGGCGAGTGCAATATTGCAATATCGCGCTTGTAAAATTCGATGTTTACTGTGAGTGCGTTACAGTTTGCAAGAAAATTGCATCACATCGCTGAACATGCGACTTTCACAGGTGTGAAAATCACATGTATTTTGAATAGGAGAAATTAAAAATCACATAGCAGTCACATGTTAATGCGATTGCGATGTGATTTTTTCTCCCCACCAATTGGAAACAATAGTCGAGATTTCTGTGGACTCGCACAAAAATAGAGTGTGCTGTAATTTTTCTATCTCGCAGCATCATTTTGAAAGAAAATCAAATGTGTGAATAGACCTATTGAAAAAAAGTGGGGTCTATTTCAGTGCAAGTTTTGTGCGAGAATCCTGTGAATGCACTGTCAGGATAATGTAGGACAGTCATTCATTACATAAAACCCCTAATGTCATTGTACTGCGTACATGCTAATGATTTTTGTGTCCTAGATGATGGATGACACTTTTGAAGAGCCTCAGGCAGAGATGAGTGATTCAGAGACTCTTGTACATGAAGAGACCTTCTCTCCTGCACCCTCTACTCAGAAACACAGCAAAAACGGTAAAGTCAAATTATATTACTGTCATCATCGCTTTATGTGTAGTTATATTAACAAAGAACCTTGTCCTCTTCAAAAGCTTTAAGCCGGCTGCACACGGCAGGGCCAGATTCAGCATGCAGGTTCAAGCAGCGTAATCCAGCTGCGACCCCGCGTACCTGCTATTTTTGTACTGCTGATGACCACAGACGCCCACTGTCAGTCATGCACAGTACAGATTTTTTTTAAATATTTGTTTTGCGTGTGCCGTCATTAGGCGATAATGCAGGTACCTGCAGCCTATCCACAATATCAATTGCGGGTGGGACATCTTCCATTGACTTCAATGAATGCCGTCCGTGTGGAGTCTGCAGCAAAATAGAGCATGCTGCGAGTTTTCCTCCTATCACGAAATACGCAAGTTTACATACCTTTCAAAGCATGTGATTTGCTGCGGCTCCTCTGTGCGGACGATGACCGTGGATTCTGCTGTAAAAATCAGCTTGTGTGAAGCTGGCCTTTGGCAGATGTGGAGGAGGTGATGCAAAATATGAATATTTTCAAAATTAGTAGTGTTAATTGTTTTTTTCTTATTAATCAAAAAAATGTAAATTGAACAAAAAGAATAAAAGAGAAATCTAAATCAAATCAATATTTGATGTGACCGCCTTTTACCTTCAAAAGGCCATCAATTCTTCTAGGTACACTTGCACACAGTTTTTGAAGGAACTCGGCACGAAGGTTGTTCCAAACATCTTGGAGAACTAACCACAGATCTTCTGTGGATGTAGGCTTGTTCAAATCCTTCTGTCTCTTCATGTAACCCCAGACAGACTTGATGATGTTGACATCAGGGCTCTGTGGGGCTATATCCAGCACTTCCAGGACTTCTTGTTCTTCTTTTTGCTGAAGAATTGATGCTGTTCTGAAGGCGTTGGTCACACAATATTGATTTAATTTCTCTTTGCAGCATTTTCCACACCTGTATAAAAGTTTATAAGTACAGTACTGTACTTATATATAGTACTATAATTTCGTCATTTTGATTTAAAGTATTTTTCCAAGATTTAAAAGAGTTTGCCGCAGGGTAAGTAACGGTGTAAAATAATTAAATAACCGTTACTTGCCCTTTAACTGTCGCTCCACTCCAGCACAGCCACTCTGGTCCTTACTGACATCACATTAATCATTCTCCTGACCACTGAGGCCAGCAATTGACATATTTGTTTTTCTTGACTTATATTGGGTCACTCAGGTTGCATTATATAATACTGCACCATGCTGCACTGTTGTGTCCAACAAAGAGCGATTGTAGCTTGCTGGAAAAGAACTAACGTGGTGTGAATAGAGCCTCAGCAGCAGGCATAGATGACATAGGACAAGTGCCACGTGATACCCAGGACACTTCTATCAGCTAACTGAATAAGACTAAACTTGTGTCATGGAACTGTGTTGCTAGCTGAATGTTGGGAGTCATGTGAAGAGTGGCTGGCGCCAAATGTTTTTCTGCTCGGCCCTACAGAGGAATCGCTACCTATTATAAAGCATAATGGCTCTCTATTCTTTGATAACTTGAGAACCTCTACTCCGATTTTCGGGCTGTTTTTACCGTATAGCTACATTATCAGATCATATTTTGGGTTTTGTTTAATCAAAATCTATGTGATACGTCCAAAGTAATAATGATATTTATATGTAAGGGTGGTTAGAAATCTGTACTTTCAATGACATGTTGTCCCCTCAATATCAGAGTTGTTAAGTGATTTAACCCCCTAGTGACCACACAGTTTTGCTTTTTTCCATTTTCGTTTTTTCCTCCCCGCTTTTAAAAAATCATAACTCCTTTATTTATTCATCGACGTCGCTGTATGAGGGCTTGTTTTTTGAGAAGAGTTGTATTTTTCAAAGGTACTATTTAGGCTGGGTTCTCACAGGGCGGATTCTCGGCGGAAATCTTGCGGTTTGGCCACAGCGAAAAACCGCAGCCGAAAAAAAAATAAACATGCTGCGGTCTGAGAAATCTCGTCCACATGGCTGGCTAATCCCGGGATTAGCGACCGCATGCGGATTTGCCGCGGCGCAATTCCACACGGAATTTCCGCGGCAAATCCGCCCCGTGTGAACCCAGCCTTAATGTACCATATAATGTTCTGAAAAACTTTAAAAAATTCTAGGTGGAGAGAAATGGAAAAAAAACGACATTCCGCTATCTTTCTGTGCGTCTTGTTTCTACAGTGCATAAACTGCAACAAAAATGACATGGTAACTTTATTCTATGGGTCAGTACAATTACTGCGATACCAAACTTGTATAGCTTTTTTTTTGCTGTACTACTTATATATTCTTTTTAAGATATTTAATTTTTTAAAATAATTTTCTATCTCCATCTTCTGCGCACAATAACTCTTTTATTTTTCCGTTGATATAGTTGTGTGAGGGTTCATTTTGTGCGGTACATCCTGTAGTTTAGTCGCATTCTAGAATACATAGGACTTTTTGATCGCTTTTGATTAGATTTTTCCTGGCAGCAGGGTGACCAAAAAAGCGCATTTCTGGCGGGATTTTTTTCGGACAACGTTCCATTTGCGCCGCAAATAATGTGTTATTTTGATTGAACGGACTTTGACGGATGCAGCGATACGAAATATGTATGTTTGTTTTATTATTTAGATTTTATTAATTTAAATATGGCAAAAGGGTTTTTTTTTTACTTTTATAACTTTTTTTAAAAATAATTAATAAAATGTTAGTGTTCTTATTTTTACTTTTTTTTTTAGTCCTCCTGGGGGACATCAACTAGCGATGCTTGGATCACTCATGCAATATGATGTAATACCATAGCATTACATCATACTTCATTCTGACAGGCAGCCTATTAAGCCACCAGCTGCCATGACACCCGCATGGCTCCCCCGATCTAACGGCGGGAGGGGGCCGTACGGGACCGATGTTCGGGCTATTTAAATGCCACTGTCAGATTTGACAGTGGCATTTAAAGGGTTAGCAGTCCCGATCAGCCGCACGGCCGAACGGGGCTGTTACCCGCAGGTGTCAGCTGTAATAAACAGCTGACATCTGCAATGTATGGAGGGAGATAGCAGTGCTATCTTCCTCCATACACGTCCTGCAATGGCAAGACGTAAAAACACAATAGGGTGGTCACTAAGGGGTTAAACACTACATTTTAACCTTTGTTTTATTCAGGGCTTACTCAGGCAACCGTTTGTGCAAAAACGCTCAGCAAAACGTTTTAGTGCATGAACGAGAAGGATGAGGTACACTTATGTGCGTGTCTGCACATATTACTGTACTTTTTGCACACACGCGTGACGCACCCTTTCCATGCATTAAAAGGCTAGTTAGACTAATGAGGTCCAGATGTGTTCTTTTCCATGGATTTTTCACAGTGTTAATGATTCCCCTTGTGTATTTGCGCACTTCCCATAGACTTCTATGGAGCCCCTGGTACGTCGAAAAATGAAACAAGCCCTACTTTTTTTCCACTCGTGTGAAATGCGTGCGCAAAACATGCTTATATGAACGAACCCATTGACATAAAAAAAAGAGTCAGAATCTGACTCTGTGCCCATCCGGCATCCGTGCATACCTACTTTCTTCTTTTACAGGCTGTACTGCAGATGGTCCGCACAGCAAGCTGTCGGACATGCACAGTACAGTTTTTACTTTTTTAAATCCCAACTCTTGCCACATTGTCGCTAGGCGATGACGCGAGTACCCGCAACCTTTCTGCTGTGTCATTGCGGAAGGCCCGCAGGTCGGACGGCTTACATTGACTTCAATGGAAGCTGTCCATGTGGAATCCGCACAGAAATAAAACATGCTGCGATCTTTCCTCCGTGAGCGGAAAATCGCATTTGATATCCGCTCGTATAGAGAAAAACGCATTTTGCCATATCATGCTATGGGCGGTATTTCCTGAGTAATCCAGTGGCAGACGCCCACTCCAGATTCCACAATGCAAATCCGCCCGTGTGCAGCCGACCTTACTGTATTGCAATGAATGAATTCCACAGTGATAACTTGTGCCATGTCAGCAGCAAATAGAGCAGGCTGCGGATTTTAAAAACCTGATACACTTACATTGTACTTTACACTTCTGCCGAATTTCATCATGAAATCCACAGCCAAAACAGAACAGAACAGTCATCTGCGATGTGTGAACGCACCCCAACACGAACAAGACTGTGAGCGCAATTACTTTCCATTCAACTCAGTTTTGATGCAGGCAGAGCTGTGGGTACAGCTGGTTGTACTGTAGGAATGTGTCTACTGAGCAGTTCAAGTTAAACCCTTCTTCCTTCAACCAATGGTCATCATACTGAATACATAATGGGGCATATTCATGAATAGTGCTGTAATAACTGACAGTTTTTGACAGCAAGAACAATTCTTTTGGTGTAAATTGGCAAAATGTTACATAGACAGATACAAAATGTTGCCATGCTGCATCAGACACCTTGTTGCAGAAGTATTCTCCCATAGAAGCATTTGCTTTTAAATGGAAGTAAACTGGTAACATTGCGACATGTACAGAGGTGCAGGGACTCTATGTCCCTTCGCTTCAGCTTCTACATATGGCGCTACCATGTGCATAAGGGCCTACGGCTGTGCCTACTCCTCCGGCATGTGTCTAAGGCCCTCTTACACAGACGGTTTTTCAGCGTTTGAGCTAATGCTTTTATATTGTAGCTGCATCGAGAAATACTGCTGCAATTGCCAACTTTATGACACAATATCTCTTATCCTGGATAGAAGGTCATGTACAGTATTTTGCCCATTTGTATGCCAGGTATTATTATTACAATGGTAAAGATAGCATTTTCTATTCCATACAGGAATTGTAGTCTATAGTTTCAGTAACATTACCATCCTTGGAAGAGGGTCAGATTGTCTCAGTGACTCCTGTCTACAAAAGACTGATATTATCTATGAATACAAATGATATCCCCGACTTCCAGTTATGTGTAAGAAGCTGCCCAGAGCTGCCGCTTTTTTTTTTTCAATTTTATATTATGCTAACCCTTCTTTAAAAAAAAGTCGTCCCACAACCAAATAATTTTACTAAATGAACACCAGAAACTGGCATCAATGATAGCTCTTATCTGGCATAGATTTGATCTTCTCGTGCACAGACTGCCAAAAGAGTGTCTTACCTTCAGTATTTAAAGGCAATTTGTTAGTTTTGATGCTGAAAAACTGCTGATAGTGCTATGCAGGGGCTGTGGAGCAGTGATTAGGCATTCCTTTGTGAATGATGGTATGACACCCTGCATTGAGAAAACTATGCTTCTTCCGGAAGTTCCTTCCACTTTCTCCATTGAGCTGCTCCACAGGTCTGATTGACAGCTGTAGTGTAAGTCAGAACTGTGGAAGAACACAAAAGTGTTTGATGGAAGACCGCAGAGAAAGATATACTGTAGTAGTTGTCAGGACGACAAATTAGGAGGGCATGTGATAGCATTTATGTTAACTCTATGTTGACAAAAAACCAATTGAAGAAATGTCTTTAAGGTAGAGGCAGCATGATGGGGTAAGGGCTTGAATATGCTGCCTGAAAGACAACACGGAATCAAAGTTTATTCCAAGTCAGAGGACTTGAGAGACTGGGTACTGTGCAGCCATTAACTGTGGGGTCTGGTGGGGGTCGTGAGTGAGATGGAGCAAAGATGATGAATTCACTGAAGGCTTCAGTGGGAGTAGAAGGAGGATATAGCTGATAGACACTCTGGGATTCTGGATAGCACAAAAGTTACATCTGGGTCGGAGAGGTAAATTTGAGTGTCATTGGCATAAAAATGATATTCAAAATCATGGGATTTTATGAGCCATTCCAGTCCAAAGGTATAGATAGAGAAGTATATGAGAGACACAACATGTATAATTGGTGAGGTATGAAGAGATCCAGGAGAGGGTCAAGTCTGAGATGCCAAGGGATGAGAGAATTCATAACAAAAGGGAGTGGTCAACTGTGTCAAAAGCAGAGGGCAGGTCTAGAACGATGAGCGCGAAGTAAAGGCTCTTTTACACGGGCCGAGAATCTCATGATTCGAGTTTGGCTGACAGAACAAGCAGGTGATTCACATTAAGAATCGTGCAGTTCTTGGGCAACTATCATTTAGAGTTTCACATTCCTATGTGTTATACTGAAGATAAGTGTTTTAACTGCTCAATAAGTGCCCGAGCCGACGCTGGCTTTTATGTTGGCTGAAACTGAACCCCGAATGAGAGCCTCACAATTCTCACTCATCGTTCAGTCGTTTACCCATGTTTAAACTGAACTATATCATTCAGTTTTGTTCATTTGAATGATTTTCTGAATAATCCTTTTGTCTAAATGAGCAAAATGTCGTAAGGCTTTGGTAGTTAGCAGATCATTATTGACTTTGGTTAAGGCTCTTTCAGAGGAGTAGGAGGATCAGAAGTCAGACTGTAGATGCTTGAAATGAGACTTTGACAAGAGTTGAGAACGCAGTGAACTAGACCGAGCACTGACTAACAATAAGGGTAAAACAGCGGGGAATAAGATGGCTGTCTATGGTGGTTCTGCTGCTCCCCTAAAACGTGTATAATCGTGATCTGGGCCGGTAAGTTACATGTGGTTTTTGGTAAAAACAAATAAAATAGGCAGCTGTTATAGCCTGCTACCCACAGAGTTGGGTTGGGGAAGATGTTAGTTTGTAGTGACGCCAGTCCGTATATGGGTAGGGACCCATTACGTTAAAAATATTATAAATATAAAAAGTGGATAAATAAACAATAATGGGGGTAGTAGTCTTTGTTCCCGGAGCATTAGTGCGGTACCTCAGTGCAGTATACCGGTGATGGGAAAGAGACTCCAGGCAACAGATTTTAGATAATGAAACAACTTTTAACCATTTATTGGCAGGGAGATAGAGAGTACTTGATGTTGCAGTGATGACATAGGTTGCATTAAATTCACTTGAGTAGATGACAACTTTAAGTCACATTGGTCACATTGTGTTGGTCGCATGTTTTAATAAAGATAAAAAGTCATTGGGTAGTGATACGTTGATTAGGGTTGGGAGAAACACAGTAGTAAGATTGGGGATGAGGTGTGGTAGTGGCTCAAAGGCATAGGTGGGGCGGTATAATTTGGAGAATAGTGTGTAAAGCTTCTGACAGTAATGGTAAGGAACCAAGTTATATGATAGGAGAACAGAGTAGTTGTGTACAGGGGTTGTGGATTCTGTACGTTGATGTTTTCTCATGTTTTATCTAATGTTGGTGATCTTGCATTTCAAATATGTGGCAAAGTCTTCAGCTTGGATAAGGGGCACTGGGTAACCGAGTAAATTAAAACAAAAACCTGACTCAGTACAAGTCAAATTGATCCATTAAGAGCTGTTACAAAAGCCTTTAACTATATATGTGTATACAGTTTTACATAAGGAAAACAAACTACTTTGCAGGTGACTTAAGTATGTATCAACTTTGCTCTGATATTATCTGCTTCTGTTTTCGGCAAGAAATATGAGGACAGTAATTGTGCGCTGGTTTCCAAGCTTTATATAACCGTTTGTAAGCATTTTGCATATGTTTTCCCTCAGCGATCTCACCAGCTCCACAGTCTCTTGAAGATGAATGGCAGAGTATTTCTGACCTCACTCTGGCCTGTAACAGCATACTGGAAGCCATGTCTAAAGAGGGTAAGTTGCTATTTTTTATTTAAAACACTAGGTTTTAGGACTTGGCAAAGGAGTGAGCAAACTGTATTTAGCGGTACCTTTATATATAAGTGTACCTTTTAATAATGCTTTCCTGCTTAAATAAATGTATGCAATTAAGAAAAGACTCTTAGTTAATGAGATGTTACTAAATATCAGTCGACTTCAGATAAAGTCAGGGGCCGAATAATGGGTACCCACAGTAAACGCTAGAATAAGGCCCTATTCCACCATGACTTCTCTCATCATTAAGTTGATTCATCATTTCCCCTCTTGCTTGACTTTTAAGTGTTCCATTATTCACTACTTCACCCCTCTTTCTCCTGCACATTTATTTTCTCTCTCCGCCTCAGCCGACCAGATTAATATTTGCATGTGACATTAACACTCTAATCACTGACTACCTCCCACCTCCTTTAACAGTGAAAGTGCGCCCTCCAGCTGCTGGGTCCTGTAACATCTGCTATGCTTGCTTCCCTACTACTTAGGCTCTTAGCACTCGTTCACAGGGGCGTATTTACACCATGTATTATGCGCGCAATTATTGTGCACATAATATACAATGAATAGAACCCATTGATTTCAGTGGGTTCGTTTATATGTGCGTATTTTTTACGCAATGTATGATCACGTTAAAAAAATATGTGGCATGGCCTGTTTGGGTGCATATCATACACCATTATAGGCCATTGAAGTAAATGGGTGCAAATATGCAGGAAACCTGTGTGTTCACTACATATTTGTGCAGCATATCAGTGGGCCCATCTATGTTGTCTTTTGCGTGCCTAACATTGTATATATATATTTTTTTTTTCTGTTCACAATAGCTTCCTATGAAAACACGCTAGCGCTACCTCATGCTGTCATCATTGACCCAGCCCCCTGTAATCACCCATAAACAGTTAAGGCATGCGGCGCGTCCTGGGTGATTCTGGTTCTCTCTGAGAGAGCAGCTGAGGTTGGAGATGCATCTTCTGATGACGAGGATGTTCTTTTGCCTTGGTTACTCTGGCGTAGATTTAGTTAGTCACATGAGATGGCAGACAATGTTCCTAGAAGCAGGAATCAGTGGTTCCGGGTTCATCCTCTGGTGTCCCAGAGTGCATTTCCATCTCAACTTGGTTGAGGACGCTTCCAAAAATGAGATGATCCTAAACAATTTTCAAAATGGCTGCCGTGCCTTCCCTGTAATTAGCTGCAAATGTTATAGCATCCTGACAGGTCGCTGCTCAATTACACCATTTTTTATGCATGTTTGTGCGCACCCCCACAGACTCCTATGGGGCCTTTGGTGAGCATATGCACACAAAAGTAGAGCATGTCACATTTTTTTTAGCCTGACGGAAATGCGCGTGCGAAAGCGAGTAATCTGAGGAAACCCATTCAAATCAATGGATTCTAATTTATGTTGTTTGCGCAAGCTTTTTTTTTTTCTACATGCAAAAACGTGCGCAAATACGCCCATGTGAAGGAGCCCTAAGCGATTTTTGATCACATAAATCCACAACGTATTTACGCGACGGAAATGCGCTCTACGCCCTTGTAAACAAGCCTTAAGGGTCTGAATTACATCTTGTGACTTAGATAGTAGTCTATAAAACAGTATGAAATGTTTTTATTTCCTTATAAAGTGTAGCGTTTACAGCACAATGTTATTGGGGAAACAACTGCTGTGACAAATTATTTAGCACATCCACAATATTGCATATTTATCAGCTAAATGTATCCAACCTTCTAATGTAGCTCCATGAAAACACTTCTACCAAGAAGTGCTCCACTGAATGTTAGGGCTCCTGTCCACGGGCGACTTTTCATTGCGTTCTCCACAGTGATAATCCGGCCACGAGTAACGCAGTGCATGCTTTCCATAGCGTTGCTATGGAAAGCGCAACCCCCCTGTCCACGAGCAGCGAATCATAGAGATTCTCCGCTCGAGGCCAGCAAATCGCATATAGGCTTACCGCGGAGATCCGTCAGCTAGATCGCAATGCCCATGGACAGGCAGCCTAAATGTTAAAGGTTGATAGGAAATTCTAGATGTATGGGGACTGAGCGCCCAATAAAGATTCATTGGTACATAAGGGAATCCTCTTGTGATGATTCATTCATTTAGGGCAGTATGGTGGTTTAATGGTTACATCACAGCACTGGGGTCCTGGGTTCAAATCTAACCAAGGGCAATAACTGCATGGAGTTCTCCCCATTTTTGTGTTGGTTTTCTCCAAATATACTAATGGCATACTAATAGGTTAATTTGAAATTTATATTGAGAGCCTCAATGGGGACAAGGACCAATGTAAGTGATTGATAATAGTCTCTGTACAACACTGTAGAATAACTATTTAAAAGAGTAAAAATAAACTTACCCTTTAAGGCTGAAACCTAGTTTGATACTTAAGGATGCAGCAATTTTGGGGTCTTTTCACTTTCACAACATTCATTGTGCAGTATAAGTGACCAAATAACTTTTTTCCACAGGTTGGTATGATTACGACTATACCAAAATGATGTATTTCTTACGGTTTTTCACTATTGCACAATAAAAAAAACCTCTTTTTTGGAAAATATTTTTTTTTTTGCATCTGTGCATTCAAAGAACCATAATTTTTTTTACTGTGTTCTAGGGCTTGTTTTTTGTTTGACAAGCTGGGGTTTTTATTGGTACCATTTTGGGGTACATATTATATTTTTCATCACTGTTGTTAAATTTTTGGGGAGGTGAAATTATCAAAAAAGCATTTGGGCAGTTTTCCCCTTTTTTTTTACAGTTTTTGCTGTGCAGTATAAAAAGCATGTTCAATTTATAGTATGGGTTGTTACAAATGCAGAGATACCAAATATGTTTTAATCCTTTTTCTAAAAAAAAGCAAGGAAAAGTGTGCCAAATTTTTAAAATATTTGTAATTCTCTTTCCTTGCATTTTTTGTTTTATTTTTTATTATTTAATTTTCAAGGAGTACTTCAACCTGCAATCCTATGATCACTCAGATAATGCACTGCAGTTTTTCTGTACTGCATTATATTATCTTTTATCTTCAAAAGCCATGGCATATTCCAGAAGCAATTGTCAGGTGTCTAGTTGCTATGGCAACCAATTGCCACTCTGCAGTTGGATGGCGGAGGGCCGAGGACATCACTGGGGGAGGTGACCCCCTCTGTTAACTGCTTACATGGTGAGATCAACATTGATCGCAACATGTAAGGGATTAACAGCAGGAATCAGAGTGCTCTGCCATTCCTGCCATTGCAGTGGGATCCCTGAAGTCAGTTACTGCAGATGGCATGGGCTCGACTCCTTAGCCCACGCCATATGCATGGCTTACGTGTCTAGCATTTCACGTAAACCCTTTCCCTCCTACGGTCTTGTACTTAATGGGGCAGGACGGGGATAAATAATCTGAATATGTAACACATTTCAGGTGGAGCCCATTCTTCAGACAAATCAGTAAGTCAGAGTATACAATTGAATGAATCATACAATATATAGTTAAAGAGTACTTGTACTTTTTTAGGGGAAGTTGATTTGTAAATATGACTTTAATAAACTTTGTTTATATTTAATAACAAGAATTGTTCTTCCCTTTTGTTCATAATGTTGGTGAATCTCCCTGCAAACAGCTTCTTCCAGATGCTGCAGATCACTGTTCCCATGTTTAACCCTTTACCCCTCTGTGACGTACCTGCAGGGTGGGCACGAAGAGGGCTTGGCAGCCGAGCCCACTGCATACCTGATGGCTGTTTGACAGCTGACACCCACCACAAACAGCCGTGGTCAGAACTAGCTCTGATCGCAGTTGTTTGATCGCTTACATGCGTGGTCAGTCCTGTATATGGCATATAAATTGTCAGCCGGGAGGAGAGGTTCCCTCCAACTTACCATCAGACCCCCCTTATCTGCCACGTGAAGCGATCACTGAGTGACAATGGTTGCTATGGCTGCCCTGGACCTGGTGAACTCTTCCAGTGTGGACATGTGTTTTAAGGGAACCTGGACAGATATGGGCAGTGCCCTTGTGTACATGTTATTACTAGTAATTATTAGGAAATTATAGTACCCTGATCACATGGTGGTGACGCTCATCCCGAGTGAATGACTTACATGCTCCGGCCCTGATCACATGATGGTGGCATAATCAAAGGTCCTTCATCGCCAGTGAGGGAGTTACATGCTTTGCCCCTTATCACATGTCGGTGACTTGACGGTCATCCTTGTGCAGATTATGGGCAGACTACAAACCCCCTGTAGCCTCAGTTGCTATGGATTATTGACAAACAGCTGGCCGGACAGCAGCTGTGTGCGTACGGAACCTGTGATACTGTCATGTGATCAGGGGCGGAGCATGTAACTCCCTCACTAGGGATAAAGGACCTTTGATCACATCACCGCCATGTGATCAGGGGCAGAGCATGTAATCACTCACAAACCCACGTATTACTCATGCACGGATGGACAGGTGGTCGTTAGTATTTTGATGAAGCACTGCAACAATTCAGAATAAAAGCACTTTAATGTTTGCCTGTTTGACTCAGGAGTGAGTCACAGAGGTGGTCACACCAGGCTGTCCCTGACTGCAACATGAAGACTAACAGCTCTCTTCCTATACACAAGCATGGAGAGGATCAATCAGTCTTTATGCTGTAGGTGGGGAGAAGCAAATGCAGTTTGCCTCTTTAGCTCGAGAGTTACATTCCCAAGTCAAACAGGTAAGCTTTTAAGTGTGTTTATCCTGAAATGCTGCAGTGTTCAGAATAACACTTACATGAGGGCAATGGACATATCTGTCCTGGGTTCATGCTGCCTGTGTTTCAGGCAGCATGAACCCAGTGATGGGATCCCTTTAACCATATTAAGTGCTGTTTATAGCAAAGCTTTAAAGGGGTTGTCCCGTGAAAGCAAGTGGGGTAACGCACTTCTGTATGGCCATATTAATGCACTTTGTAATATACATCGTGCATTAAATATTGGCCATACAGAAGTTATACACTTACCCCCTCCGGTGCTGGCGTCCCCGTCTCCATGGCGCCGACCGAAGCCTTCTTCTCCTTCCATTAGACGCACTTGCGCAGTCTGCTCTTCTGTTCTTCTGTTCTGTTGAATGGGGCCGCTCCGACATGCGCAGAAGACCTGTGCGGCGCGAGCACGCCGGAGCGGCCCCATTCAACAGAACAGAAGAGCAGACTGCGCAAGCGCGTATATTACAAAGTGCATTAATATGGCCATACAGAAGTGCTTTACCCCACTTTCTTTCACAGGACAACCCCTTTAAATGTGAAGGTGTAAAATACAATATACTGCAATACTAAAAAATTGTAGTATATTGTAGAAGCAACCATATGGTTGCAAGTTCAAGTCCCCTCAGGGGACTAAAATTAATGTAGGATGTAAATGAAATAACATTTTTAAAAAACTGTAAATGAAAAATGTTAAAGATTTTTTAAAAATTCTCACAAAACTATAACAAAACATATTTTTTTTTACTTTTTAACTTTATATGATCACCGTTATCCGATGGATAGCGATGATCATATGACTGGAAACCGCATACAGCGGTCCCCAGTCATATCTCCCTGCACTCGGCTAACTGTGACAGCCGGGTGCAGGGAGATTTTGAATTTGCCGGGCTCGCCGGCTTCTGCGCATGTGCGCCACATCGGCACATCGCAGAAGCCAGCGGGGGGGGGGTCCCAACACCGGCTGGAGGACATCGGCGGACCTGAGGTGAGTATTTTCACCTCCCCTCATGAATCCGATCCATGAGGGGAGGTGAAACTTCTTTTTTTACACTTTTTGCACTTTTCCGCGATCGCCGTTATCCATTGTATAACGGCGATCGCGGTACCGTGGACCGCTCACCGCGGTCCCCGCTGACATCTCCTGCCTCCCGGCTACCTACAGGAGCCGGGAGCCAGGAGATTTTAAATTTCCCACGCCGCCGGGCCTTCTGCGCATGCGGCTGACGTAATGCCGCCTGGCGCGCATGCGCAGAAGGACGGCTACGGGGCCCGAAGCATCGGGCCATCGGGGAGCCGTGCCGCGGACCTCGGTGAGTAATTTCAGCTGCTCTGATGGATCTGATCCATCAGAGCAGCTGAATCTTTAACTTTTTTCAAACTTTTATTTACTTTTTTGCGATCGGCGCTATCGATTGGATAGCGCCGATCGCAATGCCGGGGGGGGGGGGATGGTTCCGAACAGCCCGGGATGACAGCTCCATGCTGTCAGCAACCTGCGGACACCGACAGCATGGAGCTGTCACGTCCACAGCCCGAGGGGCTTTATTCTCTGCAGTACAGATGTTTTTACGTCCTCAGAGAATAAAGCCCACTTCGGGAGGACGTAAAAACACTATGGGCTAGTCGTTAAGGGGTTAATTGAAAAAACCCAGTCTGACTCAGGCATGCAGTGTGGGCCGAAGCCCACCTGTATTTTATCTGACGTTAGCTCAGCTGTCCGGGGCACTGCAATGGGATTTATTTATGTATCGTCGGTGGGTTCCAGGGAGCCACCCATGCTGTGGGTGCACACAGACTTCCCATAGCGGAGTTGTACCTGCCTGTGACTATGAAAAAAGGCCAGACTGACTCTGGCATGCATTGTAGGCCGAAGCCAACCTGTATTTTATCTGATGTTAGCTCAGCTGTCCGGGGCACTGTAATGGGATTTATTAATGTACCGCCGGTGGGTTCCAGGGAGCCACCCATGCTGTGGGTGCACACAGACTTCCCATAGCGGAGTTGTACCTGCCTGTGACTATTAATAAAAAAAAACAGTCTGACTAGGGCATGCAGTGTTGGCCGAAGCCCACCTGTACTTTATCTCACGTTACCTCAGCTATCCGGGGGACTGCAATAGGATTTATTTATGTACCGTCGGTGGCTTCCTGGGACCCACCCATGCTGTGGGTCCACACAGACTTCCCATAGCGTATTTGTACCTGCCTGTGACTATTAATTAAAAAAAACCAGTCTGACTCGGGCATGCAGTGTTGGCCGAAGCCCACCTGTATTTTATCTGACGTTAGCTCAGCTGTCCGGGGCACTGTAATGGGATTTATTTATGTACCGCCGGTGGGTTCCAGGGAGCCACCCATGCTGTGGGTGCACACAGACTTCCCATAGCGGAGTTGTACCTGCCTGTGACTATTAAAAAAAACCCAGTCTGACTAGGGCATGCAGTGTTGGCCGAAGCCCACCTCTACTTTATCTCACGTTACCTCAGCTATCCGGGGGACTGCAATGGGATTTATTAATGTACCGTCGGTGGCTTCCTGGGACCCACCCATGCTGTGGGTCCACACAGACTTCCCAGAGCGTAGTTGTACCTGCCTGTGACTATTAATTTAAAAAAAAACAGTCTGACTCGGGCATGCAGTGTGGGCCGAAGCCAACCTGTATTTTATCTGACGTTACCACAGCTATCCGGGGCACTGCATTGGGACAAACAAGAGGAGCGATACAGCGCTAATGAGACGTTCACAGCTACGCTAGCATTGGAGTCCGCTGTAGGCCCGCGATTGCTGAGGGTTTGTGCAGAGTCCTATGTCCTGGGTGCACTGAAAGTCCGCTTCCTGCCTACAATTGCTGAAGCTGTTGACCGAGGCCTATGTCCCGGGGGAACTGCAACTGCGCCAGGTTGGGGCTGTGGAGCTTTTTCCTGGCTAATGCAGTCATTGGAGCGGGGAAAAGAAAGGTAACTGATTTGCTGAGCCCGTCACAGATGAACTAGCATCGAAGTCCGCTTCATGCCCGCGTTTGCTGAGGGTGTGGGCTGAGGCCTATGTCCCGGGGGAAGTGCAAGTACACCAGGTTTGGGCTGTGGAGCTTTTTCCTGCTAATCCAGTCATTGGAGCGGTGAAAGGAAAGCTAACTGATTTAATGAGCCCGTCACAGAAGAACTAGCATCGAAGTCCGCTTCATGCCTACGATTGCTGAAGCTGTGGCTCGAGGCCTATGTCGTCGGCGCGGTGCAAGTCTGCCATGTTTGGCCACTCTGATTTATTTATTGTTCATGTCTTCGCTTGCCTAGGACCCACCTATGCTGTTAGTGCACACCTAGTTCCCATCGCGGTGTTTGACCTGTCTGGCACAAAGACACTGACTGATTTGGGTAGGAGGCAGAGTGCAGATGGCTTTCCCCTTGCAGTGTCGATTGAGCTATGCGACACCTAGAGAAAATGAATACTGTGTGGGCACATGGATTCCCCATTGCTATGTAACTCCTGCCCATGTTTGCAGCTCCTGACGGAGGTGGCACAGGATTGGAATGAAAATCGAACGTCAATTTCTCATCGATTCTCTACAGCATTGTGGGCTATCGCCCCGCCCCTTTTAAAGAGGGTCGCTACCTGGCCCTGCCAACCCTCTGCAGTGTGTGCCTCCCGTTCCTCCTCATGGCAGACGCACTTATAAATAGACATGAGGGTGGTGTGGCTATGAGGCCAGCGTGTGGCATGAGGGCAGCTGAAGACTGCGCAGAGACACTTTTGTGTGCGCTGCGGACGCAGGGTTGTGCGCGCGCGGGGGGGGGGTTGGGCAGCATGTAACCCAGGAGAAGAGGCAGCGGTGTGTCCCGCAGGCAGTGCTTGTGCTTGGTTGGAGGTAGTGTGGTGCTTAGCTAAGGTGTGCCTTGCTAATGAGGGTTTGTCCGAAGTAAAAATTGTTAGGGGGGGTTTCACACTTGCCGCTATTGTGGCTTAATAGTGGGACCTGGGAACCTAAGATGCAGCCCAGCATGTTGCCCCTCGCCTGCCCTATCCGTTTCTGTGTCGTTTCCATCACTTACGTAGGTTTTGAAGATTTGCACAAATGAAAACCTTAGAGAGCATCGGCGATATACAAAAATGCTCGAGTCGCCCATTGACTTCAATGGGGTTCGTTACTCGAAACGAACCCTCGAGCATCACGGAAAGCTCGACTCGAGCATTGAGCACCCGAGCATTTTGGTGCTCGCTCATCTTTGCGTGTAAAAGGGGCTTTATCCTGCAAAAAAAGCACTGATTACGGCTCTGTCAACGGAATAGTAAAAAGTTATAGCTCTTGGGACGTGGGGATTAAGAAGAGAAATGAAAACTGATAGTTAAGGGGTTAATCTGTACACCACTTCTTAGCATGTAGTGTACGGATTGAAGAGTCTCTGGTTAGAGCAGCCGGATTATCAAATCTTTCATGCTCCGAAGACGGAGGCTGCCTTAGCAAAATATTAGGGCTGGTGTTAAAAATGAGACATTTTTCAGTGTGACAGAGAAGTGAGACATCTTGAAGAGGGGGCATAAATACATCACAGCTCTGTAAATTACCCTCTTAAGGACGCAGCCATTTTATGGTCCTCCGCACTTTCAAAAGATCATAAGTCATAACCCTTTTTCTATCCATCAATTTCGCTGTCTAAGGGCTTGTTTTATGTGGGACACTTTGTATTTTTCAGTCGTACTATTTAATATATCATATACCGTACTGAAAAACGTTAAAATAATTTGAAGTGGAGAAAATTGGGGAAAAACGCAATTACACCATTTTCTACTGTGTATACACTGCAGCAAAAATGACATGATAACTTTATTCTACGATTCAGTATAATTACTTTGATACCAAATTTAGGGCTTATTCAGACTACCGTATATCGGCCGCGTATTCACGCCGGCCGATATACAGCATCCCTCTCTGCAGTGGGAGGAGGCTGGAAAAGCCAGGAGCAGTGCTCTGAGCTCCTGCCCCATCTCCACCAACTCTCCACCCTCTCTCCGCCCCTCTGCACTATTTGCAATTAGAAGAGGTGGAACGGGGGTGGGGCTAATTCCGGAATTTAGCCCCACCCCCGTCCTGCCTCCTCTCTTTGCAAATAGTGCAGAGGGGTGGAGAAGGGGTGGAAAGGAAGCAGAGAGGGCGCTGGAGCTCAGTGCACTGCTCCCGGCTCTTCCAGCCTCCTTTCCCTGCAGAGAGAGACGCCGTATATATATCGTCTGAAGCCGCCCTTATATAGATTTTTGATTTTGCTGTGGTACTTTTAAAAAATAAAATATCTTTGGGAAAAATAAAATTATTTTTTTCCCCATTAACATAGTTGTGTGAAGGTTCGTTTTTTGCGGGATGTCCTGTAGTTTCCATTGGTATGAATTTATAATCGCTTTTTATTACATTTTTACTTAGCAACAGGGTGATCAAAAAAAGTGTGATTCCAACGTTTATTTTTTCTGATGACGTTCGATGTATTAATTTGATTGGCCAGACTTTTATGGATGCAGCAATACCAAATATGTTTTTTTTGTTGTTTTTTTTTAATTGTAAATATGGGAAAAGTTTTTTTTATAAAAATTTTTATTACCTTTCATTTTTTTAATATTTAAAGACATTTTTTTTGCAATCGCCTTAGGGGACTCGAACTTAAGATCGTTTGATCGCTTCTGCAGTATAATGCATACTTCTACATTATACCACAATATGACAAGCAGTCCATCAAGCCATGCCACAGGCTGGGCTTAGAAGGCAATCAACAATGGCAGCACTGGGCCTTCAGAAGGCTCTTCTCAACCGAATGATAGTCCGCAATCCCAACATGGGGGAAGGCATTCGGAACCCCTGATTTCTGATTGGGGCATTTAAATGCCGCAATCAGAATTGACAACAGCATTCAAAGGTTTAATAGCTGCAATCAGCATGAGCCGACAGCTGACACCTGCATTGTATGAAATGGGATTGACCCCCCCAATCCATATAAACCTCGAATCTCCATGATGTAATTAAGGGGTCAATTCATCAAGATAGAGAAGCACTTTCTAATGCCGTAAAGGTTACTTTTAGACATGCATATATTTTAGTCCATGTTTTGCGTGTTTTTCTATGTACCTATTCACATGGCTGTATTTTTTATGATCATTTTTTTAAACACAGCGTGATCTATTTTTTCTGTTTTTGCATCCATATTGCTATTATTTTCTATTTGGCAAATACGGATGAGTATTTGTTTAGTAGAAAGTAAAATATACGGAAGCAAGTGCTGATCAAATAGTGACACACAGTAATATCATCTGTAACATGTCTGTAATACAGATCTGTATAACGGAGGTGTTACAATACGCTCATCTTAAGTGCTCCTGTCCACAGGCGATCTTGCATTGCGCTACTCGCGGCGATAATCTGGCCGCGAGTAACGCAGTGCATGCTTTCCATAGCGTTCCTATGGAAAGCGCAGCTCCCTGTCCATGAGCAGAGAATCATAGCGATTCTCTGCTCGTGGGACTCAAATCCCAGCATGCTGTGATTTGCCACTATTCTCTGCAGTGAGCCTATCTGTCAGATAGGCTCACCGCAGAGAACTGACAGTTCTCTTCCCTGCTCCCTGGCGGAGGAATATCGCTAGCGATATTCCGCCTCACCCGTTGACAGGGGGCCTAAACCGGCCAAAAGATCAGATTTGTACTTGGTGAATTTGTGGTCCAAAAACCAAGTAGCTTAGGTAATATGGCCAAGCTGATAATCACACTGTTACTCCATAGAGAAGAGTATTTCATGTGTACATATGTCTCCGCACCAGTGTGGTGTTCTGTCATAAAATCCATCCAGCAATGCTACTAATTCTTGTGTAAGTATGAGACACAGAGATTATTACTTGTTGTTAAACTTTCTGTGTTCTTACAGAGCAGGTACAAGCTATAAAAAATGATTTGGGAGCTCAAAGCTCACTCCCAGCAGCATCAGGGTAAGCGGCAAACACCTTAATTGTCAGGTTCACACATTTTACACAATCACATGTCCAGGTGACATTTACCGGACTAAAAAATGTCATTTTGCTTCTAGAAATCTTAATGACAAAGTTACAGAGCTGGAAATGAAACTGAAGAAACTTCAGGAAGACCTTAAAAAGGTAAGGAAAACGCAGATTATTGGGGTATATTTGCATGGGAGTCAAATTTTTCCACAAAGATTCCACCTCTAAAACCGCTAAAGAAATCACCCGGCACATGAGCTATGCTTTCATACCTCCAGCCCAATGTAAGTGTCATTACTAATGATGTCACATACGTGGGCCAGCAGTAGAGCTGCAACTGTGCAATGTAGGCAACTGAAGTTGGGGCTGCGCATGCACAGTCCTTGTTTGTAACGTATGAAGGAGGTGCAGTATTAGGCGGGCATTGCAGTCACACCAGAGGTTTAGTGAGTAGTTACTGAATTGTTGTGTTAAGCAGGCACAATGAATTGTAGGACTAGCAGGTTGGAATTCACTGCTAGAGGTCTGACAAGCCCACAATCCAGTAGTGCCTTGAGAAATATTGCAGCAGATGGTATGGAGCCATGAAAAGAAAGAAAAAAAGACAGTTTTTTTGTAAGTGAAACATCTTTATTCCATACAGTTTTTTTGAATTTATGAGCTTATTATTACATTTTCCAAGTCCTGGATAATGCCTTTAAGGACTCCGGTCTAAGACCCTTGCATATAAGCTTATTCTAGCTCTGTATAATGGGTGCTGCTGTTCTGAATCTGACAGTAAACATGGCATATTCAATTGGATGTCATATTATGGAGTATTCTTCTCTAGAAGCGTTAGAAATGGAGGTACTATATAGTGACACATTGAATGTCTAAGGCTCCACAGTAGACTGCTGAAGAGACTCATGTGTAGTGAATGTTCCTAGACCTACATAAATTTTTTAATTCTGCAGTTTTGCAGTTTTCGTTATTGGAGGCAAAAGTGACATGTACGGAAATCTGCAGTTAAAGAATCAGATATACAATGTTTCAAAAAAAATCAGCATACCCTGAAAAAATTGAATGGAACTGTAATTTGGTTACTGTGATAAAGAACTACAGTGGCCAAAAGAATCAAAAAGTAGTATGAATGAACATACCCAAATCTTACATACTGCTGCACGTCTTTTATTTTACTTTCCACTGCGCTAGGCTCCAGTAGAACTAGCATTTGAGGTTCGATCAGAACCACTTGTACAAATCACTAGTACAATTGCAAAAAGCAAGTGAACCTTTTGGAATCACCTGGATTTCTGCATTGATTACTAATAGATGTGTTGGATTTTTATCAATGTCAAAATCATAGAGCAACACACTTTAACTAAACTAGTAACACACAAACTGTTGTACTGTTCATGTCTTTCATTGAGCACATTGAGCAAATACCCACAGTTGCAAGAAAAAATAAGTAAACCGTTTTTAATTTAATAGCCTGTAAATCCCCCTTTAGCAGCAATCAGCTCCACCAAATTTTTTCTGAAGTTGGTTTGCACAATGTTGAGAAGGAATATTAGACCATTTTTCTTGTTTCAGTTCATTAATATCTCTGGGATACCTGTCATGCACAGTCCTCTTCAGATCATATCAAATGTGAGCAGGACAGCGCCACAGAAATGCCCCAAAATGAAAATAAAAGCAAATGAATGCTTACCTGGCGCAAGCAGGGAGGACAACCAGAAGGGACTAGCCCGCTAGCACCTGTAGTCCTGGTACTCAGTAAGATAGCCAACACTTCTTATGCCCCATAGGGCATTCAATCTAAATGAAGAGCAGCAGAGGACCCAAAAATCAAAAAGAGATTCGGTAAGGAATGATGCACAAGAAATAAAAAAAAACTGTGCTCATAAGGGTTGGTGTAAAAGAAATAAAAGTCCATATAATTTACATGAAGGAGGAGAGGGTATACATGACGAAATAAAGGGTACTCTTCTCCCACCCACCACAATTGGAGCCCAACAAGTAGGAAAAGAATCCAATGTCAAATATACTGGTTCTTTATTCCAATATGGGGAACAAGGATGCAACGCATTTAGCCACCAACATGCGCCTTTCTCAAGCATACTCGAAATAAAAGGAGAGGTATTTATAAAGACATAACATAGTTGGTGACGCTCCTCAAGTATGTCTGTATTTGTGACTGAGTTAACAATGAGACCACATTTTGTTAATAATCAATGCAGAAATCCAGATAATTTTGAAGTGCTCACTTACTTTTTCTTGCAACTGTATGTGCACAATACTGTTTACCATCAAAGCATTTTTAGAAACATTTCATAGAACTGTTTTTTACACTTGCCAGATTTAACTGGTCCACAACCAGAAAACAGATGTGAATGGCAATGACTGGGTTTGAAATGCCAGCAGCTCCAGGTTGATAATGAAATATATCAGATTAATAGCCCTATATGTGCAATTTAAACGTCTTTTCATTCTTTACACATGTAGCTCTTGATAGAGATATTGAAAATTCATTAAATGTACTAATATGTTCTAATAGCATCTTAACTAACTTTTGCATAGGAACAAGAGGGAAGAGCACAACTTCAGGCTGAGGTTCTGAGCCTGAAAAGGACCCAAGAGGAAGCATTCACTGGAACTTTGCCCCGAGAAAACGGTGCCAAGATACTCAGGGGTGGAGCCGGCAACTGTGAAGGAACAACTAAAGACTAAATTATGAAGTAATCAATAAGAACTTTGTAACAAACATTTGGGACCAGGGAATCATTTCATAAGAAGCCAATGAACTGATCAAATTGAAAGACAATGCAAGGTAGTACTGGTCTGGCGGCAAGATGGATAATTTAATAGAGGTCTATGGAAGTGGCGGGATAGATGGTTTATAGACTGTAAAATGAGTCAAACACTGAATTATTTAGGTTTTCAGGTATGATCATTTCAGAAAACCACTAAAAAATATTTCAGAGGACAGAACCAATGTGTTTGAATGGAATAAAAAGCTCATAGATCGGACGAAGAAATCAGATCCTTTTCATAGTGGCCAGAGACTCTGAGCCACTGTTATTCCAGGTATGGCTTACAAATACTGTGAATGGTGATGAGAAAAGCTGTTCAGGAGGGTTATTCACAATGGGACAATGAAAACTTGCAAAAAGATGCATACTGCTGGAATATTGTGAAGAAAGGATGACCTGTATTGAACATCTTTGTATATAGAATATTAATGTCTTCCAGTGATTATCTTTAGCGTTCCTGCCATATTGATTGTATATTTGGGACAATAAAGGGTAATATTATCTGAATTCTTACATCGGAGTGATTAACTGTATCCTTGAAAGGCCACAAATATACCCATAAAGTAATGGAATTTGCCAAACAACTGTGTCTTAATTTCCAACATTTTAAAGAATATTACATACATCTTTAGGAATAACCTTATAGTGAATGTCGGCCCTGGGATATCATTTCACTTTTTTAATCTAAATAGGTTCAATTCTACACTGATTCGTTTATTAATATCTTATCATTATAGCGGTGGGAGCTCTGGTTTTCTGATACAGGGCTTCAAACTCCTTTAAATCTGCTTATTTTGGGGGTTTGGAGCTCTGTCCATATATTAGGCAATGTATTATCATTCTATGATCTTTGCAAATATAGCCCCCAAGGCCTCTTTCCCGCGAGTGTTTATCAGTCGGCGCATAGTAGTCTATGGGGTGCCCAAATGTGCACTTGTCCCGAACAAAATTGCGCACTGAACTGAGTTCAAACAGACAACACCAAGTGCACATATTTTTTGAGAGATGCACGGCTTTTAATAAATTGCCCTCTCTAATATCATTGGTTAAAGATATAGGATAATTTATAAATGTGTGCAAAATATATATAGATCCTTTGTATTATAGTTCTATCTAAATGAGTGATCTGTTACTATCTGTGCCTCAACAGCTGTTAAAAACCTATAACTCCCAGCATCCCCTGAAATCTTCCATGTGAGCGACAGTTTGCAATCCCCTGATCTGGAAGCTTGAATGGCGATAAGCTGCAGTACCAGATATGGCCCATGGACAGGACTGGTGCTGTCTCTGGATATGAGCAAACACTTTTTTTTAAATCCTGGACATCCACTGTAGGCAGGATTTTCACACACAAACAGAAAGATTTATTTTTGAAAATGTGACTTTTTTGGCACAAATTTGCACCAGAACACTGTTTTACATGATTTGCAATACATTTATCACCAGTTTTTAGACACTTTCATATACTGCATAGGTCATTAATATCTGATTGGTGTGGGTCCACTGCTCCGCTATTTGAAAAGACAATGAGCGCTGCAACCTCTCCAGTGTATATCATGAACAACATTGTACATTTCGAGTCGGTATAGCAGATCAGTCGCTTTCCCTCAACTGGGACAGCTCTGCTCTAAGGCCACATGACAAATGAACATGACTCCATAGGCCTGCGAAGAGCACTGTAGTGTCTTCAAACAGCTGATCAGCATGGGTCCCAAGTGGCAAACACCTGCCGAAGGATATTGATGGCCTATCCTGAAGATAGGTCATCAATATTTTGGTCCCAAACAACCCCTTTAACCAATGCAATAGTTGTAGTATTAAGGTATTTTATTGAGAACACTGAGTAAACCCACGGTGCAGGAAGACCAGGAAAGTTAATGTTTTAGAATATCCTGGATTTTTGCATTGATTGCTAATAAAATGTGGTCTGATTTTTACCCAATTCACAATTAGACAAACAATCTAATAACAGACAGTACCATTCGTGTTTTTTATTGAGTACAATGAGTAAAACTCCGTGTTTATGACTTCTCCAAGAACTAAATGGCAAAAGTGGAGCAGTGGACCCACACCAATCAGATATTAATGACCTTTAAATAGATAAAATTGGACGTGTGGGTTTCACAGGTGCTTTGCCCATTAGCTATAGGCACACAAAGCCTGGTCACTGAACCATGCCTTGATTCAAACTTTCAGAAGACCTCAAAAGATGTGTTAAAGACATGTATGAAGCTAGAAAAATCTACAGTAACATTGCTAAAGACTGCGGTGCACATCAACCAATGGTTAGACATATTATCTACCAATAGAGAAAATTCAGCACTGTTGCTGTTCTCCCTAGGAGAGTCTTCATCTTAGCTGTGTCAGTGTTGTAAACCTCCATAAGGCTTACAATTCACTAGTTGTTGAGCCAACAAATTAGACAGTTTTGCATTTAGTTGACAGACCAGTGGATGGCTGAAGGCATGAGTGTTATATTTGTGCAGAAGAAGAGGAATAAATAACGGTCTTGTGATCATTCAGCACTACCAGTGTTACATAGCAACATAGTATTTTAGGCTTAAAAAAGACATGTCCATCTGGTGCGGCCCATTTTCATGCAATGTTGATCCAGAGGAAGGCAAAAGACCCTAATAAGGTAGAAGCCAATTTCTCCCATTTCAGGGAAAAAAATCCTTCCCAACTTCAAGTCTGTCAATCAGAATAACTCCCTGGATCAACAACCCTTCTGAGGTAATCAGTGACTATAACAGGTAACATTTACTATGACACATGATATTGTTACACTCAAGAAAGGCATTCATGTTCCTCTTCAGCTCTTTTAATGAGTTCACCATCACCACATTCTCAGGCAGAGAGTTCCATAGTCTCACTGCTCTTACAGTAAAGAATAGAGATGAGCGAGCACCAAAATGCTCGGGTGCTCGTTATTCGGGACGAACTTTTCGCGATGCTCGAGGGTTCGTTTCAAGTAACGAACCCCATTGAAATCAATGGGCGACCCGAGCATTTTTGTATTTCGCCGATGCTCGCTAAGGTTTCCTTGTGTGAAAATCTGGGCAATTCAAGAAAGTGATGGGAACGACACAGCAACGGATAGGGCAGGCGAGGGGCTACATGTTGGGCTGCATCTCAAGTTCACAGGTCCCACTATTAAGCCACAATAGCGGCAAGAGTGGGCCCCCCCCCCTCCCAAAAACTTTTACTTCTGAAAAGCCCTCATTAGCATGGCATACCTTAGCTAAGCACCACACTACCTCCAACAAAGCACAATCACTGCCTGCATGACACTCCACTGCCACTTCTCCTGGGTTACATGCTGCCCAACCGCCCCCCCTCCCCCCCACAGCGCACACCAAAGTGTCCCTGCGCAGCCTTCAGCTGCCCTAATGCCTCACCACCCTCATGTCTATTTAGAAGTGCGTCTGCCATGAGGAGGAACCGCAGGCACACACTGCAGAGGTTGGCACGGCTAGGCAGCGACCCTCTTTAAAAGTGGCGGGGCGATAGCCCACAATGCTGTACAGAAGCAATGAGAAATAGAATCCTGTGCCACCGCCATCAGGAGCTGCACACGTGGGCATAGCAATGGGGAACCTATGTGTCACACACTATTCATTCTGTCAAGGTGTCTCTGCATGCCCCAGTCAGACCGGGCTTTTTAATTCATAGACACAGGCAGGTACAACTCCCTATTGTGAAGTCCCTGTCGACCGACAGCATGGGCGGCTTCCTGGAACCCACCGGCGGTACATAAAAATATCCCATTGCAGTGCCCAACACAGCTGAGGTAGTAATGTCGTGCTTAATGCAGGTGGGCTTCGGCCCACACTGCATGCCCCAGTCTGACTGGGGTTCTTTACAAGTGGAAACAGATGCATTTATAATTCCCTGTGGACCCACAGCAGGGGTGGGTGCCAGGAAGCCACCGGCGGTACATAGAAATATCCCATTGCATTGCCCAACACAGCTGAGGTAGTAATGTCGTGCTTAATGCAGGTGGGCTTCGGCCCACACTGCATGCCCCAGTCTGACTGGGGTTCTTTTCAAGTGTACAGATGTAGTAAAAACTCCGTGTGCACCTACAGCATGGGTGGCTCCCTGGAACCCACCGGCGGTACATAGAAATATCCCATTGCAGTGCCCAACACAGCTGAGGTAGTAATGTCGTGCTTAATGCAGGTGGGCTTCGGCCCACACTGCATGCCCCAGTCAAACTGGGGTTCTTTACAAGTAGAAACAGATGCATTTATAATTCCCTGTGGACCCACAGCAGGGGTGGGTGGCAGGAAGCCACCGGCGGTACATAGAAATATCCCATTGCATTGCCCAACACAGCTGAGGTAGTAATGTCGTGCTTAATGCAGGTGGGCTTCGGCCCACACTGCATGCCCCAGTCAGACTGGGGTTCTTTACAAGTGGACACAGATGCATTTATAATTCCCTGTGGACCCACAGCAGGGGTGGGTGCCAGGAAGCCACCGGCGGTACATAGAAATATCCCATTGCATTGCCCAACACAGCTGAGGTAGTAATGTCGTGCTTAATGCAGGTGGGCTTCGGCCCACACTGCATGCCCCAGTCAGACTGGGGTTCTTTTCAAGTGTACAGATGTAGTAAAAACTCCGTGTGCACCTACAGCATGGGTGGGTGCCAGGAAGCCACCGGCGGTACATAGAAATATCCCATTGCATTGCCCAACACAGCTGAGGTAGTAATGTCGTGCTTAATGCAGGTGGGCTAAAAATTTATTTGATTACACTGTAGGCGAGGGCCCACAAAAATTGCTGTATCAACAGTACTAATGTACCTGAAAAAAATTGGCCATGGCCAACCAAGAGGGCAGGTGAAACCCATTAATCGCTTTGGTTAATGTGGCTTAAGTGGTAACTAGGCCTGGAGGCAGCCCAGTTTAACGAAAAATTGGTTCAAGTTAAAGTTCCAACGCTTTTCAGAGCATTGAAACATCTAAAAATTGTTTAGAAAAATTATGAGTGAGCCTTGTGGCCCTAAGAAAAATTGCCCGTTCAGCGTGATTACGTGAGGTTTCAGGAGGAGGAGCAGGAGGAGGAATATTAGACACAGATTGATGAAGCAGAAGTGTCCCCGTTTTGGATGGTGAGAGAGAACGTAGCTTCCATCCGCGGGTGCAGCCTACGTATTGCTTATGTATCGCTGCTGTCCGCTGGTGGAGAAGAGAAGTCTGGGGAAATCCAGGCTTTGTTCATCTTGATGAGTGTTAGCCTGTCGGCACTGTCGGTTGACAGGCGGGTACGCTTATCTGTGATGATTCCCCCAGCCGCACTAAACACCCTTTCCGACAAGACGCTAGCCGCAGGACAAGCAAGCACCTCCAGGGCATACAGCGCTAGTTCAGGCCACGTGTCCAGCTTCGACACCCAGTAGTTGTAGGGGGCAGAGGCGTCACCGAGGATGGTCGTGCGATCGGCTACGTACTCCCTCACCATCCTTTTACAGTGCTCCCGCCGACTCAGCCTTGACTGGGGAGCGGTGACACAGTCTTGCTGGGGAGCCATAAAGCTGGCCAGGCCCTTAAAGACTGTTGCACTGTCTGGGCTGTACATGCTGCTCGATCTACGCACCTCCCCTGCTACATGGCCCTCGGAACTGCGCCTTCTGCCACTAGCGCTGTCGGATGGGAATTTTACCATCAGCTTGTCCGCCATGGTCCTGTGGTATAGCATCACTCTCGAACCCCTTTCCTCTTCGGGAATGAGACTGGGAAGGTTCTCCTTATAGCGTGGGTCGAGCAGTGTGTACACCCAGTAATCCGTAGTGGCCAGAATGCGTTGAATGCGAGGGTCACGAGAAAGGCATCCTAACATGAAGTCAGCCATGTGTGCCAGGGTACCTGTACGCAACACATGGCTGTCCGCACTAGGAAGATCACTTTCAGGATCCTCCTCCTCCTCCTCCTCCTCCTCAGGCCATACACGCTGAAATGATGACAGGCAACCAGCATGGGTACCGTCAGCAGTGGGCCAAGCTGTCTCTTCCCCCTCCTCCTCATCCTCCTCATCCTCCTCCTCCTCCTCCTGAACGCGCTGAGATATAGACAGGAGGGTGCTCTGACTATCCAGCGACATACTGTCTTCCCCCGGCTCTGTTTCCGAGCGCAAAGCAGCTGCCTTTATGGTTTGCAGGGAACTTCTCAAGATGCATAGCAGAGGAATGGTGACGCTAATGATTGCAGCATCGCCGCTCACCACCTGGGTAGACTGATCAAAGTTTCGAAGGACCTGGCAGATGTCTGCCAACCAGGCCCACTCTTCTAAAAAGAATTGAGGAGGCTGACTCCCACTGCGCCGCCCATGTTGGAGTTGGTATTCCACTATAGCTCTACGCTGCTCATAGAGCCTAGCCAACATGTGAAGCGTAGAGTTCCACCGTGTGGGCACGTCGCACAGCAGTCGGTGCACTGGCAGATTAAAGCAATGTTGCAGGGTGCGCAGGGTGGCAGCGTCCGTGTGGGACTTGCGGAAATGTGCGCAGAGCCGGCGCGCCTTTACGAGCAGGTCTGACAAGCGTGGGTAGCTTTTCAGAAAGCGCTGAACCACCAAATTAAAGACGTGGGCCAGGCATGGCACGTGCGTGAGGCTGCAGAGCCGCCACCAGGTTACGCCCGTTGTCACACACGACCATGCCCGGTTGGAGGCTCAGCGGCGCAAGCCAACGGTCCGTCTGCTCTGTCAGACCCTGCAGCAGTTCGTGGGCCGTGTGCCTCCTATCTCCTAAGCTGAGTAGTTTCAGCACGGCCTGCTGACGCTTGCCCACCGCTGTGCTGCCACGCCGCGCGACACCGACTGCTGGCGACGTCCTGCTGCTGCTGACACATCTAGATTGCGAGACAGAGGTTGAGGAGGAGGAGGATGCTTTAGTGGAAGAAGCATACACCGCCGCAGATACCACCACCGAGCTGGGGCCCGCAATTCTGGGGGTGGGTAGGACGTGAGCGGTCCCAGGCTCTGACTCTATCCCAGCCTCCACTAAATTCACCCAATGTACCGTCAGGGAGATGTAGTGGCCCTGCCCGCCTGTGCTTGTCCACGTGTCCGTAGTTAAGTGGACCTTGCCACTAACTGCATTGGTGAGGGCGCGTACAATGTTGCGGGAGACGTGGTCGTGCAGGGCTGGGACGGCACATCGGGAAAAGTAGTGGCGACTGGGAACTGAGTAGCGCGGGGCCGCCGCCGCCATCATAGCTTTGAAGGACTCCGTTTCCACAACCCTATACGGCAGCATCTCAAGGCTGATAAATTTGGCTATGTGGACGGTTAACGATTGAGCGTGCGGGTGCGTGGTGGCGTACTTGCGCTTGCGCTCCAACACTTGCGCTAGCGACGGCTGGACTGTGCGGTGCGAGACATTGGTGGATGGGGCCGAGGACAGCGGAGGTGAGGGTGTGGGTGCAGGCCATGAGACGGTTGTGCCTGTGTCCTGAGAGGGAGGTTGTATCTCAGTGGCAGGTTGGGGCACAGGGGGAGAGGCAGCGGTGCAAACCGGAGGCGGTGAACGGCCTTCGTCCCACCTTGTGGGGTGCTTGGCCATCATATGTCTGCGCATGCTGGTGGTGGTGAGGCTGTTGGTGGTGGCTCCCCGGCTGATCTTGGCGCGACAAAGGTTGCACACCACTGTTCGTCGGTCGTCAGGCGTCTCTGTGAAAAACTGCCAGACCTTAGAGCACCTCGGCCTCTGCAGGGTGGCATGGCGCGAGGGTGTGCTTTGGGAAACACTTGGTGGATTATTCGGTCTGGCCCTGCCTCTACCCCTGGCCACCGCACTGCCTCTTGCAACCTGCCCTGCTGATGCCCTTGCCTCCCCCTCTGAAGACCTGTCCTGAGTAGGCGTTGCACACCAGGTGGGGTCAGTCACCTCATCGTCCTGCTGCTCTTCCTCCGAATCCTCTGTGCGCTGCTCCCTTGGACTTACTGCCCTTACTACTACCTCACTGCAAGACAACTGTGTCTCATCATCATCGTCCTCCTCACCCACAGAAAGTTCTTGAGACAGTTGGCGGAAGTCCCCAGCCTCTTCCCCCGGACCCCGGGAACTTTCGAATGGTTGGGCATCAGTGACGATAAACTCCTCTGGTGGGAGAGGAACCGCTGCTGCCCAATCTAAGCAGGGGCCCGAGAACAGTTCCAGGGAGTGTTCCCGCTCCTGAGCAGGTGTCATTGTAGTGGAGTGAGGAGGCTGGGAGGAAGGAGGAGCAGCAGCCAGAGGATTCGGATTTGCAGCACTGGACGGCGCAGAACTGTGGGTGGATGATAGCTTGCTCGAAGCACTTTCTGCCATCCAGGACAGGACCTGCTCACACTGCTCATTTTCTAATAAAGGTCTCCCGCGTGGACCCATTAATTGGGCGATGAATGTGGGGACGCCAGAAACGTGCCTCTCTCCTAATCGCGCAGCATTCGGCTGCGACACACCTGGATCAGGAGCTCGGCCTGTGCCCACACCCTCACTTGGCCCTCCGCGTCCTCGGCCACGTCCACGTCCACGTCCTCTAGGCTTACCCCTACCCCTCAGCATGCTGTATTACCAGTGATTTGATTTCCCAGGCAGGAAATAAATTGGCGCAAGCCTGCAGGCCAAATATAATGTTTTCGCTTTTTTGCAAAGGGAAGACCCCACTGCGTGTATTCAATGAAAAACAAGAAGTTTAATATCTGTGGTGTGGCCCTCAAAAAGTGTCACACAAGTATAGTGTAGCAGAGTTATTAACTCTAGCAGAGCAGGTATTTGCCAGTCAGGAAAGACAATGGCGCTAGGCTGCAGTAAAGCGTAGCTGGTTGCGTCTGATTTTTGTACGTTGTACACGCAGCACACACGTACACGCAGACCTTAGGACTGACACAGGCAAGCCAAATATAATTTCTTTTCCTTTTTAGCTTAGGGAAGACCCCACTGCGTATATTCAATGAACAAGAAGTTTAATATCTGTGGTGTGGCCCTCAAAAAGTGTCACACAAGTATAGTGTAGCAGAGTTATTAACTCTAGCAGAGCAGGTATTTGCCAGTCAGGAAAGACAATGGCGCTAGGCTGCAGTAAAGCGTAGCTGGTTGCGTCTGATTTTTGTATGTTGTACACGCAGCACACACGTACACGCAGACCTTAGGACTGACACAGGCAGGCCAAATATAATTTCTTTTCCTTTTTAGCTTAGGGAAGCACCCACTGCGTATATTCAATGAACAAGAAGTTTAATATCTGTGGTGTGGCCCTCAAAAAGTGTCACACAAGTATAGTGTAGCAGAGTTATTAACTCTAGCAGAGCAGGTATTTGCCAGTCAGAAAAGACAATGGCGCTAGGCTGCAGTAAAGCGTAGCTGGTTGCGTCTGAGTTTTGTACGTTGTACATAGAGATGAGCGAACGTGTTCTTCCGAGCTTGATATTCGTGCGAATATTAGGGTGTTCGTGATGTTCGTTATTCGTAACGAACACCATGCGGTGTTCGGGTTACTTTCACTTCCTTCCCTGAGACGTTAGCGCGCTTTTCTGGCCAATTGAAAGACAGGGAAGGCATTACAACTTCCCCCTGTGATGTTCAAGCCCTATACCACCCCCCTGCAGTGAGTGGCTGGGGAGATCAGGTGTCTGCCGAATATAAAAGTCGGCCCCTCCCGCGGCTCGCCTCAGATGCCGTGTGAGTTAGATGAGGGACAGTGCTGTTTGTACCGGAGCTGCTGTAGGGAAAGAATTGGTAGTTAGTGTAGGCTTCAAGACCCCCCAAAGGTCCTTATTAGGGCCACTGATAGCTGTGTGTTGGCTGCTGTTAGCAGTGGCAATTTTTTTTCTCAAAATCGCCTCTGCAGAGCGTTGCACCCGGCATTAGGGACAGAAGTGCTGCATAGGCAGGGAGAGTGTTAGGAGTGAGTGTAGCCTTCAAGAACCTCAACGGTCCTTTCTAGGGCCATATTTAACCGTCTGCAGTACTGTCCAGGCTGCTGTTAGCTGTGTTGCATTTTTTTTTACTTCTCAAAATCGCCTCTGCAGAGCATTGCACCCTCCATTGATACTGCAGGGAAAGAATTGTGTAGGCAGGGCCACAACACAGTTATTATTCATTGAATATACGCAGTGCTGCCTTTTGGTGGAAAAAAACGGAAAATATTTCTATTTGTCCTGCCTCTGTCCGTCCTAAGGGCGGTGGACACGTGTCGGCTGCGGTGCAACCTTTAAAAATCAGACGCACCCAGCTACGTTTTACTCCTGGCTTCGCCATTTGCTTTCCTTAATTGGGAAAAAAAATACCTGCTGTGCCACAGTTAATAACTCTGCTACCCTCACGTTCTGTGACACATTAGCAGGGACACAGCACAGTTATTAAACTTCTCATGTTCATTGAATATACGCAGTGCTGCCTTTTGGTGCAAAAAACCGGAAAATATTTCTATTTGTCCTGCCTCTGTCCGTCCTAAGGGCGGTGGACACGTGTCGGCTGCGTGTGCAACCTTTAAAAATCAGACGCACCCAGCTACGTTTTACTCCTGGCTTCGCCATTTGCTTTCCTTAATTGGGAAAAAAAATACCTGCTCTGCCACAGTTAATAACTCTGCTACCCTCACGTTCTGTGACACATTAGCAGGAAAACAGCACAGTTATTAAACTTCTCATGTTCATTGAATATACGCAGTGCTGCCTTTTGGTGCAAAAAAACGGAAAATATTTCTATTTGTCCTGCCTCTGTCCGTCCTAAGGGCGGTGGACACGTGTCGGCTGCGTGTGCAACCTTTAAAAATCAGACGCACCCAGCTACGGTTTACTGCTGGCTTCGCCATTTGCTTTCCTTAATTGGGAAAAAAAATACCTGCTCTGCCAGAGTTAATAACTCTGCTACCCTCACGTTCTGTGACACATTAGCAGGAAAACAGCACAGTTATTAAACTTAGATTATACATTCACTAGAGGCAGTGGGGCCTTTTGTTTTCAAAAAAGGGAAAAAATTATATTTGGCCTGCAGTCTTGCGCCAATCTATTAGCTGCCTGTGAAATCAAATCACTGGTAATACAGCATGCTGAGGGGTAGGGGTAGGCCTAGAGGACGTGGACGCGGGCGAGGACGCGGAGGCCCAAGTCAGGGTGTGGGCACAGGCCGAGCCAGTGTGGTGGCCAGGGGTAGAGGCAGGGCCAGACCGAATAATCCACCAACTGTTTCCCAAAGCGCCCCCTCGCGCCATGCCACCCTGCACAGGTCAAGGTGCTCTACGGTGTGGCAGTTTTTCACAGAGACGCCTGTCGACTGACGAACAGTGGTGTGCAACCTTTGTCGCGCCAAGATCAGCTGGAGAGGCACCACCAACAGCATGCGCAGGCATATGATGGCACAAGTCAGGGTGTGGGCACAGGCCGAGCTCCTGATCCAGGTGTGTCGCAGTCGACTGCTGCGCGATTAGGAGAGAGGCACGTTTCTGGCGTCCCCACATTCATCGCCCAATTAATGGGTCCACGCGGGAGACGGTTATTAGAAAATGAGCAGTGTGAGCAGGTCCTGTCCTGGATGGCAGAAAGTGCTTCGAGCAACCTATCGTCAACCCGCAGTTCTGCGCCGTCCACTGCTGCAAATCCGAATCCTCTGTCTGCTGCTCCTCCTTCCTCCCAGCCTCCTCACTCCACTACAATGACACCTGCTCAGGAGCGGGAACACTCCCAGGAACTGTTCTCGGGCCCCTGCTTAGATTGGGCAGCAGCGGTTCCTCTCCCACCAGAGGAGTTTATCGTCACTGATGCCCAACCATTCGAAAGTTCCCGGGGTCCGGGGGAAGAGGCTGGGGACTTCCGCCAACTGTCTCAACAACTTTCTGTGGGTGAGGAGGACGATGACGATCAGACACAGTTGTCTTGCAGTGAGGTAGTAGGAAGGACAGTAAGTCCGAGGGAGCAGTGCACAGAGGATTCGGAGGAAGAGCAGCAGGACGATGAGGTGACTGACCCCACCTGGTGTGCAACGCTTACTCAGGAGTACAGGTCTTCAGAGGGGGAGTCAAGGGCATCAGCAGGGCAGGTTGCAAGAGGCAGTGCGGTGGCCAGGGGTAGAGGCAGGGCCAGACCGAATAATCCACCAAGTGTTTCCCAAAGCGCCCCCTCGCGCCATGCCACCCTGCAGAGGCCGAGGTGCTCTAAGGTCTGGCAGTTTTTCACAGAGACGCCTGACGACTGACGAACAGTGGTGTGCAACCTTTGTCGCGCAAAGCTCAGCCGGGGAGCCAACACCAACAGCCTCACCACCACCACCATGCGCAGACATATGATGGCCAAGCACCCCACAAGGTGGAACGAAGGCCGTTCAGCGCCTCCGGTTTGCACCCCTGCCTCTCCCCCTGTGCCCCAACCTGCCACTGAGATGCAACCCCCCTCTCAGGACACAGGCACTACCGTCTCCTGGCCTGCACCCACACCCTCACCTCCGCTGTCCTCGGCCCCATCCAGCAGTGTAGTTCAGCGCACCGTCCAGCCGTCGCTTGCGCAACTGTTGGAGCGCAAACGCAAGTACGCCGCCACGCACCCGCACGCTCAAACGTTAACCGTCCGCATAGCAAAATTCATCAGCCTTGAGATGCTGCCGTATAGGGTTGTGGAAACGGAGTCCTTCAAAAGTATCATGGAGGCGGCGGCCCCGCGCTACTCAGTTCCCAGTCGCCACTACTTTTCCCGATGTGCCGTCCCAGCCCTGCACGACCACGTCTCCCGCAACATTGTACGCGCCCTCACCAACGCGGTTACTGCCACGGTCCACTTAAAGGGGTTGTCCCGCGGCAGCAAGTGGGTCTATACACTTCTGTATGGCCATATTAATGCACTTTGTAATGTACATTGTGCATTAATTATGAGCCATACAGAAGTTATAAAAAGTTTTTTACTTACCTGCTCCGTTGCTGGCGTCCTCGTCTCCATGGTGCCGACTAATTTTCGCCCTCCGATGGCCAAATTAGCCGCGCTTGCGCAGTCCGGGTCTTCTCCTGTTCTCTATGGGGCTCCGTGTAGCTCCGCCCCGTCACGTGCCGATTCCAGCCAATCAGGAGGCTGGAATCGGCAATGGACCGCACAGAAGAGCTGCGGTCCACGGAGGAAGAGGATTCCGGCGGCCATCTTCACAGGTAAGTATAGAAGTCACCGGAGCGCGGGGATTAAGGTAAGCGCTCCGGTAAGCTTTCTGTACGTCCCTGCATCGGGGTTGTCTCGCGCCGAACGGGGGGGGGGTTGAAAAAAAAACAAAAAAACGTTTCGGCGCGGGACAACCCCTTTAACTACGGACACGTGGACAAGCACAGGCGGGCAGGGCCACTACATCTCCCTGACGGCACATTGGGTGAATTTAGTGGAGGCTGGGACAGAGTCAGAGCCCGGGACCGCTCACGTCCTACCCACCCCCAGAATTGCGGGCCCCAGCTCGGTGGTGGTATCTGCGGAGGTGTATGCTTCTTCCACTAAAGCACCCTCCTCCTCCTCCTCCTCCTCCTCTGTCTCGCAATCAAGATGTGTTAGCAGCAGCATGTCGCCAGCAGTCGGTGTCGCGCGGTGTGGCAGCACAGCGGTGGGCAAGCGTCAGCAGGCCGTGCTGAAACTACTCAGCTTAGGCGATAAGAGGCACACGGCCCATGAACTGCTGCAGGGTCTGACACAGCAGACCGACCGCTGGCTTGCGCCGCTGAGCCTCCAACCGGGCATGGTCGTGTGTGACAACGGCCGTAACCTGGTGGCGGCTCTGCAGCTCGGCAGCCTCACGCACGTGCCATGCCTGGCCCACGTCTTTAATTTGGTGGTTCAGCGCTTTCTGAAAAGCTACCCACGCTTGTCAGACCTGCTCGTAAAGGCGCGCCGGCTCTGCGCACATTTCCGCAAGTCCCACACGGACGCTGCCACCCTGCGCACCCTGCAACATCACTTTAAGCTGACAGTGCACCGACTGCTGTGCGACGTGCCCACACGGTGGAACTCTACGCTCCACATGTTGGCCAGGCTCTATGAACAGCGTAGAGCTATAGTCGAATACCAACTCCAACATGGGCGGCGCAGTGGGAGTCAGCCTCCTCAATTCCTTTCAGAAGAGTGGGCCTGGTTGGCAGACATCTGCCATGTCCTTGGTAATTTTGAGGAGTCTACCCAGGTGGTGAGCGGCGATGCTACAATCATTAGCGTCACCATTCCTCTGCTATGCATCTTGAGAAATTCCCTGCAAACCATAAAGGCAGCTGCTTTGCGCTCGGAAACGGGGGCGGGGGAAGACAGTATGCCGCTGGATAGTCAGGGCACCCTCCTGTCTATTTCTCAGCGCATACAGGAGGAGGAGGAGGAGCATGAGGAGGATGAGGAGGAGGGGGAAGAGACAGCTTGGCCCGCTGCTGACCGTACACCGGCTGATTGCCTGTCATCCTTTCAGCGTGTATGGCCTGAGGAGGAGGAAGAGGAGGAGGAGGAGGAGGAGGATCCTGAAAGTGATCTTCCTAGTGAAGACAGCCATGTGTTGCGTACAGGTACCCTGGCACACATGGCTGACTTCATGTTAGGATGCCTTTCTCGTGACCCTCGCGTTGCACGCATTCTGGCCACGACGGATTACTGGGTGTACACACTGCTCGATCCACGGTATAAGGAGAACCTGCCCACTCTGTTTCCCGAAGAGGAAAGGGGTTCGAGAGTGTTGCTATACCACAGGACCCTTGCGGACAAGCTGATGGTAAAATTCCCAGCCGACAGCGCTAGTGGCAGAAGGCGCAGTACCGAGGGCCAGGTAGCAGGGGAGGTGCGGAGATCGAGCAGCATGTACATCCCAGGCAGTGCAACAGTCTTTAAGGGCCTGGCCAGCTTTATGGCTCCCCACCAAGACTGTGTCACCGCTCCCCAGTCAAGGCTGAGTCGGCGGGAGCACTGTAAAAGGATGGTGAGGGAGTACGTAGCCGATCGCACGACCATCCTTGGTGACGCCTCTGCCCCCTACAACTACTGGGTGTCGAAGCTGGACACGTGGCCTGAACTAGCGCTGTATGCCCTGGAGGTGCTTGCTTGTCCTGCGGCTAGCGTCTTGTCGGAGAGGGTGTTTAGTGCGGCTGGGGGAATCATCACAGATAAGCGTACCCGCCTGTCAACCGACAGTGCCGACAGGCTAACACTCATCAAGATGAACAAAGGCTGGATTTCCCCAGACTTCTGTTCTCCACCAGCGGACAGCAGCGATACGTAAGCAATACGTAGGCTGCACCCGCGGATGGAAGCTACGTTCTCTCTCACCATCCAAAACGGGGACATTTCTGCTTCATCAATCTGTGTCTAATATTCCTCCTCCTCCTCCTGCTCCTCCTCCTGAAACCTCACGTAATCACGCTGAACGGGCAATTTTTCTTAGGGCCACAAGGCTCACTCAAATAATTTTTCTGAACAATTTTTATAAGTTTCAATGCGCTTAAAAGCGTTGGAACTGTAACTTGAACCAATTTTTCGTTACACTGGGCTGCCTCCAGGCCTAGTTACCACTTAAGCCACATTAACCAAAGCGATTAATGGGTTTCACCTGCCCTCTTGGCTGGCCATGGCCAATTTTTCTGATGTACATTAGTACTGTTGATACAGCAATTTTTGTGGGCCCTCGCCTACAGTGTAATCAAATTAATTTTTAGCCCACCTGCATTAAGCGCGACATTACTACCTCAGCTGTGTTGGGCAATGCAATGGGATATTTCTATGTACCGCCGGTGGCTTCCTGGCACCCACCCATGCTGTGGGTCCACAGGGAATTATAAATGCATCTGTTTCCACTTATAAAGAAACCCAGTCTGACTGGGGCATGCAGTGTGGGCCGAAACCCACCTGCATTAACCCTTTCCAGTCCACTGTCTGACCTGTGAAGACATTAGGGTTTAAGGCTGTACAGCTCCGTTGTTGGTAGACGTCCGTCGGGGTTCTCTTACTGTATATTGCCAGCCTCTCTGCTGTCGGAGCCTATCCTACGTGTCAGCTCATGCAGTACTGGCTTTAGCCAGCATATAGCGCCGTTGTATAACGGCAGAAAAAGAGTAAGCCCCCTAGGAAAACCATATACAAATTGAATTGGAAAGGGTTAAGCACGACATTACTACCTCAGCTGTGTTGGGCAATGCAATGGGATATTTCGGTGTACCGCCGGTGGGTTCCAGGGAGCCACCCATGCTGTAGGTGCACACGGAGTTTTTACTACATCTGTACACTTATAAAGAACCCCAGTCAGACTGGGGCATGCAGTGTGGGCCGAAGCCCACCTGCATTAAGCACGACATTACTACCTCAGCTGTGTTGGGCAATGCAATGGGATATTTCTGTGTACCGCCGGTGGGTTCCAGGGAGCCACCCATGCTGTAGGTGCACACGGAGTTTTTACTACATCTGTACACTTATAAAGAACCCCAGTCAGACTGGGGCATGCAGTGTGGGCCGAAGCCCACCTGCATTAAGCACGACATTACTACCTCAGCTGTGTTGCGCAATGCAATGGGATATTTCTGTGTACCGCCGGTGGCTTCCTGGCACCCACCCATGCTGTAGGTGCACACTGAGTTTTTACTACATCTGTACACTTATAAAGAACCCCAGTCAGACTGGGGCATGCAGTGTGGGCCGAAGCCCACCTGCATTAAGCACGACATTACTACCTCAGCTGTGTTGGGCAATGCAATGGGATATTTCTGTGTACCGCCGGTGGGTTCCAGGGAGCCACCCATGCTGTAGGTGCACACGGAGTTTTTACTACATCTGTACACTTATAAAGAACCCCAGTCAGACTGGGGCATGCAGTGTGGGCCGAAGCCCACCTGCATTAAGCACGACATTACTACCTCAGCTGTGTTGCGCAATGCAATGGGATATTTCTGTGTACCGCCGGTGGCTTCCTGGCACCCACCCATGCTGTAGGTGCACACTGAGTTTTTACTACATCTGTACACTTATAAAGAACCCCAGTCAGACTGGGGCATGCAGTGTGGGCCGAAGCCCACCTGCATTAAGCACGACATTACTACCTCAGCTGTGTTGGGCAATGCAATGGGATATTTCTGTGTACCGCCGGTGGGTTCCAGGGAGCCACCCATGCTGTGGGTCGACAGGGACTTCACAATAGGGAGTTGTACCTGCCTGTGTCTATGAATTAAAAAGCCCAGTCTGACTGGGGCATGCAGACACCTTGACAGAATGAATAGTGTGTGGCACATAGGTTCCCCATTGCTATGCCCACGTGTGCAGCTCCTGATGGCGGTGGCACAGGATTCTATTTCTCATTGCTTCTGTACAGCATTGTGGGCTATCGCTCCGCCACTTTTAAAGAGGGTCGCTGCCTAGCCGTGCCAACCTCTGCAGTGTGTGCCTGCGGTCCCTCATCATGGCAGACGCACTTCTAAATAGACATGAGCGTGGTGTGGCATGAGGGCAGCTGAAGGCTGCCCAGGGACACTTTGGTGTGCGCTGTGGGGGGGAGGGGGGGCGGTTGGGCAGCATGTAACCAAGGAGAAGTGGCAGTGGAGTGTCATGCAGGCAGTGATTGTGCTTTGTTGGAGGTAGTGTGGTGCTTAGCAAAGGTATGCCATGCTAATGAGGGCTTTTCAGAAGTAAAAGTTGTTGGGAGGGGGGGGGGGCCCACTCTTGCCGGTATTGTGGCTTAATAGTGGGACCTGTGAACTTGAGATGCAGCCCAACATGTAGCCCCTCGCCTGCCCTATTCTTTTCTGTGTCATTCCCATCACTTTCTTGAATTGCCCAGATTTTCACACATGAAAACCTTAGCGAGCATCGGCGAAATACAAAAATGCTCTGGTCGCCCATTGACTTCAATGGGGTTCGTTGTTCGAAACGAACCCTCGAGCATCGCGGTAAGTTCGTTCCGAATAACGAACACCCGAACATTTTGGTGTTCGCTCATCTCTAGTTGTACACGCAGCACACACGTACACGCAGACCTTAGGACTGACACAGGCAGGCCAAATATAATTTCTTTTCCTTTTTAGCTTAGGGAAGACCCCACTGCGTATATTCAATGAACAAGAAGTTTAATATCTGTGGTGTGGCCCTCAAAAAGTGTCACACAAGTATAGTGTAGCAGAGTTATTAACTCTAGCAGAGCAGGTATTTGCCAGTCAGGAAAGACAATGGCGCTAGGCTGCAGTAAAGTGTAGCTGGTTGCGTCTGATTTTTGTACGTTGTACACGCAGCACACACGTACACGCAGACCTTAGGACTGACACAGGCAGGCCAAATATAATTTCTTTTCCTTTTTAGCTTAGGGAAGACCCCACTGCGTATATTCAATGAACAAGAAGTTTAATATCTGTGGTGTGGCCCTCAAAAAGTGTCACACAACTATAGTGTAGCAGAGTTATTAACTCTAGCAGAGCAGGTATTTGCCAGTCAGGAAAGACAATGGCGCAAGCCTGCAGTAAAGCGTAGCTGGTTGCGTCTGATTTTTGTACGTTGTACACGCAGCACACACGTACACTGAGACCTTAGGACTGACACAGGCAGGCCAAATATAATTTTTTTCCTTTTTAGCAAAGGGAAGACCCCACTACGTGTATTCAATGAATAATAAATGTCTTCTGGCCCTGCCTACACAATTCTATCCCTGTAGTATTAATGCCGGGTGCAATGCTCTGCACAGCCGGTTTTGAGAAGAAAAAAAAATATGCAACACTGCTAACAGCAGCCTGGACAGTACTGCACACGGATAGAAGTGGCCCTAGAAAGGACCGTTGGGGTTCTTGAAGCCTACACTAACTCCTAACACTCTCCCTGCCTAACCCCCACTTCTGTCCCTATTGCTGGGCGCAATGCTCTGCAGATCCAATTTTGGACAAAAATAAAATAAAATACTGTGCTAACACAGTACTGCACACTAGTAGATGTGGCCCTGAGAAGGGCCGTTGGGGTTCTTGAAGCCTACACTGACTCCTAACGCTCTCCCTACAGCAGCACCAGCAGCAGCACTTTCCCTCAGCTAAGTCACAAGGCATGTGTGGCGAGCCGCGGGAGGGGCCGATTTTTATACTCGGGTGACATCTGATCGCCCCAGCCACTCACAGCAGGGGGGTGGTATAGGGCTTGAACGTCACAGGGGGAAGTTGTAATGCCTTCCCTGTCTTTCAATTGGCCAGAAAAGCGCGCTAACGTCTCAGAGAGGAAACTGAAAGTAACCGGAACACCGCGTGGTGCTCGTTACGAGTAACGAGCATCCCGAACACCCTAATATTCGCACGAATATCAAGCTCGGACGAGTACGTTCGCTCATCTCTAGTAAAGAACCATCTTTTATGTTGGTGTAGAAACCTTCTTTCTCGTCATGTGCCCCTAGACCTCTCTTGATGCACCCCATTATCCTATATGCCTTGTCAGCAACTGCCTGACACTGGTTGCTCCAATAAAGTTTACAGGTAACACTAAACTCCCCAAGTCTTTGTCCATATCAGTTTTATCCAGTGTTTCGCCTTTTAGTGTAATGGTGACATATTTTTTCCTGCCCATGTGCATGACCTTATTATTTAGCAATGTTAAACCTTATTTGCCAGGTCATTAATAAATATTTTAAAAGAATAGGGCCCAGTACTGCCTCCTGTGGTACCCCACTGGTAATGATGACCCAATCAGAGTTTCTACCATTAATTACCACCCTCTGTGTTCTATCATTGAGCCAGTTACTTACTCACTTACACACATTCTCACCCAGACCAAGCATTCTCATTTTATATAACAACCTTTTATGCGGTACAGTATCAACCGCTTTGGAAATTTTTAATACCATCTTAAATACTCATTGTAAGCAGTTCATTCCTTACAGGCATAAAAGAGTAAGGAATAGGAGAAAACCAATGTGGCTCAATAAAGATGTAAAGGGGCAATAAACAGCAAAACGGAAGCATTTAAACTAACCTTCTGTATGCTCACAACAGGTGATTTTTATTTTCTTTGTACACAGTTGAAACATATACAGTAATTTTGAAGATTACCGTAGATGAAACCTCTACATTTAACAGCAGCCGTTTCCCTGGGAGCCACATTCTGTTGCTATTAGAACTGCAACAGAACTGCTTCCCTGCTTGCTATAATACTGTTATATACCTACTGCTACCACTTGGGGGAGCACACAGCACTTAAATTTGGATAACTTCCATTGAGTCCATATGTAGTTATCTCCCTCTAGTGGTTGCTGCATGAATTCCCCTATAAAGATATATTATGAATGTAATCAGCATGGAATTATAAAATTGAATGATGGACATTAATTTTCAGTTTTGCTAGAGGCTCTATGATGTGTCAGACACTCTTTACTCATTAATCTATTATGTTGCTATGCCCCATAAATACATGATCAGTAAAGGAGTTTGTAGGAGCAACTTCAATCAGTTGACCAGTAGAAATATCAGGAGTAAGACCCCCAATAATCTGATATTGATAACCTATTCTAAGGATAAACCATCAATATCAAAATCCCGGAAAACCTTCTTTAACTAGAGTGGTTTTTAGACACCAATAGGAAACATATGTTTTAAAATATATTGTTATCCCTGCTTTATCTTGGATGTTAATGTGTACAATATAAAGGAAAGTTAGTTACACCTAAACTGTACTTTGTTATTTTAGGAGGCAAGTACAGTCATACCTCTACTTTCATCGCCTTCTTCTTCGCCGATTTCCAGTTTCGCTGATTCTTCAGCGCAGAATTGCCCCTCTACTTTCGTTGCCCGCTTCTAGTTTCGCTGGCAGCCCACGTGACCTCGCTGTCCAATCACAGCCATTCATGGATTGCTCCAATCACAGCCATTCATGGCATTCAGCGCTGGCGGTGATTGGCTGAGAAGGCTGTCACTCAGTCGACTCAGCCAATCAGAGCAATCACTTGCTGGGAGGCGGGGAATTCAATCCCCAACACTAGCAACAGATGCTTTGCTGGCTTGACAAGTGCCCGGCAGCCGGCCAGAAGCTCCGAAAGCAGCGGTGGGGACCCTGACACTGGAACCGCTGCTCATTCATTTCAATGGGCGATGCAGGGCCGAAAACGATTGAGTGAACAGCCCATTGAAATGAATGAGATTAACACATAGTCCCGCTCCGTCTCCCCCTGCTATGGGGAAACCCCCCATTGGCTCCGCTCACTCTTCCTGCTTTGAGGAAATCCCAAAGCCCTGCAGAGCTTCTTCTCTCTCCTCCTGAAGCAGCTGCACTTCTCCATCTAGTAACAGTGTCCCCTCTTTTGGCCCCAGTAGTAATAGTATTACTACTGAGGCCAATATAGGGGGCACTATTGTTACTTAGGCCACTGTGGGGGTTACTATTACTACTGGGGTGAATGTAAGGGACACTATTACTTCTGAGACTGCTGTGGGGGGTCACTATTACTGCTGAGGCTTATATAGGGCACACTATTATTACTGGGGTCACTCTTCATGTGGCAGCATACCTCAAGCTGGTATATTTAAACATGGCGGAAATGCTGCAAACTTTCAGCTACAAATTACGCAGTATTTCCACTAGAAGCAATTGTCACATTCTGATCCAAGGACTGGAGCGGTTGTACAAATTGGACACAATTGTTTCCTGGCAGCGTGGAAGCATAGTCAGTCATGATGTGAAGAAATAAAAGGGGTTGTATGTGATTAAAAAATAGCTGTACAGCAGGAAATATGATAAAAATCCACCACTGCTCTAATGGTCCCTTGCTGGTCATTGTTTACTTTGCTGTGGCAATGATGTGCTGCATATCATTGGTGTTACTTGAATGTATGATACAAGATCGCTAGGGCCAGTGATTAGCTTTAGCGGTCATGTGAATGCACAGTATGTCATTGTTGCTGAAAAGTAAATAATGATGAGCAGGGGCCAGCAGGACGTGGGTATTGGAATGGTGGGAAATTGAATGGGTAAGTAATTGGGTTTTTTTTTTTCATTTTATCCCATTGCACTTTTTCATTTTGTCCCATTTCCTGCTGTCTGGCTAATGCTGGATTTACACAGGACAAATGTTGGGCAAACGATGCCGACACTTATCCCTGTGTGTCCTAGCTCCCGTGCTGTCACATAGGAGTTAGTATAGCTGGCTCACTCACGGAGCGGCCAGCAGGGGAGCGGGGCAGCAGCAGGAGATTTCTCTACTCTCACTCCCTTGCCCCTCTTTATTGACATAACAAAGTGGTCATTCAGTACTGAACGGCCATTAGTTACATTGAGCGAGGAGTGATCAGCTCGTCGTCCATCATTTATGCTGCATAAATGATGGATGATCAGCTCATCACTTGTTCAGTTTAAATTGCGGCGGTTCAGTACTGAACAGCCACTGTGTTATGTCAATAGAGAGGGGCGGGAGAGCAATAGGAGAGAAATCTCCTGCTGCCTCCCCGCTGAGAGTTTACAATACTAGCTCCTGCGCAGGTTCACAGGAGCTAGCATATGCGGGGAGGAATGTTGGGCGTCGTTTGCCCAACATTCTACCGTGTTAACCCAGCATAATTTGAAATCTCAGACGACCCTTTTAATGAATGTGACAATGAAAAACAACCATACCGCTAGATGGAGATTCATTTTAGAACAATACCTTTGCCCATTCACAGAAACAGATTTGCTACACTTTATTTGAGATCTGAGTTGGGACCCGCTCAGCCACTTACAGGCTTCAGTGGCCTTAGAAGAATATGTCACGGAGCCTGTGAGGGAATGAGCAGTCATGTGCATAATGAACAGCAGGTGACTGCTCGACACTTCTTACAGGTTCCGTGTGGTGGGTTACAGCACTGGACAGGGAACCACTGTTGCAGGAGAGTATTCAGTTGTTAAGAATCGTATGCCCTTTTTTACTTTTTTTCTTATATCACAGAAAACCCCTTTAAGCTACTGTCAGAATCTACATAGACTCCCTAGCACCAGAAGTTGTTGGCATGCCATGGACTGCTGTATTCACAAGATACAAAGGTAGCCAAACTTGACCAGTTTAAAAGACAGACACTGGCCTACCATACTACCATACTCTTGCTGTCCCTTCTCTTATTCAATTTTTTCCAAATATATATCATTTTTTAGTTTATTTTAACCCTTCAATACATCATAATTCACAGAATAAAACCCTAAAACATAACTTATAATTTATTTTAAAAAGAGGGACATAATTAAACACTTAGTCAAAAATTAAAGAACCTTTTTTAATAGAAGAGACTGTAGCTACCCAAACAAACCATTATTAAAGTAAATAATAGGATTTGAACTCAGGGCCCCAGATTTCCAAAGCCAAGAACCCTTAACCAAGTAGCTACCGTATAAAGGTACTGCCCAAAAGAAAATTCATATAGGTGGAAAAGGGTGATAATCAAAAAAGGCTGAAACCCAAATTAGAAACAATTCATAAGATGATGAGTAAGTACAGACAATGGGGCACAAACTCAGGACCTTAGCATCCAAAGGCCACAGTGCTAACCACTAGACCATAATGTTATTCCTAAGATGTTTTTAAGAGAAACATCTGAACATGAGTCAACAATGTGATGCAGCAGCCAAAAAGACAAACACAATTCTGGGATGTATTAAAAGAAGCTTAGAGTCTAGATCACGTGAGGTCTTTATCCCCCTCTACTCTTCCTAAGTCAGACCTCATCTGGAATACTGTGTACAGTTCTGGGCACCCCACTTTAAAAAAGACATAGACAAACTGGAGCAAGTTCAGAGAAGAGTTATCAAGATGGTAAGTGGTCTGCAAATCATGTCCTATGAAGAACGGTTAAAGGATCTGGGAATGTTTAGCTTGCAAAAAAGAAGGCTGAGAGGAGACTTAATAGCGGTCTTCAAGTATCTGAAGGGCTGTCACAGTGCAGAGGGATCAGCCCTATTCTCATTTGCACAGGGAAAGACTAGAAGCAATGGGATGAAACTGAAAGGGAGGAGACACAAATTAGATATTAGAAAAAATTTTCTGACAGTGAGGGTGATCAATGAGTGGAACAGGTTACCACGGGAGGTGATGAGTTCTCCTTCAATGGAAGTGTTCAAACAAAGGCTGGACAAATATCTGTCTGTGTTGATTTAGTAAATCCTGCACTAAGTAAGGGGTTGGACCGGATGACCCTGGAGGTCCCTTCCAACTCTACCATTCTATGATTCTATGATTAAGTTAATGCTAACTACAATCTCTGGGAACAAGGATAGCTAAGCATTGTATTTGTTAGTAGCCTGTCATATCAAAGACCGACTGGTTCTTAAAGAGACATAATAAATACACAATATTATTGATAAATAATCTGGAAACCCTGGTCCCGATATAGAATTCCCCCCAAAAAACACAAGGTCCACTAGACCCCTTCTTTGGGCAGTCTTTTGTGAGGGTTATTTACGATGTGTCTGGCCACTGTGTCAGTGTCTTTCTACCCACTGCCAGTCCACCATCAGGACTGGCTATCATTTACTATTTTTTGGACTCTGTTTTGTATCACGACTGTCTTTTTGGTTATGCTTCAAAGACTTTTATTCCTGATGATTTAGTGTTCAACAAGACCAACAGATACATGTTGAGTTTTCTGGCTTGTTTTTCCAGTGTTAGGCCCCCTGCGGCGGGATTGCCTGCAGAATTTCCACCCCTGACAGCCTGCATAGGATTGCATTACAATACGCAATCCTATGCAGACAGACGCAATTTGCACGCGGAAAACAAATCCCGGCATACTCTATTTCTGTGCGGGTCTCGCAGAGGCCCGCACAGAAATGTCACTCCCGGGCCAGCAGCCAGCACATCAGAGAGCGGAGCCGCGGGAGAGGTGAGCGCCACACTGGTCCCTGCAGGGGCTCGGGTCGGGATCCGACCCGGCCATCTGCAGGCGGCCTTAGGCTGGGGCACAAGCCAGTCTTGTTTTTGCACTTTATTTTTTGTTCTCTTTTGAGTCTAGTGGACCTCTGGGTTTTGGAGGGTAATTCTATATCAAAACCAGGGTATCCAGATTGTTTATCAATAAATTTGTGTATTTATTATGTCTCTTAAGGAAACAGGAACCAAATGGTCTTTGATATGGCAGGCTGCTAATAAATGCTATGATTAGCTAGCTTTGTGCTCAGAGATTGTAGTTAGTACTAGCCTGTTTCGTTGAAAAATTTCTTAGGAAAGTGTTGTGGAGGTAGTGGTTAGCACTTTGGCCTTGGGATACTGTGTTATGAGTTCGAGCCTCTTTGGAGAAAGCTTTTATTTTCCTGTGAACTATCTAAAGGTAGGTTTGTGTATATTTACTATTGTATCATCTTATGGATGGTTTCTTATTATTTGGGCTTCAGCATTCTTTGATTTTCACCTTTTTCCCACTATAGGAATTTTCTTAACCACTTAACTAAGTAGCTACCTTATAAACGCAATACCCTTATAAGGTAACTACTTGGTTAAGTGGTTACTGCCTTGACTTTGGAACTCTGAGGCCCTACTATTGGCCTCAATAAAGGTTTGGTTGGGTAACTACAGTCTCTTCTATGGGAACTTAAAAAAGTTTATTTAGTTTTTGACTAATTGTTTAACCATGTCCCTTTTTTTAAAATTATTAATATAAAAAGTTATATTTTAGGGATTTATTCTGTAAATTTTTCTAGCTTTTCTTGATCTTTTCATCCTAATTGCCTTTCAGTGATTTCTTTAATACACCATGATGTAACTGTATGTCATAGATAGCTAGTTAGTTATCTCGCTTGAACAACGAGGATCCGTAGCGCCGATCTAGAATGACCACGACCAAGAGCATTGCTCCATTCAGTGTTGATGTCGGAGGAGGTACCGTTGCCTATCTGTTGCACCCACAAGCGTTGCGGACAACCAGGAGGCCTCCGCCATCCGGCAGGGGGTCGTCTCTTGACTTTCCTAGCAATTGCTGTGGTTAGAGCACCGTGAACAGCTTCTGACAAGCGTGCAACATGACCAAAAGGTGCAAGTCGTCTCCTTGTTATTGTTTTTGTGATTGACTCAAGCCCCGTGTGAGCCTGTATCTCATTGTTTCTGATGAAGTCAAACCAATTGACACAAAAGAATCTGGTGTTGGCATCGCATGTAAAAGGACTCCAGATGTTCAGTCGTTTGTAACAGCAAGGTCCAGGTCTCCGAGCCGTACAGTAATATTGGCATTACGCAGATCTGATAAAATCGAATCTTAGTCCTGAGTGTTATGTTCTGCCTCCGCCAGAGTTTATCCAGGAAACTCATCACCGAGACTGCCAGTGCTATTCTTCACAGGATGTCTGGAAGCGCCCTTCTATCTGTGTGCTGAACGCTTCCAAGGTACACGAACTCACTGAAAGTGTCAACTCTCTTGCCGTTTACGTCTAGGTCCGGAGGGATTGTGCCGGCTCCTAGATTCTGCAGCTTGGTTTTTTGCCAGGAGATGTATGCCTAAGACAGGATGCCTCAAAATTGAGCTGTTCCAATGAGTGTCTCAGATTATTAGATGCGATATCCAAGAGTGTGACATCCAAGAGTGCGACATCCAAGAGTGCAACATCGTCGGTGTAGTCCAGGTCGGTGAAGTGGTACTCTGGAAGAGTGACCCCATTACATTGGACAAAACGCTGAAGAATCCAGTCCATAGCCCTGCAGAAGAGTGCGGGAGCCACGACGCAACCTTGTCGAACACCAGACGAGGTCTCAAAACTAGCAGAGGTTGAACTGTTGATATGGACTTTGGCGGATGTGCCTTGATGCATGTCTTTTAGTAGGTTTAGAAGGGATGTGGGGATGCCAATGCTACGCATGGGCATCCAGAGGGCTTTTCTGTCGACCGAGTTGAACGCCGCCTTGAGATTGACATATGCGACGAGGAGCAGTTTGTTAAATTCTCTATGTAACTCTGAGAGGAGCCTAAGAGCATGTATGGCATCCTTGGTGGAGCGGCCTGCCGTGAAGCCTGACACCTTGATATACACCTTGATAACACACCTTGATATACAGTTACATTGTGATAATCGCACAGACACAGGAGCTGAATGATTTCGGTAAAGTACATGATTTTGGTAACTTCTTTATTGCCCAGTAACATAAAGTTGGGCTCAGACTGGGAACAAAAATCAGTCTTGGCTATTGTTTACCACTCTGATGCAAATAGAAATAAATGGTTGCAGATTGGCAGGGACTATTTGCTATATTTAAGGGGAAAAGCCTAAAGGAATCTCTTCTTTAGTCGGCAATCTTTCTTTGAATTGGACAATCAATCAAGTAAGTTGTTGGCCTTTATGGCCCGTCAGGAGACAGCCTTGCAATACTAAGGATTAAGTCGGCTGAGGGAATCACACTCTTGGATCCAAGGTATATCCTGAATAGATTTCAACAATTCTCTAGTACCCTGTATCAATCACAGCCTGATTATTCCTCTACCGAGCTAAATACCTACTTAGCAGGCATAGTATTTCCTATATTACAAGATACTCACAAATCCCTATTAGACACCCCTATTACGAGGGAAGAAATTGAGCAAGCATTAAAGGCCATGACAAAAGGCAAGACCCTGGGACCGGATGGTATACCACTTGAGGTCTATTTACAACACAAAGAGATTTGTGCCGCACTTGCTTTTTTTTAATACAAATATATATTTGAGGAGAGCCGCCTTCTGGAATCTATGTTGGAGGCTAGCATAGTGCTTATTTTAAAGCCCAATAATGACCCGAAGGACTGTGGGTCATATAGGCCCATTTCACTATTAAACACTGATTATAAAATCCTCACTAAGATATTGGCCTCCCGCCTGAATCAAGCAACAAAAGAAGTCATACATCCTGACTAGAGATGAGCGAACACGTTCGGCCCCGCCCCTTTTTCGCCCGAACACCGAACTTTGCGAACACTTCAGTGTTCGGGCGAAAAAGTTCGGGGGCCGCCGTGGCAGCGCGGGGGGGTGCGGCGGGGAGTGGGGGGGAGAGGGAGAGAGAGAGGGCTCCCCCCTGTTCCCCGCTACTGCCGCCCGCGCCGCCGCGCATCTCCCCGCCCCCCGGCGGCACCCGGACACTTACGCGCGAACACTGCAGTGTTCGGCAAAGCCGGTGTCCGGGTGCGGATGTGTCCGTAACGGACATGTTCGCTCATCTCTAATCCTGACCAAGCAGGTTTTATTCTGGGAATGTTTACATCGGATAATATTAGAAGGACACAGGTAGTTACGCAAGTGGGCTGGAGTTTGGGGTCAGACTGGGTCTTGGCCTTATTAGACGCTGCTAAGGCATTCATAGTAACACAGTAACATAGTTTGTAAGGCCGAATGAAGACAATGTCCATCTAGTCCAGCCTGTTTATCCTCCTGTGTTGTTGATCCAGAGGAAGGCAAAAAAAACCCCAATTGGCCCCTTTGGGGGACAAATTCCTTCCCGACTTCCTAACGGCAATCAGACTAATCCCTGGATCAACCTTTAATAGTTCCTACCTGCTGTGTACCCAGATTAACAACCTAAGATTTATATCCTGTAATATCCTTTTAAAGTCCCCTTTTAAACTCCTCTATGGATTTTGCCATCACCACATCATCAGGCACAGAGTTCCACAGTCTAACTGCTCTTACAGTAAAGAATCCCCTTCTATGTTGGTGATGAAACCTACTTTCCTCTAATCGTAGCGGATGTCCTCTTGTTACCGTCGCGGTCCTGGGTGTAAACAGATCATAGGAGAGATCCTTGTATTGTCCTCATGTATTTATACATAGTTATTTGGTTGCCCCTTAGCCGTCTTTTTTCTAGAGTAAATAATCCCAATTTTGATAGCCTCTCTGGGTATTCCAGTCCCTTCATTTCATGCATTAGTTTAGTTGCCCTTCTTTGAACCCCCTCCAGCACTGTAACATCTTTCCTGAGCACCGGTGACCAGAACTGTGCACAGTATTCCATGTGAGGCTTGATAAGTGCCTTATATAGTGGGAGGATAATGTTCTTGTCCTTCACCCCTATACCTGTTTTAATGCATTCCAAGACTTTATTAGCTTTTGCAGCAGCTGACTGGCATTGGTAACTCCAGTTTAGTCTACCATCCACTAGTACCCCCAGGTTTTTTTCCATATCACTTTTCCCTAGCAGTACCCCATTTAGTGTATATTGGTGACATCTGTTTCTCCTGCCCATGTGCAGAACCTTACATTTTTCAACATTCTGTTGTGGCCATATTTAATAGAGGCACTTCGGAGATTTGGATTTGGATGCATTTATTAAGTGGATCTCTATTCTGAATAGATCTCCAGTAGCCATGGTTGTGGTAAATGGTCTGACTTCCACCTCCTTTTCACTACACAGGGGTACCCGACAAGGCTGCCTGCTCTCCCCCCTCCTGCTTTCTATCACAGTAGAGCCTTTGGCTTTAATAATTCGGCAGCATGGGTCATACAAGGGCATTGAGATCGGAGCTAGAGAGGATAGAATAAGCTTGTATGCTGATGATTTATTACTATATATGTCCAAACCTTGGCACACTTTGCCACTGGCTATCTTACTAATAGATGGGTTTGGAAGATTTTCAGGCTTATGTATTAATTGGTAGAGTCTGCTTTAATGCCCATGAGACATGAGGGTTGGCAGATAGGAGAGCTATTCCACAACCTACAGATCACTTACCCATTTAAGTATCTCGGGATTTATGTCTGTAGAGATCACACGCTGAGCTTTGCTTTGAATATTGCCTCTCTATTAACATCTCTGCAACATAAGCTCAAAACATGGAGTACTCTACCATTATCTGTGGCTGGTAGAATAAATCTTATTAAAATGATTGTTCTCCCAAAATACCTATATTGCATAGAACACGCAGACACAATTATACCCCAGAAATCTTTACAGAGTGGCAGACATGTAAATCACTAACTAAATATGGATAATAACATTCCCACATCTTGTGAATCTACCATATAAGCAGTTCTGGGTGAATCTGGAAATCACTACATTGGAACATTTGTAGATTAACGGAGTACTAGCCTCTTTTGAACAACTCCAGTAGCTGTACCAAGTCTCTAGGAATGGATTCTATAGATACTTGCAACTACGGCACGATCATACAACACAATTCCCAGAAACAAAGACAACCTTTTTCTCTGTACCCTCTAATTAGGCATAATGCGCACTTAAGACCCCAGGGGTCTGATATCGACATTGTACACCCATCTGCTGCATTCTAAAATTTCCAATATATTGGTGATGGATAGATGGAGGGGACTTATCCCCTCCCTTACTGGTAAGAAATGGGATTTCGCGAAGGCATTATATATTATGGTATGCCCAGCTGCAAACAATAAATAAACTGAACTTTATATACTTCACCAGTGCTATCTAACGCCGACTGGGCTGTATAAAATGAACAGTGTATCTGCCAACCAATGTCATTGATGCCAAGCCCCGGGTGCAAATTTCAACCATTTAATATGGAGCTGCCCACATATTTACACATACTGGAGGGAGGTTACAGAATTTCTAAGCCAGCTAATGGGGATGCCAATTCCAGTTGACCCAATCATATGCTTGTTGGGTGTTTTGGATGAGGAGCACTAGCAATTTCACGATCCGATATTCCTTACTAAGGTATTCTTGGCTCACAAAACGATAGTCTTATGCTGAATGGATAGGCATTCCCCAACACTCTCAATGTGGCAGAATATTGCTAATATTCCACTTTGCCATATGAGAACATAGTTTATAAAAATAGAAAATGCCCCGGGAAATTCCATAAGATGTGAGGGAGATGGTGTGGCTCCACGGACACAACTTCCACACAGGATCTGTTCCAAAGTTTATTGAATAGAGCTATATCTAGGGCTGGTCGGTAATGTGGACGCCAACTGGCAAATTCTACGGACACCGTAGTCTAACGCACTAATGTATTGTATTTATATGTCGGTTGTAAACAATATACTAGACATGAACGAGCATGCTCGTTCGAGCATTAGCATACTCGAAAGTACTTGTTACTCGACCGAGCACCATGCGGTGATCGAGAAAATTTCACCCTCTCCTCCCCACATGTTTAGCGGCTTTTTTAGCCAATGAACATGCAGGGAAGGCTTTGGCACCTCCTGCTATGACATGCCAACCCTGTGCACGTCTATAGCAGTGTATAGCTGGCCAGATCAGGTGGTGACCCACGAGCATAAAAACTCAGGTCACCTGATGCTTGCCTCACAGGGAGGCTGGGTTAGCTAAGGGACAGAGCTGCTGTGAATGAGGGAGAGCGTTAATGTAGGTTATAAGGAGTGTTTAGGTTGGGATCCATTTTCAAAGAACCCAACAGTCCTTTTTAGGACTACAACTCCACTTTTGCGCATCATCAATTTGGCTGCCTGGGACCAGTAGTGCGCACAAAGCATTCACAAGTATCCCGGCTGTATACTGCATACTATTACCAGTTCTATACAGTATACTGCTACTGGTGTACACAAACTATATAGGAACTAACAAAACTCCTCTCATTTTTCATTTTTTTAAATTTGTTTTTATACAAGACTGTACTCATTTTTAACTCTCTATTTTTTGCTATAGCGTATGCAAAATACCCCAGTGTGTGTCCTGTCGATCCAGACTATATAACAAAACTGTACACATTTTTCGCTGTCTATTTTTTGCTAGAATATACGCAAAATACCTCAGTGTGTGTCCTGTCGATCCATACTATATAACAAGACTGTACACATTTCTCACTGTCTATTTTTTGCTATAGTGTACGCAAAATACCCCAGTGTGTGTCCTCTCGATCTGCACTATATAACAAGACTGTATACATTTTTCACTGTCTATACAACATGATCAAAACTAGGGGTAAAGATCGAGGACGAGGACCTGGACGTGGGCGTCTGAATGAGGGTGTGGGCAGAGGCCAAGGTCATGGGCAGGGTGAAACAGTGCCTGCTGCTGAGGGAGAAGTAGAACGTTGCATATCTACACTCCCTAGCTTCATCTCACAGTTTGCAGGTCCGCGTGGTACACCATTATTAAAACGACAACAGTGTGATCAGGTGATCACGTTGATAGCCGATAACGCGTCCAGTAATTTATCCACCACCCAGTCTTCCACACAGTCCACTCACGCTAGCCAAGGGACTGGACCTGTGAATCCTCACGCTGATCCTCCTTCCTCCCAGGCACTCCAGGAAAAGGAGAGACTCAGAACAGGCATACTCACAGGAACTGTTCTCAGGTCACTTCACTGAGTCGCAAACAACGGTTCATGAGCCACCTGAGCAGTTTGTCGTGACCGATGCCCAAAATTTAGAACTTTCACAGTCTCAGGATGGACACTCACTGGCGTTTTCTTCTCCACTGCGCTGCGAGAGTAAATGAAAAGTCTCGCAGCGCAGTGCGAGAAAATAAAAGGCATCACGCCGGGATATCGCCAGTCTTTTCAATGGGGCCAGCGGCAGCAGCGCTAGCCCTATTGAAAAGATATGGAGAATGACGCAGACTTCTGCCACAGCTGTGACAGCTGTGGCAGGAGTTTCCTTCATCCCTGCGGGGACCACGGGGATGAAGGAATCCTCTGCCACAGCTGTCACAGCTGTGGCAGAAGTGCAGCATGATATCCCATTGCTTTCAATGGGATTGCCACTGCTGCCAGTCCCATTGAAAGCAGTGGTTTGTAGCAAACCCCGCAGTATGATTTTCAGGGAAGGGCTTGAAATATAAGCCCTTCCCTGAAAATCATCAATAAGTGTTAAAAAAATTTTTTTAAAATGTACTCACCTCTCCGCCGCTCAGACGCGTCCTCCGGCTGGCTCCCCGGAACTGCTGTCCAGCACTTTCAGCAGGCAGGGATATAAAAATCCCTGCCTCCTGAAAGGGCTGTTGTGCTGATTGGCTGAGGGCTCAGCCAATAGTAGTTAGTGCTTAGCTATTGGCTGAGCGCTCAGCCAATTACAGATTGTGAATTACATTCATGAATAGCTAAGATAGTGCTATTCATGAATGAATAGCTAAACACTCTGTAATCTCTCCCAGGATCTGTTTATACCCAGGACTACGTTGGTAACAAGAGGGCATCCACTACGTTTAGAGGAAAGTAGGTTTCATCACCAACATAGAAAAGGGTTCTTTACTGTAAGAGCAGTTAAACTGTGGAACTCTCTGCCTGAGGAAGTGGTGATGGCAAAATCCGTAGAAGAGTTTAAAAGGGGACTTAATGTCTTTCTGGAGAGGAAGGATATTATAAGTTATAAATCTAAGGTTAATTATTAATCCGGGTATACAGGCAGGTAGGAACTATTAGGGGTGGTTCCAGGGAACAGTCTGATTGCCATTAGGGAGTCGGGAAGGAATTTTTTCCCCAAAAGGGCTAATTGGCTTCTGCTCTTGGGGTTTTTTGCCTTCCTCTGGATCAACAACACAGGAGGATAAACAGGCTGGACTAGATGGATATTGTCTTCATTCAGCCTTACAAACTATGTTACTATGTAATTGACTGAGCGCTCAGCCAATAGCTAAGCACTAGCTGCTATTGGCTGAGCTCTCAGCCAATCAGCACAGTCCTTTCAGGAGGCGGGGATTTTTAAATCCCCGCCTGCTGAAAGTGCTGGATAGCAGTGCCGGGGAGCCAGCCGGAGAACGCGTCTGAGCGGCGGAGAGGTGAGTAAATTTTAAAAAAAAAATTTTAACACTTATTGATGATTTTCAGGGAAGGGCTTCTATTTCAAGCCCTTCCCCGATAATCATACTGCGGGGCTTGCAAGAAAGCACTGCTTTCAAGGGGATCGGTGAAAGCAATGGGATATCATTTTGCACTTCTGCCACAGCTGTGACAGCTGTGACAGCTGTGGCAGAAGTCCGTGGTATTCTCCCTATGTTTTCAATGTAGCTAGCGCTGCTGCCGCTGGCCCCATTAAAAACACTGGCAATATGCTGGTTCTATTTTGGCGTCTTTCTTGCGCTGCGAGGCGAGAGTTTTCCTGTGGTCTCGCAGTGCAAAAATGAAAATATCGCCAGTGGGTGTCCACCCTCAGGGTGATGAGGGTGGGGACTTGCAAGTAGTGTCTCAAGAGATATTTGTTGATGATGATGATGAGACACAGTTGTCTGTCAGTGAGGTTGTTGTTAGGGCAGTATGTCTGAGGGAGGAGCAGACTGAGGATTCAGAGGAAGAGCTGGTGGATGATGAGGTGACTGACCCGACCTGTGTTGGTAAGCCTACTGAAGACAGCGCTTCAGAGGGGAGGCAAGTGCAGCACCAGAACAGGTTGGAAGAGGTAGTGAGGTGGCCAGAGGGAGAGGCAGGGCCAGAGCAAGTAATCCCCCAACTGTTCCCCACAGCACCTCCTCGCGGCAAGCTCCCATGCAGAGGGCTAGGTGTTCGAAGGTCTGAAGGTTTTTTTAATGAGAGTGCGGGACGACCAACGAACAGTGGTGTGCAACCTGTGCCGCACCAAAATCAGCAGGGGAGCCACCACTACCAGCCTGACCACCACCAGCATGTGCAGGCATATGATAGCTAAGCACCCGACGAGGTGGACCGAAGGCCATTCATCGCCTGTGGGTCACACCACTGCCTTTTCCCCTGTGTCAAATGCTGGCACTGAGATGCCATCTCCCTCCCAGGATGCAGGAACGAGCGTCTCTCGCCCTGCACCCACCCCTTTACCTGCACGCCCTTCTATTGCCTCCACCAATGTATCCCAGTGCAGCGTTCAGCTGTTCATAACACAAATATTAGAGTGCAAGCGCAAATATGCAGCCACCCACCCGCATGCACAATCGCTAAACGTGCATATCTCCAAACTGCTGAGCCTGGAGATGCTGCCATGTAGGCTGGTAGAAACTGAGGCTTTCCACAACCTCATGGTGGCGGCCGTCCCTCACTACTCGGTCCCCAGTCGCCACTATTTTTCCCGCTGTGCCGTCCCTGCCCTACACCAGCACGTGTCACAGAATATCAACCGTGCCCTCACCAACGCAGTTACTGGGAAGGTCCACTTAACCACCGACACGTGGACAAGTGCTGGCGGGCAGGGACACTACATCTCCCTGATGGCACATTAGGTTAACCTGGTGGAGGCTGGGACCGAGTCTGACCCTGGGTCCGCTCACATGCTACCCACACTGAGGATTGCGGGTCCTACTTCGGTCATGGTTTCTCCGACTTATTATGCCACCTTCTCCAACCCCCCCTCCTCTTCCTCCTCCACCTTTCAATTACCTTCTGTGAGCACGTCACCTTCAGTCGGTAGCTCAAGGCGCTGCAGTACTGCCATAGGGAAGCGTCAACAGGCTGTGCTGAAACCAATGAGCTTAAGTAACAAAAGCACACTGCCCAAGAGCTGTTACAGGGTTTGACGGAGCAGAAAGATCTGTGGCTTTCACCGCTGAACCTCCAACCAGGCATGGTCCTGTGTGACAAGGGGCGTAACCTGGTGGCGGCTCTGCAGCTTGGCAGACTAACACACGTGCCATGTCTGGCCCACATGTTCAATCTGGTGGTTCAGCGCTTTCTTAAAAACTACCCCAATTTGGATGAGCTGCTCAGCAAGGTGAATCGCATGTGCGCACATTTCAGAAAGTCCACCACAGATGCTGCAACCCTCAGGACACTGCAACAGCGCTTCCAGCTGCCAGTTCACTGTCTATTGTGCGACGTGCCCATGTGCTGGAATTCAACTTTGCACATGTTGGCCAGGGTTTACAACCAGCGGAGAGCTGTTGTTGAATAAGAGCTACAACATGCACGTCGGAGTGGTATTCAGCCTCTGCACTTCTTCACACAGGTGTGGGCATGGATGTCTGACATCTGTCAGGTGTTAGGAAACTTTGAGGAGTCAACACAAATGGTGAGTGATGATGCCGCCATTATCAGCGTAACCATCCCGCAGCTTTGCCTGCTGAGAAGGTCGCTGCTAAACATTAAGGCTGACGCTTTGCAGATAGAACAGGAGATGGGGGGTGACAATACGTTGCTTGATAGCCAGACCACCCTCAGGTCTGTTTCTCAAAGCGTATTGGAGGAGGAAGAGGGGGAAAAGACTGCTGCCCACACTGCAGAAGGTACCAATGCTACTTCCTTCACATCTGTTCAGCGTGTATGGGCTGAAGAGGAGGAGGAGAAGACTAAGAGTCATCCTCCTAGTGAGGACAGCGATGTGTTGCGTACTGGGATTCTGGCACACATGGCTGACTTTATGTTAAGCTGCCTTTCCCATGACCCTCGTGTTAGACGCATTCTGGCCAACACGGATTACTGGGTGTTCACCCTTCTCGACCCTCAGTATAAGAAAAACCTTTCTACTCTCATTGACGAAGAGGAAAGGAGTACGAGAGCGATGCAATACCACAAGGCCCTGGTGGAAAAGCTGATACTAAACTTCCCATCTGACAATGCAAGTGGTAGAGGACATAGTTCAGTGGGCCAACTAGCAGGGGAACATTCTCCAATGGCCTTTGCCAGTTTTTAGCATCCCAGCCAGACTGTGTCACCACTCCCCAGTCTAGGCTGAGTAGGAGGAAACAGTGTAAAAAGATGGTGAAGGAGTACATAGCCGACCATACCAATGTCCTCTGTGATCCCTCTGCTCCATACAACTATTGGGTGTCAAAGCTGGAACGTGGCACGAACTTGCGCTATACGCCTTGGAGGTGCTGGCCTGCCCTGCTGCTAGTGTGTTATCAGAGAGGGTGTTTAATGCTGCTGGGGGGATTATCACAGATAAGCGTACCACCTGTCAACTGACAGCACCAACAGTCTTACACTTATTAAGATGAACAAAGCCTGGATTTCCCCAGACTTCTCTTCTCCACCGGTGGAAAGCAGCTTAACATAAAGTTTTTTTTAAGCTGGAACTGGAGAACCATGCACCCTCTATCACCTCAAAAAGGGTAGAAGTAGCTTGGTCTATCCTTCTCTATCTTCCTCCTCCTCGTCCTCCTAAACCAGCATGTCAGCACACTGAACAGCCAATTCTTCGGAGGGCCAAAAGGCTCTGTAAAAACTATTTTTTTCGGAGGGCTGCCTCCAGGTTCTCGCCCCCAATTTTGAAGAGATTCACCACTAGAGTTCAACAAATGTGCTGCTTCCAGCTTCACACGCCCACAGAGTCCACAAATGTATCCCAGTGCAGTGTCCAGCTATCTCCCACCGAGACAGAATGAATTGTTCTGGTTTGGCCACTCTAATTTCTTCATAGTACATGCTGTCTTTCCCTGGGGCACTGGTTAAAAAGCCCCTCGGGGAGAGGCAGGGGCTGGGACAGGCAGTAGCTTGCTTGTCGGTGGACCGCCACCTGGATCCCATTAAGCAAGTACGAGCTCTATGTTAAAAAAATATTTCAGGGGTTCACCTGCACTCTGGGTAAACAAATCTTTCAGGGGTTCGCCTATACTCTTGTTAAACAAATGTTTCAGGGGCTTGCCTATACTCTTGGTGAACAAATACTATGCACTCTCGCTCTTTCAGGTTCTGCAATATTGGTGAAAAAAAAATCATTTTTTTAAAATGGGTGGTTTTTTTTCATAAAAAATTTAGAAGTATTGGCCTGTGAGTCCCCCCTATGCTGGCGTTTGTGGCTAATGAAATGCTGCGATGGAGGTGGCATGGGATGGCACTTACAATCATACATTAATTTGTGTATGATTTGTCAGCTATGAAGCACAATTTTTAAAAGGGTCACTCGGCGTACGGAAACGTATCCCAGTGCGGTGTCCATCTTTCGCCACTAATTTCTTTACAGTTCATGGTGTCTTTCCCTGGGGCACTGGTTAACAAGCCCCTCGGGGAGAGGCAGGGGCTGGGACAGGCGGTAGCTTGCCTGTCGGTGGACCGCCACCTGAATCCCATTAAACAAGTACAAGCAGTCGCTCAAAAAATCTTTCAGATTTTTACCTGCACTCTTGGTAAACAAATCTTTCAAGGGTGCACTGATACTCTTGGTAAACAAATCGTTTTAGGGGTTCACCTGCACTCTTGGTAAACAAATCTTTCAGGGGTTCAACTACACTCTTAATAAATAAATCTTTCAAGGGTTCACCTATACTCTTGGTAAACAAATCTTTCAGAGGTTTTCCTGCACCCTGGGTAAAAAAAATCTTTTGTTTTAGAATTGGTTGTTGAATTGTGGAGATGTGTAGAAGTACTGGCATCTGAGTCCCCTTTATGCCCACGTTTGTAGCTCATGAAATTTTGTGACGGAGGTGGCATGGGATTGAAATTATGATCATACGTTAATTTATCAGCAATTCTCATCAGCATTGTGGGCTATCGCCCACAATTTCAAGGAGGGTCGCTGTCAGGCCCTGCCACCCCTCTGCAGTGTGTGTCTCCTGTTCCTCCTCATCCAATATGCATTTACAAATAACATGAGGGTGGTGTGGCTATCAAGCAACCGTGTGGCATGAGGACAGCTGGATCCTGCGCTGGGAAACATTTCATTACACTGTGGACTACTGAGTAGGCGAAGGGGTGCGTCTTACCCCGTCTGGAATGGGGACAGCTGGACACTGCGCTGGAAAAATTTTCAGTACGCTGTGGACGCAGACTCATGCCTGCATCCTGGGGGGATGGGACAGCAATGCCAGCATGTAACACAGAAGAATAGGCAGTGGTGTCACCCGCACCCGTCGTTACTTGAAACGAGCTCTCGAGTATTACAAAAAGCTCTGCTCAAGTAATGAGCACCCGAGCATTTTGGTGCTCGCTTATCTCTACAATGTACCTGTCTAATTCTCCCTTAGCTTGATAAAATTATGATGTATGCTAAGTCTACTATTCATATACTGTATGGTATATTTATTGTTCAATAAAACGAGTTAAAAAAAAATCAGTCTTGGCTAACAAATGACAGCAGTTTACACTTTAGTAAGTATAGTTCCAATCAAAACTATTCAACCCACATTACAAATTAGGTTTATTTGCTAAATTTACAAACTTTCAGCTGTTTGCAAAAAACAATTAAATAAAAACAATTTAAACAATTTAAAGGGATGCTGTCATCAGGTTTACTCTGCCTGAACCCCATTGCCCCCATTGGCATTTTATTCTGAAACGCTACAGCATTTCAAAATAGACTTTGAAGTTTAACTTGGAGCTAAGCCTCTTTCTGCCTGCTGAATGCAGAGTGAGAGCTCTCTCCATATATACAAGCATTGTTCAGATAAACCACCCACAGGGGTGAAAGGATTCCCTGTCCTGGGTTCATGATGGCCCTGGATCAGGCAGCATAAACCTGATGATAGAATCTCTTGACGTAGCTTAACAAAACTAATATAACTAGTGGTTTCTCCAAATTCAACATGAATGCCACTTTTAATGACTGCTGCAGTCTCAAGATTGTTCAACCTCCTGAACAGAATTCCTCATAGGAGCACACATTTGCAAATCAGGTGTTGTCTTAAGCACATCAGATGTAACTAATCAAGAGCTTAATTAGTTAATCAGATATGCTTGTGAAAAACATCAAATGCCTGTTTACAAGTGTACTTAGAAGGATTTATGCTGTTTTGAAGACAAAGGGTCAGATTTCTCTTTTGTTCATTCACTTAGTATTTTGTTAATTGCCAAAAAACTATTTGCATTTCTATTTTAAAAAGCATTCTTAATTTGCAGACTTTTTTCCATACCTGCCTTAGGCTACCTGTCCACGGGTGGTGCGGTATCCTGTGGTGGATCTCCGCCACAGGATACTGCCGGCCGGGAGCAGGAGACCGCAGACGGATCTCTGCTGTCAACCTATCTGACAGATAGGCTGACCGTGGAGAATCGCGGCAAATCGCAGCATGCTGCGATTGCCAGCTGCGAGTGGAGAATCGCAATGATTCTCCACTCGTGAACAGGGGGAAAGCGCTCTCCGTAGCAACGCTATGGAGAGTGTTCACTGCGTTCCCCGCGGCCAGATTATCGCTGCGGGGAACGCAATTCAAACCCGCCCGTGGACAGGCAGCCTAAAGGTTTAAGGGTGTATGCCCACAGACGGATTTCTACCGCATTTCACGCGGCGGAAATCTGCGTGTGAATTCCACAGCTATTAGGTTTTATTTAACCTAATAGCTTTCTGCCTGACAATGCTCACATACGGATTTCTACCACAAATTTCTGCAGCAGGAAGTAAATCGCAGCATATTCTATTTGTCATGGATTTATACTGCGGGAGGTCTCCATTAATATAGCATTAATAGAGACTGCAGAATTCCACAATCACCAGCAGGCACTTTTGTCCAGCCTTTGTTTGAACACTTTCATTGAAGTAAAACTCACCACCTCCCGCGGTAACCTGTTCCACACATTGATCACCCTAACTGTCAGAAAGTTTTTTCTAATGTCTAATTTGTGTCTCCTCCCTTTCAGTTTCATCCCATTGCTTCTAGTCTTTCCCTATGCAAATGAGAATAGGGATAATCCCTCTCCAATATGACAGCCCTTCAGATATTTGTAGACAGCTATTAAGTCTCCTCTCAGCCTTCTTTTTTGCAAGCGAAACATTCCCAGATCCTTTAACCGTTCCTCATAGACCTTGATTTGCAGACCACTCACCATCTTTGTAACTATTCTCTGAACTTGCTCCAGTTTGTTGATGTCTTTTTTCAAGTGGGTGCCCAGAATTGGACACAGTATTCCAGACGAGGTCTGATTAAGGAAGAGTAGAGGGGGATAATTACCTCACATTATCTAGACTCTATGCTTCTCTTAATACATCCCAGAATTGTGTTTGCCTTTTTGGCTGCTGCATCACATTGTTGACTCATGTTCAGTCTATTAACTATTAGTATACACAAATCTTTTTCACATGTGCTGCTGCTTAGCCCAATTCTTCTCATTCTGTATGTGCATAGTTCATTTTTCTTGCTCAGATACAGGACTTTGTGTTTCTCCTTGTTAAATACCATTTGGTTATTCGCTGTCCACTGTTCAAGCTTTTCTAGATCTTTTTAAATATTCTCTCTTCCCTAGCTTGTAGTTGCTCTAGAACCTGGAGAGCAAGGCAAATGTGGGATGGAAATATGCCTCAACGGATGAAGAAGAACTTTTTGCAGCTGCAGATCCAGGAGTGCATTTTGATTTCATAAGATGCTAAAATAAAAGCTGGCAGTACACTGGCAGTACATTTTTCATGTACATTTATACACTTCGAAACCACTATACCACGAAATTGACCATAATGAGCGAAGCAATCATCACAGGCAGACCAAGGGAAGGAAAGAAAGCCCATACTTATTACACCATTTGTTGTCACCATATTACTCAGTTGCAGAATGTGAAAGGAAAACCAGTGTGCCACTGCTGTGGGTACAACAGCAATCCCTGTGTGCTCCAACTGGCACATAAGGTGCAGCAAAGCATGGCTGAGCCTTACTTTATATAATATGCTAGAAAGGGTACTTTAGTTGAATTTTTATTTGATTGGTTTTGATTTTTTGCTTTTCAGTGATATGCTGTAAATGTTAATGTAGGGACTCATAAAGATAATGAGGAACATTGACTCTAATATTAACTAATAACACGGATTTATCAGTATTTACCATTGTTTTCTGGCAGTCAACAGTCTGGCTTTAGATATCAGGACTCAAACCCAGGAGCTACTTGGGTTCGAATCCAGACCGGTAGTTCTCCCTGTTGAGTCATCCAAGCCATTAAACAAATTCCTCTGCATACCCTAGCCTTGTTCCTTGTTCCCGTTAGCCTAGCTCCTGCCTACCTGTCCTGGCCCTGCCCTGCTGCTGACGACCTCTAGCTCTCCTCCCAACAATGCTACCCTCCTCCTCTGTACTGCAAACCATGACCACCTGCTGACAACCTCTGGATTCCTCCTAACTACAGCTACTACACCCGCTACTCCAAACCCTGTGCCAGAAATGTTACAAAAGAATCTCACCACAATGGAGTCTGTAGAAACCACCCTGATGAAACAAGTTACAGAGCACCAAGAGTTTTGTGCCTCCTATCAGGAAAAGTTTTCTGGACTACAGACACTGGTGCTTGATCAACAGGAGGAGATAACCAGCTTACGGAAGCAGCTTCTGAATTTGCATCACTCAGGCTCTGATGTCCGCATGTCACTGTCTGCAAAATTCGGTGGGTATCATCATCAGTATAGAGGCTTCCTTAATCAATACTGGATTTATTTCCAGATGCAGCCCACCTCATTTACTAGCGACAGAAAGAAGGTGTTTTTTTATTATTAATCTTCTCACTGACGAGGTGCTCACATGGGCCTCGCCGTACATAGAGACCATCAGCAATCTCCTCAACAGCCTTGCTGCCTTCACAACCACTATGGCCAAAATCTTTGACAACCCCAATCACTGTACTACAATCAAAGGGAGGTCACACAACCTACGAAAAGGGTGACGTTCCGTTGCAGAGTATACAGCAGAATTTCGTAATTGGGCGAATGATACCACATAAAACCCAGACGCACAAGAGAGCCAATTTCATTGGAGATTGTCAGAGTGGGTAAAAGATGAACTTGCTAGTGTGCAGACCCCTGATAACCTGGAAGATTTCATTCAGCTATGCATCCAAATTGACCAGAGACTTTCTGATCAGCGAAAGCAGAGACTGCAGGGTTTTGACACCAACACCCCTTACTCCTTTAGTCAAACAACATTGAGTCTCCAGCCAAGGACTGAAGCTACACCAGAACTGATGGAGGTTGACATCATCTGCAAACCCCTTTCAAAAAAGAAAGGCGCCATGCTGAAGATCTATCCCTTTATTGTGGAAGCTCGGAACATTATGCATTAAACTGTCCAAATAAATTCCAAAGGACCTTTTGCTCTAGCCAACGTCAAGATCCCAACCAATCCAGCTGTCATGAAACAAGGGGATGCCACCAAACACATCTTTGCACCGGTAGTTCAAGATTGTGTGAAAACCCTTCCCCTGCTCCACTATTTTGCCCTCCCAATAGAGATCTTAATGAGAAATCAGAAGACGTAGTGCTCAGCGATCTTGGATTCAGGAGCAGGAGGAAACTTCATGGACTTAAAATTTGCTCTTGACAAAAACATAACCACCAGACTTAAGTCCATGCAGACTTATATGGAAACCATGGATGGGTCATTTTTGACCTCGGGACCGGTCACACAGGCAACAATCGAACTGGAGCTCTGCATAAAACTTGATCATCAAGAAACGATCAGCTTCCAGCTCATCTCGTCCATTAAATTTCTAGTAATTCTCAGGATCCCCTGCTTTTTTACCCATAATCCCTCTATCAACTGGGAATCAAGGACCATTGCCCTCTTTTCAGAATTCTGTAAAAAGAACTGCCAGATAACACCATCTGCCCTTAAACCAATGCAAGACCCCGAAGAGGGTCAACGGGACTTTGAGTAGTTACCGGTTCAATACCAGATGTTTAGAGATGTCTGCAGCAAGAAGAAAGCTGACTAGCTGCCATCTCATCGGCCCTATGACTGTGCTATTGAGCTGCTCCCTGGATCTTTTATTCCATTTGAGCGTATCTACAAGGTCTTGGAACCAGAGTTAAAAACTAGAGATGAGCGAACACCAAAATGTTCGGGTGTTCGTTATTCGGAACGAACTTCCCGTGATGCTCGAGGGTTCGTTTCGAACAACGAACCCCATTGAAGTCAATGGGCGACCAGAACATTTTTGTATTTCGCCGATGCTCGCTAAGGTTTTCATGTGTGAAAATCTGGGCAATTCAGGAAAGTGATGGGAATGACACAGTGACGGATAGGGCAGGCGAGGGGCTACATGGTGGGCTGCATCTCAAGTTCACAGGTCCCACTATTAAGCCACAATAGCGGCAAGAGTGCCCCCCTTCCCCCCCACTGTCAGCATAAAGATCGTCCTCCTCTGGCACAGCTGTAACAGCTGTAGCAGAGAAGAACGATGTTTGCCCATTGAATTCAATGGAGCGGCAATACAGCATGTTCCACTGAATGCAATGGGCTGCCGGCGATCGCAGGATGAATGGTCGGAAAGGGGTTAAATATATAACCCCTTTCCTGCAATTCATCCAGAAATGTGTTACACTAAAAATATATACCGGCGTATAAGGCGACCGGGCGTATAAGACGACCCCCCAACTGTCACCTTATACGCCGGCAATACAGTGGAGCAAAGAATAAAAAGCATTACTTACGTTTTTAGATGATCTGCGGTGCTCCTGCAGGCTGTCACTCCCTCCTAATCCACGGCAGACAAGCTTTCTCTATGAAAGGCTTTAAATCCCTGCCTCCAGGAAGACACGTGCCTTCAGCCAATCACAGCCAATGACAATGATGTCATTGAATGGCTGTGATAGGCTGTGTTTCTGGAGGCGGGGATTTCAAGCCTTGAAATCCCCGCCTCCAGAAACACAGCCAATCACAGCCATTCAATGACATCATTGTCATTGGCTGTGATTGGCTGAAGGCACGTGTGCTTCTGGAGGCAGGGATTTAAAGTCTTTCGTGGAGAAAGCAATACTCTGCCGTGGACCAGGAGGGAGTGACAGCCTGCAGGAGCGCCGCAGATCATCTAAAAACGTAAGTAATGATTTTTATTCTTTGCTCCACTGTATTACCGGCGTATAAGGTGACAGTTGGGGGGTCGTCTTATACGCCCTGTCGCCTTATACGCCGGTATATATTTTTAGTGTAACACATTTCTGGATGAATTGCAGGAAAGGGGTTATATATTTAACCCCTTTCCGACCATTCATCCTGCGATCGCCGGCAGCCCATTGCATTCAGTGGAACATGCTGTATTGCCGCTCCATTGAATTCAATGGGCAAACATCGTTCTTCTCTGCTACAGCTGTTACAGCTGTGCCAGAGAAGAAGGATTTGTCTTCTATATGTTCTCAATGGGGTCAGCGCTGCTGCCGCTGGCCCCATTGAGCGCATATAGAATGCATCCATAGCGAGCAGCGGGAGGGGCAGATTTCAATACTCGGGTGACACCTTATCTCCCCAGCCACTCACAGCAGGGGGGTGGTATAGGGCTTAAACGTTGCAGGGGGAAGTTGTAATGCCTTCCCTGTCTTTATATTGGCCAAAAAAAAGCGCTAACGTCTCAGGGAAGAAAGTTTAATTTACCAGAACACCGCATGGTGTTCGTTACGAATAACGAACATCCCGAACACCCTAATATTCGCACGAATATCAAGCTCGGACGAACGCGTTCGCTCATCTCTATTAAAAACCCTTCGGGAACATTTGGATGAGAATCTAAAAAAGGCCTTCATCCGTCCCTCTTCCTCCCTGATGGGAGCACCCATTTTCTTCATTGAAAATAAAAATTCTACTCTTTGACTGTACATTGATTACCAGGAACTAAACAAGATTACTATTGAAAATCACTACCCTCTCCCGTTAATCCCAGAACTGCTGGAGAGGCTTCAGGCAGTCAAAGTATTTACTAAATGGGACCTCAGAGGAGCATGTAATCTGGTATGGATCCACCCTGGAGATGAATGAAAGATGGCTTTCAGAACAAAATATGGACACTTTAAATCTCTAGTGATGCCGTTCGATCTCTGCAATGCTCCCGCTACCTTCCAGCACTTTATCAATCACACATTTCGAGACCTATTGGATCAATTCATAGTGGCATTCTAGATGAAATCCTCATCTTCTCTAACAATTTGGAGGAACATTGCAGGCATGTTCAGATGGTCTTGGAACAACTCCAAAAGAATAACCTCTACATCAAACTAGAGAAGTGCGAGTTTGAACAGACTGAAATGCAATTCCTGAGATATATTATCTCCCCAGCACGATTAAAGCCATCCTGAATTGGCCCATTCCAAGAAATTTGAAGGTAGTACAGCGCCTGATCGGTTTTGTGAACTTCTACAGAAGATTTATCAAGGACTTCTCAAGAGTCATCTCTCTCATCACTGAAGTCATAAGCTGCTTTGGAGAAACTAAAGAGTCTGTTTACTTCAACATCAGTACTGATCCACCCAAGACTAGAATTGGCTTTTGTTATGGAGGCGGACACCTCTGATTCTGCTGTGGAAGCTATCCTGTCACAAAGAGCCGAACATAAGATGCAAATACATCCTTGTGCATTACTATCCTACACCTTATCACCTTTGGAGATAAACTATGGTGGTTTTCACCAAATGAAGGCACCTCTTGGAAGGAGACCATCATCCAGTAATGGTTCTTACTGACCATAAAAATTTTGAATTCCTTCATTCTGCCAAGAGGTTATCTGCAAGATGGCAAGGTAGATACAGTGTCCAGGATATTTTTGGAGCCTGAAGAGCAGTCAAATACAGATCACTCAATTCTGTCCCACCAAAATTTTGTGGGTATCCTGCATTCTGAGGACCTCCTAACAAAGCTTAAGGGAAGCTACACAAGTGACCCCTTCCTGAGTTGTCCTTCAAAGGATGTGAAGCTCTCTTTCAAGAATAGACTTTGGAGGCGAGAACATCACCTACAACTTTCCAAGGCTGATTGACTGAAAGTCCTCAAACTGTCCATGATTCCAAGCTGGCTCGCCACCTTTTGGGTCACAAAGACTCTGGAACACCTGCTTTGTTCCTTCTGTTGGCCCAATTGCAGGAGGGATGTGAAGAGATATGTCACCTCTTGCAAGGTATGTGCCTGGAACAAGACACCATAAGCTCACCCTCTAGGCTACCTATACCCTCTTCCTATACCATCCAGGCCATGGGGATTTATATTGATGGACTTCATAATTACTCTGCCGCCTTAAAAAGGAATAGCTACCATCTTTGTTGTCATGGACCGACTTACAAAGATGGCTCACTTTGTACCAATAGAAAACATTTCCCTCACTGAGCACACCGCAGAGTTAATGATCCGGGAAGTTTTCCAATTACATTGAATTCCGGATGATATAATCTCAGACAGAGGGGTTCAGTTCACCTCGAAGTTTTGAAGACACTTCAGTGCGATTCTGGGGACTACTGTGAGTCTCTCTTCTGCTTTTCATCCGCAGTCTAATGGCCAGACCGAGAGAACTAACCAGATGCTGGAGCAGTATCTCCGCTGCTTCATCTCCCATTGCCAAGTAGCCCCCACCTTCCAAGTGGGTAACAAGGTGTCGTTTTAAGTGTCATGTACCCTCTCCCAAGCTTGGGCAAAGATTTATGGGGGCCTTCCAAATCACCGCAAGGATCAGCCAGTTGGCTTTCTGTTTAAAACTTCCAGTCAGCCTGGAAGTCTATCCTGTCTTTCACATATCCTTGCTCAGACCATTCCAACACCTTCTCAGTAAGAAACAAGCTCCTCCACCAGTGTGGGTCCAAGGGGAGAAAGAGTTCGTGGTAGACAAAATCTTGGACTCGAGACTCCATTGTGGGAAATTGCAATACCTAGTGAAATGGAAGTGGTATGACCCAGAAGCCAACAATGTCCATACTCCCAGGCTCACAAAAAGGTTTTTTGCCTTTTGGGAAGGCTGTAGACTGTACTTCGACCTGCGACCCCACTCTTCTGGCACCGAGTACCAGAGAGTTGGCATCGTGATTTCACGCCTGAGAGGAGACCCTCAAAATTGGGCCTTCTCCTTATCCCCAGACTCCCCCACTCGACTGTCGCTAGAAGCCTTTTTCTCTGTTCTAGGGCAGATCTACGATGAACCTGACCGGGCCGCTTACGCGGTTTCGAAACTTTTGTCCTTGCGCTAGGGTCGGAGGTTGGCGGAGGATTATTGTTCTCAGTTCAGGCAATACTGTATGGAGTCGGGGTGGAACGATTCAGCCCTCAAGGATGTGTTCTTGTCCGGCCTATCCGAAGGTCTTAAGGATCTGCTGGTTGCGCATCCGGAGCCGAGGACTCTGGAACAAGCGATGTCGCTATCCATTTGAGCTGATCGCCGACTGAGGGCCAGGCAACCCGCTAGGACCAGTCCGACTACTTCACCTGCAGATCAAACCACTCCACTTTCCCTCGCTGAACCCATGGATTTGGGTACTATGTCATCTCAACAGCGAAGGGAATACAGACTAAGAAAGAACCTCTGTCTGTCCTGCGGAGAACCTGGTCAACGGGTCGCTAACTACGGGAAGAAGTCCCAGCCGGAAGATATTCCGCTCCTAGTCAGTTGTCGGGAGGACGGTCTAGGAGCTAAGGTACTCCCCGCAGTGTCTAAGATGTTCTTGCCCTGCACTTTAGAGTTTGGTTCTTTCTCTCATACAGGACAAGCCTTTGTCGATTCTGGGGCTGCAGCGAATTTTGTTAATTTTGACTTTGTGAAGCAGATTTCTAGTTTCATGGTACATCTAGACCCCCCGATTCAGGTCTCTGGGGTAGACTCCACGCCATTACGGTACGGTCTCGTCAATTTAGTTACCCCGGAGTTAAAATGTTCCATTGGTGCTGTGCATACTGAGGCCTGAACATTTTTGGTGATGAAAGACTTGTCTGTGGACCTAGTCTTGGGACTCCCTTGGTTAAAGAAACACAATCCTGTGATCAATTGGGAGTCTTTGGAGTTGGTCAAATGGGGCTCTCGGTGTTCCAGGCACATGAGCCGGGTGAACTTGGATGCCTCGGTGTTGGAGGGTCTTGAGTTGCCGGAATACATCTCTGAATTTTCTAACGTGTTTTCTAAACAGTTATCTGAAGTCTTGCCTCCCCATAGGGAGTTAGACTGCAAGATTGAGCTGGTCCCGGGTGCCAAACTTCCTAAGGGGAGGATCTACAATGTAACGGTTCCAGAGAGGGAGTCCATGAAGGACTATATTCAGGACAGTCTGGCCAAAGGGCACATCCGACCCTCAGAGTCTCCTACTGGGGCCAGGTTCTTCTTCGTTGAGAAGAAGAATGGGGGTCTCCGACCCTGTATTGATTACAGGGAACTCAACAAGATCACCGTCAGAAACCAGTATGCGCTTCCTCTCATCCCTGATCTCCTCAACCAGGTTTCTGGGGCTCAGTGGTTCTCCAAACTCGACTTGAGGGGAGCCTATAACCTGATTCGTATACAAGAAGGGGATGAGTGGAAAACCGCCTTCAATACACCACTTGGGCACTTCGAATATCTCGTTATGCCTTTTGGTTTATGCAATGCCCCGGCGGTCTATCAAGGGTTCATGAACGCCATTTTCCAGGATATCATGGGTGTATTCATGGTGGTTTACCTGGATGATATCTTGATCTTTTCCTCGGACTGGGAAGAACACTGTGCCTATTTACACACTGTACTGACTCGCCTTAGGGCGAACAAGTTATTCGCTAAGTTTGAAAAGTGTGTTTTTGGTGTCCAGAAAATATCCTTTTTGGGATATTTCATTACACCTTCTGATATTCAGATGGATCCCATTAAGGTGAAGGCCATCATGGAATGGGCTCAACCAGTCTCTTTGAAAGCATTGCAACAGTTCTTGGGCTTCGCTAATTACTACCGTAAATTTATTAAGAACTTCTCCGTGGTGGCTAAACCTTTAACGGATCTCACTAGAAAAGGGGCTGATGTGAGTACCTGGTCTTCAGATGCACTTGCAGCTTTCTCCTCTCTGAAGGCTGCCTGTTCTTATCCAACCTGACCTATCCTGTCCATTTGTGGTGGAGGTAGATGCCTCCGAGTTCGGTGTTGGAGCTGTACTGTCTCAAGGTTCATCCATGCTCACGAATCTCAGACCATGTGCCTATTTTTCCAAAAAGTTCTCGTCTGCCGAACGAGAACTACTTGCTATTAAATGGGCGTTTGAGGAATGAAGGCATTTCCTGGAAGGAGCACGATATCAGATCACAGTGCTCACTGACCATAAAAATCTCATTTATTTAGACTCAGCTTAGAGGTTGAATGCTCGGCAGGCCCGCAGGGCCCTCTTCTTTTCACGCTTCAACTTTTTAGTTACTAACCAACCCGGCTCAAAAAACGATAAGGCGGATGCCTTATCTAGGCGTTCTGGTTCCCCAGAACCTACTGATTTGGAGCCGGAGACTACCCTTTCCCCTGGGGTGGTTCTCGCTTCTGTCTCCTCTGACCTTTCACCGCTGATACATGCTGCTCGGCAATCTGCCCCTGAAGCCCTTCCGGAAGGCAAACTTTTTGTTCCCTTGCCGTTAAGGTTGAAGGTGTTAGAGGAGATGCATGCGTCAGTCTTAGCTGGTCACCCTGGGATCAAGGGTACACAGAAACTACTTGCCAGAATGTATTGGTGGCCCTTTTATGGCTAAAGATGTCCGTGCATTTGTGACGGCATGCCCGGTTTGCGCCAGGGGAAAGAGTCTCAGGAGACGTCCTGAAGGTCCTCTTCATCCCTTGCCCATTCCGTCCAGACCATGGTCCCATTTGTCCATGGACTTAATAACGGATTTGCCTCCCTCGCTTGGGAACACGGTCATTTGGGTCATTGTTGACCGTTTCACCAAGATGGCACATTTCGTTCCTCTTTGTAAGTTGCCTAACGCCAAATATTTATCTGAAAAGTTTATCCAGGAGGTTGTTCGGCTTCATGGGATTCCGGAGGATATTGTCTTGGATAGAGGGGTACAGTTTGTCGCTCAATTCTGGCGGGCTTTTTGCAAAAATCTAAATGTTAATTTGTCCTTTTCATCCGCATTTCATCCTGAGTCCAACGGTCAGACTGAACGCATGAATCAGGAATTGATCCAGTACCTGTGACTTTTTGTTTCCGATAACCAGTTTCAGTGGGCGAACTACTTACCTCTCGATGAATTTGCTATCAATAATCATGTCAATTCGTCTTCCCAAGTTTCGCCGTTTTTCTGTAATTATGGGTTCCATCCTCGATTTGCATTCTCTACTCCTGTTTCGAACACCCCATCCGCTGATACCGCTATTGATGAACTGTGCACAGTTTGGGCCCAGGTTCATAAGAACCTTCAGGGTTCCCAGGAAAGGTTACTTAGGCAGTGTAATAAGAAACACACTATCTCTGCACCTTTTGTGGTTGGGGAGCAGGTCTTACTGTCTTCAAAAAATCTGAGACTGAAGGTTCCGTTTTTAAAACTTGCACCGCGGTTTATTGGTCCTTTTTCTATTTCGCAGGTTATTAACCCATTGGCTTATAGATTGTCCCTTCCGGGCTCTTAGAAGTTTCATAATGTTTTCCATAAAAGCTTATTAAAAGATATGTGACTCCAGTGTTGCCCACTAGAGATGAGCGAGCACCAAAATGCTCGGGTGCTCGTTACTCGGGACGAAATTATCGCGATGCTCGAGGGTTCGTTTCGAGTAACGAACCCCATTGAAGTCAATGGGCGACCCGAGCATTTTTGTATATCGCCGATGCTCGCTAAGGTTTTCATTTGTGAAAATCTGGGCAATTCAAGAAAGTGATGGGAACGACACAGCAACGGATAGGGCAGGCGAGGGGCTACATGTGGGGCTGCATCTCAAGTTCCCAGGTCCCACTATTAAGCCACAATAGCGGCAAGAGTGGGCCCCCCCCCCCAACAACTTTTACTTCTGAAAAGCCCTCATTAGCAATGGATACTTTAGCTAAGCACCACATTACCTCCAACAAAGCACAATCACTGCCTGCATGACACTCCGCTGCCACTTCTCCTGGGTTAAAAAAACCACCCGCACAGCGCTTACCTGAATCCCGGCGGTCCGGCGTCTTCATACTCACCTGCTGAAGATGGCCGCCGGGATCCTCTATCTTCATGGACCGCAGGGCTTCTGTGCGGTCCATTGCCGATTCCAGCCTCCTGATTGGCTGGAATCGGCACGTGACGGGGCGGAGCTACACGGAGCTACACGGAGCCCCATAGAGAAGAGGAGAAGACCCGGACTGCGCAAGCGTGGCTAATTTGGCCATCGGAGGGCGAAAATTAGTCGGCACCATGGAGACGAGGACGCTAGCAACGGAGCAGGTAAGTATAAAACTTTTTATAACTTCTGTATGGCTCATAATTAATGCACAATGTACATTACAAAGTGCATTATTATGGCCATACAGAAGTGTATAGACCCACTTGCTGCCGCGGGACATCTCCTTTAAGCCACAATAGTGGCAAGAGTGGCTCCCGCCCAACAACTTTTACTTCAGAAAATCCCTCATTAGCAATACATACCTTAGCTAAGCACCACACTACCTCCAACAAAGCACAATCACTGCCTGCATGACACTCCGCTGCCACTTCTCCTGGGTTACATGCTGCCCAACCCCCCCCCCCCCCCCCGCACGACCCAGTGTCCACAGCTCACACCAAAGTGTCCCTGCGCAGCCTTCAGCTGCACTCATGCCACACCACCCTCATGTCTATTTATAAGTGCGTCTGCCATGAGGAGGAACCGCAGGCACACACTGCAGAGGGTTGGCACGGCTAGGCAGCGACCCTCTTTAAAAGGGGCGGGGCGATAGCCCACAATGCTGTACAGAAGCAATGAGAAATAGAATCCTGTGCCACCGCCATCAGGAGCTGCACACGTGGGCATAGCAATGGGGAACCAATGTTCCACACACTATTCATTCTGTCAAGGTGTCTGCATGCCCCAGTCAGACAGCATTTTTTTATAAATAGTCACAGGCAGGTACAACTCCGCAATGGGAATTCCGTGTGCACCCACAGCATGGGTGGCTCCCTGGAACCCACCGGCTGTACATAAATGTATCCCATTGCAGTGCCCATCACAGCTGAGGTAACGTCCGATTAAATGCAGGTGGGCTTCGGCCCACACTGCATGCCCCAGTCACACTGGGGTTCTTTAGAAGTGGACACATGCAGTTACATGCAGAACCACCAAATTAAAGACGTGGGCCAGGCATGGCACGTGCGTGAGGCTGCCGAGCTGCAGAGTCGCCACCAGGTTACGGCCGTTGTCACACACGACCATGCCCGGTTGGAGGCTCAGCGGCACAAGCCAGTGGTCGGTCTGCTCTGTCAGATCCTGCAGCAGTTCGTGGGTCATGTGCCTCTTCTCTCCTAAGCTGAGTAGTTTCAGCACGGCCTGCTGACGCTTGCCCACCGCTGTGCTGCCACGCCGCGCGACACCGACTGCTGGCGACGTGCTGCTGCTGACACATCTTGATTGCGAGACAGAGGTTGCGTAGGAGGAGGAGGAGGAGGGTGGTTTAGTGGAGGAAGCATACACCGCCGCAGATACCACCACCGAGCTGGGGCCCGCATTTCTGGGGGTGGGTAGGACGTGAGCGGTCCCAGGCTCTGACTCTGTCCCAGCCTCCACTAAATTCACCCAATGTGCCGTCAGGGAGATATAGTGGCCCTGCCCGCCTGTGCTTGTTCACGTGTCCGTTGTTAAGTGGACCTTGGCAGTAACCGCATTGGTGAGGGCGCGTACAATGTTGCGGGAGACGTGGTCGTGCAGGGCTGGGATGGCACATCGGGAAAAGTAGTGGCGACTGGGAACTGAGTAGCGCGGGGCCGCCGCCGCCATCATACCTTTGAAAGCCTCCATTTCCACAACCCTATACGGCAGCATCTCCAGGCTGATAAATTTGGCTATGTGCACGTTTAACGCTTGAGCGTGCGGGTGCGTGGCGGCGTACTTGCGCTTGCGCTCCAACACTTGGGCTAGCGACGGCTGGACGGTGCGCTGAGAGACATTGCTGGATGGGGCCGAGCACAGCGGAGGTGAGGGTGTGGGTGCAGGCCAGGAGACGGTAGTGCCTGTGTCCTGAGAGGGGGGTTGGATCTCAGTGGCAGGTTGGGGCACAGGGGGAGAGGCAGCGGTGCAAACCGGAGGCGGTGAACGGCCTTCGTCCCACCTTGTGGGGTGCTTGGCCATCATATGTCTGTGCATGCTGGTGGTGGTGAGGCTGGTGGTGGTGGCTCCCCTGCTGATCTTGGCGCGACAAAGGTTGCACACCACTGTTCGTCAGTTGTCTGCACTCTCAGTGAAAAACTGCCAGACCTTTGACCACCTCGGCCTCTGCAGGGTGGCATGGCGCGAGGGGCCGCTTTGGGAAACAGTTGGTGGATTATTCGGTCTGGCCCTGCCTCTACCTCTGGCCACCGCACTGCCTCTTCCAACCTGCCCTGCTGCTACACTTGCCTCCCCCTCTGAAGACCTGTCCTCAGTAGGCGTAGCAAACCAGGTGGGGTCAGTCACCTCATCGTCCTGCTGCTCTTCCTCCGAATTCTCTGTGCGCTCCTCCCTCGGACTTACTCCAATTACTACTACCTGAGTTATAGACAACTGTGTCTCATCGTCCTCCTCACCCACTGAAAGCTCTTGAGACAGTTGCCAGAAGTCCCCAGCCTCATCCCGCGAACCCCGCGAACTTTCCAAAGGTTGGGCATGGGTCACGACAAACTCCTCCGGTGGGAGAGGAACCATTGCTGGCCATTCTGGGCAGGGGCCCGGGAACAGTTCCTGGGAGTCTGCCTGCTCCTCAGAATGTGTCATTGTAATGGAGTGAGGAGGCTGGGAGGAAGGAGGAGCAGCAGCCAGAGGATTCAGAGTTGCAGCAGTGGACGGCGCAGAACTCTGGGTGGTCGATAGATTGCTGGATGCACTTTCTGCCATCCACGACAGGACCTGCTCACACTGCTCATTTTCTAATAAAGGTCTACCGCGTGGACCCATTAATTGTGAGATGAATGTGGGGACGCCAGAAACGTGCCTCTCTCCTAATCCCGCAGCAGTCGGCTGCGATACACCTGGATCAGGAGCTCGGCCTGTGCCCACACCCTGACTTGGGCCTCCCCATCCTCGGCCGCGTCCACGTCCTCTAGGCCTACCCATACCCCTCAGCATGATGTATTACCAGTAGTGCAGAAACAGAACGCTGTAATTAAATGTGCCGCTTATTGGCCTGTGGTTGGAGGCTGACTTCGCTTACGGAACGCACAACAGAGGCAGGAAAGAATTTTGCGCAAGCCTGCTGTAACACTTAGCTGGCTGCGTATGAATTAGGACAACTACCCCCAGCAGAGACCCAGTACACTGAGGACGGTCACAGGCAGCCCAAATAGATTTTTTTCCCAAATGTTTTTGGAAAGGCCCACTGCCTATATACACTAAATATGTCTTCTGTCCCTGCCTCACCACTACTGGCCCTGGACAATGTAAAATTACTGCAGGACGCAATGGTCTGCACGGCCGATATACAAAAAAAAAAAAAAAAGTGCAACACTGCAAAAAGCAGCCTCCACACTACTGCACACGGTTAGATGTGGCCCTAAGAAGGACCTTGGGGTTCTTGAAGCCTAAAATAACTCCTAACGCTCTCCCTATAGCAGCTCCGGCACCAGCAGCACTTTCCCTGATCTCTGTCAGAATGCATCTATGACGAGCCGCGGGAGGGGCCGATTTTTATACTCGGGTGACACCTGATCTCCCCAGCCACTCACTGCAGGGGGGTGGTATAGGGCTTGAACGTCGCAGGGGGAAGTTGTAATGCCTTCCCTGTCTTTCTATTGGCCAGAAAAGCACGCTAACGTCTCAGAGATGAAAGTGAAAGTAACTCGAACATCGCGTGGTACTCGTCTCGAGTAACGAGCATCTCGAACACGCTAATACTCGAACGAGTATCAAGCTCGGACAAGTACGTTCGCTCATCTCTATTGCCCACCTACGCTGGTGCAAGGAGAATTAGAATTTGAGGAGGAGAGGGTTCGGGGCTCAATACAGTATCTTTGAGGAGGGATTGGCCCTGAGGAATGGACGTGGGTTCCTGCCAGGGATGTTCCTGCCCCACGTCTGGTCCGATTATTCCACAGGGCCTTTCCTCTTAAGCCCACTCCAGGTCACGGGGGTCCAGTGTCCCCCCCCTTAGAAGGGGGGTACTGTTAGGACCGGCGGCTCTCGGGGTCTCCGCGTCTGCACCACCAGTCCCATCACCCGAGCTGATAGGGTGCGGCACAGGGGAGCTCCGGTCTTGGTGACCTTCCCTGGCCATCGGGGTCCCGGACACTGGCTCCGGGCGCATGCTCCTGTGCTTCGGGGGGTGGCATCTGGGTAATCGAGTTGCTGGGGATGTGGCTGATACCGTCCCCGTTGCCATGACATCCTGACTAGCATGATCTGCACTTGCTGCTGGATGTCTGGATCTCCGCACTCGTTGTCTTATGTCTGGGTGCTGGCAGGGCCCCGCCCTAATTAGCTGCTGGGGCGGGAGTTCTGACAGCATTTAAACATGCCCGTTTCCTCCCAGCATTGCCAGTGTATGTTCGTCTCTAGGCTACACCCGCATATTTGGATTGTGCTTCCGGCTTTTGACCCATGGACTTCGGACCCGACTTTGCTTTGCCTGACCCCTTTGTACCTTGTACCCTCCAGTTGCCGACTCGGACTGTCTGACTCTCCTCTGTGTTTGTTTGTTTCCAATGTTTGTCTGTATTGGTCCCGGTGCCCCCTTCCCTAGTGAGTGTAGGGACCATCACCCAGTTGTCGCCCTGGGGCTTAGCCCAGGGGGGCAAGTAGGTAGGGACAGGGGTAGTGGGTTGTTTTCAGGGAATCCCGTACCTGGACCCCAGATCCCTGACACCCAGGATGTCATCATAGAAAGAGGGGCTACAATCAGGACTCAAACCCAGGACCTCCTGTTCCCAGACCAGCCGCTCTCCCTGTTGAGCCATCCAAGCCTTTGGACTTCCTATAAAAGCCTGGCCCTTCCCTCTAGCTCCTTGTGAGATTGCTACACTGCCTTTATTAAGCGTCATCTACTAAACCTGCTCCTCTCCTACAAACTACAATTACGTGTTAACGACCTCTGGCTCTCCTCCCGACAATGCTACCAGCCTCCTTTGTACTGCAAACTGTGACTACCTGCTGACAACCTCTGGCTCTCTTCCCGACAGCGTTACCTGCCTCCTCCTTTTTACTGCAAACCGTGGCTACCTGCTGACAACCTCTGGCTCTCTTCCCGACAGCGTTACCTGCCTCCTCCTTTTTACTGCAAACCGTGGCTACCTGCTGATGACCTCTGTCTCTCCTTCCGACAATGCTACACTCTTCCTTTGTACTGCAAACCTTGACTACCTGCTGATGACCTCTGGCTCTCATCCTGACAATGCTACCCATCTCCTCATATGTACTGCAAACCATAAGAATTGATTGGTATATAAAGGGCTAAACAAGAGGAATTGGAGTTATCTCTGCTGAGCTTGTGCAATCATCCCGTCATACATATATGACGGATTGCACAACTGCCTTGGTAGCAATGCTGTATATATACAGCGCATACATCCAAGGGGTTAAACTGCTTAAGAGATAAAACTAAGCATAATGTTATATCTACTGAATAATTTATTCTTCCCAACTCCAATCTGGCAATCAGAATAATCCCTGGATTATCGACTCTTCTAAAGTAATCAGTAAATATTACATGTAATATTGTAATGCTGAAGAAAGGCATCTAGGCCCCTCTTGAACTCTTTTATCAAATTCACCATAACCACATTCTCAAGCAGAGAGTTCCATAGTCTCCAGAGAGTTCCATAGTTTCTCCAGTTTAGCTTACAGTTAACTTAAATCCCCAAGTCCCTTTCCATGTCAGTTTTGCTCAGTGTTTTCCCATTCAGTGTGTAATAATGACGTGTATTCCCCTGTCCATGTGCATAACCTTATATTTGTCAGTGGTAAACCTCATTTGCCACTTTTATGCCCAAGCCCCCAATTTATCCAGATCCATTTGTCACTGTATACTGTGCTCTCTTGTGTTAATTACTTTGCATACTTTTGTAGCACCTGCAAATATTGATATTTTATTGTGCAATTCTTCTACTAAGTCATTAATAAGTATAATAAGTAGGGCTTACCAGCCTGTAGTTTCCTGGGTACCTGGGAAGTATTATTCAGGGGCAGGATGAGGCAGATTATAGAGACACCTAGGGTGCTATTGAAGAGAAAATATCTGGGGAAAAAAAGTATAAAGTTGCTTACCCAAAATTTCTGTTTCCTGGAGTGCATAAGCAGCAGAAGCACATATGGGTTAAGTCCCCTAGGTACAACCAAACAGAGACAGGTTAATAAGCTAATTCATCAATTAGTCTATTCTATAAGGCAAGGTAAAGGACTTAAAGGTGTTGTCCCGCGCCGAAACGTTTTTGTTTTTTTTTGCATAGACCCCCCGTTCAGCGCAGGACAAACCCAAGGGATGTGTTGAAATTAAAAAAAAAATTTACTTACCCGAATCCCCTGTCTGCAACTTCTTCCTTCTTTTCCTCCAAGATGGCCGCCGGGATCTTCACCCACGATGCACCGTGGGTCTTCTCCCATGGTGCACCGTGGGCTCTGTGCGGTCCATTGCCGATTCCAGCCTCCTGATTGTCTGGAATCGGCACACATGATGGGGCGGAGCTACGCGATGACGCGTAGAAGGGGCCGGAGCCAGAACGCTGCTCGTGCCCGGACCGACCAGAAGGGAGAAGACCCTTCTGCGCAAGTGCGTCTAATCGGGCGATTAGACGCTGAAATTAGACGGCACCATGGAGACAGGGACGCCAGCGCAGGGAAGGTGAGTATATAACTTCTGTATGGCTCATATTTAATGCACAATGTATATTACAAAGTGCATTAATATGGCCATACAGAAGTGTATAACCCCACTTGCTTTCGCGGGACAACCCCTTTAAGGCCCATTTAGACGGGATGACTGTCGGACAAACGATCGCAACGTCCCCGCAAGCACCCGCTCACTTGCTTTTACACAGGAGGTAGTATCGTTGCTTCACAGCAGGGTGGCTGCAGAAGATTTCTCTCCTCGCGCTCCCCCTCCCCTCTCCATTAACTTAACATAGCGGCCGTTACGGAACTGAACAGCTGCTATTAACACTGAACGATCATTGTTCAGAATTTTATGCAGCTTAAAATCCTGAATGATGAGCGATGAGTGTAAATAGCAGCCATTCAGTACTGAACGGCCGCTAAGTTAAGTGAATAATTATCGCCATGGAGACGGGGACGCCAGCACCGGGAGGGGGTAAGTATATAACTTCTGTATGGCCAATATTTAATGCACGATGTATATTACAAAGTGCATTAATATGGCCATACAGAAGTGCATAACTGCACTTGCTTCTGCGGGACAACCCCTTTAACCTGTAACTGCACATTGGTGGCTGTAAATTGTACCTTGAGTGGATTCAACTTCAAGGATTTTTTTTTAAAGCCACTTTGTAATACTTGCAGGATAGCGATCAAACAGTCCAGTGAGAAGGTATTCTGAGCACACGGTGTTCTAAAGAGACAGCAGACTATTATATTATACCATGATGGTAGAAGGTCTGCAGGCAGTCGGCATCGTAGTGATTAGTTAGCTTGCAGGTTCCAGGCTGTGAGATGTAGTGCGTGAAGATGTGGAAACAGAATCCCTCTCTGGGAAAAGAGATATAATGTGGGTGGAAAACTCCAATAGTTGCCCTTTATATCACCCATGCCAGAGAAAAACATATCCAATGGGGCCAGGATTTGAAAGTGTCAATCACTTTGTCTTGTTCCTCAATACTTTGGATATGAGAGGGAGAGGAGGATATACATATACTAGTTTTCCTCTCCAGCTAACAGAGAGACTGTCTAGTGTCTGAGCTAGCTGACAGCGGTACTAGGAGTAGAAGTTTGACTTTAGTGTTTTCCTTTTTCAACATGGCATCAAGCACTGGCCTCCCCATCTTCACTATCTGGGTAAACACTTTTGAATTGTAGCTCCCTTCTTCAGACCCTGGTTGCTGAGATAGCCCCCTTTGATATTTTGGACTTTCCTGATATGAATGGCAAACATCTGTTATAGGCAAGTCTTCAAATAGAAAAAACTCTTTCCGCGCTCCTGCTGGAGCTCCTCTTCGGAAAAAATAAACTGTCGTAGCAGACAGTATTTATATAAATTAATCATAAATTTATTTCCGAATAAAAGATTGCATGCAAGTGGAAATCTTGCAGCGATAGTTATACAACGCGTTTCGGCGTTCTAAAGACGCCTTTCTCAAGTATACAGAGACATTAAAATGCAACATTTAAATAGCATGTCTTACCTTTTTAATCTCTCAGTATACTTGAGAAAGGCGTCTTTAGAACGCCGAAACGCGTTGTATAACTATCGCTGCAAGATTTCCACTTGCATGCAATCTTTTATTCGGAAATAAATTTATGATTAATTTATATAAATACTGTCTGCTACGACAGTTTATTTTTTCCGAAGAGGAGCTCCAGCAGGAGCGCGGAAAGAGTTTTTTCTATTTGAAGACTTGCTTGTTTTAACCCATTGAGGGGAGTTTTCTCTCTTTGGGATTGCTTTCATTCCGGCGGCTCTCCTTCCCTATCGAAGGATATCTGAAGTCTCTTCGTATATTACTACAGGCATACTCGGATCACAGGTGCTGGCGGGTTGTTCCCCAAGGATTTAACGGTCTACGGGAACCCCGCTGTGCACCAGGTGAGTTATTCTCATTAATTACTATATGGTGGCGCCGATCGTTACTTTGAAAAACATCTGTTATACATATTTTCTCTGCATTCACTGGCTATCCTCTGGCTTTTGATGTCTCCCTGCTTTCTGATAGAAAAAACATAGGGTAAGTTATCTTACCAAGACATGATGATTGTGAAGGTAAGGCTGAAAGTGGGACAAAGCTAGTCTGACCACTCGCAATTGTTTCATGTTAGAGGATATGGCCTTGTTTTTCTTTAACATCTTTTGGACCCAAAGACAGCCCCAGGAGGAAGCATCAGTAGTAAGGAGTCTTTGCCCATGCAATGGAGACTATGTCAGAAAGCCCAATATTCTTATAAGAAATTAGACCACAGACCTGTGGTGAGATATAAGGGTCTTCACTGATTGAAGTATTGTCTCAATTTTCTCTGGAAACAGTTTCCACTAGGAGACGTTGGGAATCTACAATGATGCTTAGGTACTTCAATTGTTCAGAGAGAATGAAACAAGATTTGTTAAGAATGTATGGTCCTGCATGAGTTGAATTGTTACCTGAAGATCCTGGTGAAATTAATGACTTAAAGAGGCCTTCACTAACTAGGACTAGTGACCTGAGACCTCCTGTGCTCCGGACGGTGGCTCTCCCCAGTGAGCTATTCAGCTTAGACAAGCTTCCCTGCCAAATCTATGTTCCTGTTAGCCTTGTTCCTGCCTCCCTGTCCTGGCCCTGCCATGTTTCTAATTGGGACTTTTATAAAAGCCTGGCCCTTCCCCCAGTTGCTTGCTAGATTATTGTGCTTCAGACTGTGATGAAGCTCCTCTTCCCCTCCATTGTACTGTGAACTTGAGACTACCTGATACCACCCTCTGGTTTTCCTCCCAACAATGATACCCGCCTCCTCCACTATACTGCAATCTGAGACCACCTGATACCAACCTCTGGCTTTCCTCCCGACAATGATACCCACCTCCTGCGACTATGAGACCACCTGATACTGACCTCTGGCTTCCCCCTGAATACTCTCTGGACCTGCACGGTAACTACACCCATAGCTCCTAATCTATCCAGTGCCTGAAGACATTTCAGTATGACGCAGACACCCTTAATTTTGAGAGATGAGGATAGTACTACCATAAATGCTCCCAGAACTGATATGATGAATGGCAACATGTGAACTTAAAATGGTGGAATCCAGTGTCCATATTAACTTTAATTCTCAAAAAACCTCTCGTTGCTGGGCAAAATTGGCACATGAAGGTAAGCATCTGTGAGGTATATGATGTCAAGGAAGTTCTCTTCCTCTAGCAGTGTGATGACTGAGTGCATGGTCTCCATTTTGAATTTCTTTTTGTGAATGAATTGATTGAGGAAGGTGAGGTCTATGATCAACCTTCACTTGTCTCCTCACTTTGGGATTTGGACTATTTTGGAGTAGACTCCTTGCCACTTGCCATGGTTCTATAGGCCAGGCATCAATCTTATGAAGTTTTCTGATTATGTTCCGCCTTTTTGAAGAGGGTTGTTTTGTTTCTTCTGACAATTAATTCTCTTTTTCTGTCAGGATGTTTGTTACTGGTTCTGAATCTTGGAGATCCTTTCCTTTTGGCCTTAAAAAGACTTAAGAGGCATCCTCTTTTTAATCTTAAGAAATTTCCCTTCTTTTCTGGAGCTGGGACCAAACAGAGAACTGGGTGAAATGGAGGGTTACAAAAGAGGATCATAGAGGAAATATCTCTCAGCCTGTATTACTCACTTACAATTTGATGTCCCCACTTCCAGTGACTCATCGTGCTCCACTTGGCTACTGGTGATGCACCAACATCAACGTCTGGTGACACGTCAGATGTACTGCATTGTATCTGGCAGTAGGCATGCACTTTATCGGTGATGTGCTCTCCCATGTCACTCCAAATGACGTACCACTGTCAGAACGCTGCAGAGCTCCTCCAGACACCCTAGCAGGTTCCTTCCTATGTTAGCATCCTGGAAATTTATTTGTAGAAGGAGGGAATAAGGCGGCAGTAGCAAGCTTGAGGTGTTGTGCTAGGCAGAAAGGGGATAGTCACCTACAAGGTATACCTCCAGGCTGAGAGACTTAGCTCATACCCTGTACTTGGCCTGGAAAGCAGAGATGAAATCCGTTAGGCTAAAGGGACATGAATCACCCTGTATGTGGCTTGGAAAGTAGAGACAAAATACTTCTAACAGGGAAGTAACCCGACTCCTGATCCTCCTAGGAGAGAACAAAAAAATACAGTAACTCTGTCTTGCTTTACAGGGTAAGCTAATTGATTAAGTTAATTACTGCTTATTAACCTGAGACTTCTTTCCCACGAGCGTGTATCAGCCAGCCATTTTCACGGCCGCTGATATACACTGTGATCTGATGCCTTGGATTCTAATGTATCAGATCACATGGCCATATTCTCGTAACGTAAAAGTGCCCAGCCAGCCAATATAGTGCCGGGCATTTTTACATCAGGCCTAAAAGATAGTCCTGGAACTATCTTTTGGTCCAGAATACATTGGCCACTGCATGGACTCCTATGGGAGCCCATGAGGCGGCTGGAGGTGGGAGGGAGTTTAGCAGCATGGGTGCTAAACTCCCTCCCTCTGCTCTCCTCCACACTCGCTCTTTGCGATGGGAGGGGGTGGCATGAGGGCGGAGCTAAGTGCCACACCATCCCGCCTCCTCCCATTGCTGGCTGCAGACAAGGGGCGGGGAGGGGGCAGAGGCTAACCTAGAGGGGAGGAGAGCAGAGATGAGCCTGCGAGGGGGAGGTAGGGGAAAGGGGTGATGGCACAGTAGCCTCGAAGAATATGTGCCCATTCTGTGTGAATGGGGCACAAACATTAGATTTGTGCCCCCGTTCAGGAGCTTTAATGCCACAGATGGTAGCATATATCGGCCAACCATGAAAACGGCGGCCGATATGTCCTCGTGGGAAAGAAGCTTGACTCTATTTGGCTGTACCTAGGGGACTTAACCCATTTGTGCTTGTGCTACCATAAGACGATCAGGAACCTTGAAATATGTGCTAGATGGAGTCAGAAGTGGTGCTAAAAGAGCCAGTGACCTCCTGCCTTGTTCACGAAGAGAGCTTGTCCTCTCCCTGGTAGTATTGCTTGCTGTTGCAACAAGGTAACATGCTTTTCTAAATTTATCTAAAAGGCTTCTGATTGGCTCTCCCACAGCGACACGCTCCCTCTCTGATCACCTCACAAGCACAAATGGCGCTGCTGGGTAAATCAGCTCATATTGGCAATCAGACCAATTCATCAAATTTATCTAACAGGAAAAAAAGCTCACATTGCCATAGCAACCAAGAGCAGTGCAGCTTTCATTTTTTTCCAGAGCAGCTTATGAAATAAAAGCTGCATTGTGATTGGTTGTTATGGACAAAGTGGGCTGTTGTTTTAGTTAGACTATATTAATAAATTAGGCCCATAATTCGATTGGTCAGTCACCAATGTGTGATCACTGTGATCGTCATACATCAGTTACTATTGACTGGCATCTATCTGTTCAGGACTAACATACATATACTATATAGTCTATGTAAGCCGTGGTGATCAATACATAAATATATGCAGGAAAATAAGACCAAAACCTGTTCAATATTAAAAATATATTTAAGAATGTTAGAAAGAATATATTTGCAAAGCAATTTCTTTGCTTGTTAACAGTATTACAATGTAATTAATAAGGATGTTTTGCATGTAAAAGATTTCTTGAAGTTCGCAGCATGTATTTTGTACCCAGTAAAATCTGCTGCACCATCTGTAGGAGACAGAAGTTTGGTGCATTTTTCATTCTCTATCTCTGATGTCTCAGAAGTGCCTGTTCTAGCTGTCTAATCTTTTTATTTGTCTCCGTACTTATTGTTATTTCCCATAGTCACACTTGCTCTATGATTGTGTCACTGTGCTCACACTTAGGAAATTCTCTTTGTGTCTTAGCAATGTTACTTTAAGCATTTTGCTCTATGTAACTTTTTTTGTTTTCCCTCTTTTCCAGACTACTCCCACCTTCAGTGCCTGTCCCTCCTCCCCTGCCTGCCTCTCTTACTCCCTTTTTCCCCCTCCTCCGTCTTCCTGTTTTCTCACTCTCTATTTCTTCCCTGGCTGCTCTCAAGACATTACTCTCATCCGGAAAACCTTTCTAACAGAGTCTCCGGCTTCAGTCACTGTCACTGTCTATGTGTATGTCTGCATCTGTCTGTGAAAACTTTCTCTTTGTTTCTTTTCTCTTACTAGTCCACGACTTTTTTATATCTCTTCATCCGTCATCGTCATTTCTCACATTCCTGTCTCACTTTCTTTTATTTTATCTGTCTTTAACAAATTTAATTTACTGGTAGGTAATAACATTCTAAGCATAGAAATCTATACTGGGTCTTAGAAGCAGCTATAATCTAACTGAATACATTATTCTGTGGGACAGTATACTAACAGCAGAGACAGATATGTAGGTAAAACGAGTTAGAGCATCTGTGCAGAAAGTATACGCAGCTAATTAGGTGACTCAGTAGAGGAGCCCGCACTTACACTATGCACAAGTACACATAGAGTTCTCCTGTAGTCCAGCTCTACTAGAACACTTACACCAAGTGATTGCAACAAACACAGTAAATTCTTTGTTGCGAAAACTGTCTGATGCAGGAAGAAGTAATCGTGAGAGGTAACAGGCAATGACAACCAACGACAGTGAAATTTCTACTTAACAAGACTAAATACACAGAGACAATCGGACAACTCACAGTGAAAGGTTTCTGTAATTTGAGCATGGCTCCAGCACGTTCCTATCCTACACTTTCTATCCTGATTCTCTGGTTGGGCACATTTTTCTGTTACTTTTCTTCTGCTGGTTCGCGTGAGCGCTTCAAGGTGGTATTTGCCCCCGTAGTATGTAAAAGGACATGTCACAAAGGCTATTGTCATGATGTCTGCAAACCTGGGAGCAACATGACGCTGATAGCAGAAAATGGAGGTTCCACAGACACACTCACAGGGTCTGGATTTAGAGTGGGTGAGTATTTGTTTCAGTCATTGAAACTGACCTTTAATGGCTTGACATACAGATAGCAATTGACCATAATAAGTTCTCTAAGATAACTTTACTTCACAGAGACAATGACAAGGTGGTATCGCATTTTACTTTAATTCCTATACATCAAATGTATACTGTACATACATCCATGCAAACAGACTATCTCTACAGTGAGAAGTAGTGATACAAAGAAAAGAATGCCATAAAACATAATAAGGAACTAATGGGTTTTACTGTGGCCCACTGATTAGAATTGGCAGTTCTCCAGCAGGGTGGCACTATGACACAAGCAAATAGGAATTTCCATGTTGGTGATGATAATGATAGACATTTGTACAATCCACACAAAAATATACCTGTGCTCCAAATAGAAATGTGTTTCTGAAATGACATCCAGTTGTCTTTGTTGTGTGAAATGTGTTGATTAGAAGGCCAGCCTCCTCTCACATTGTTTTGATAGTAAGTGATTGCGGAAATTTTGTCGAGGAAACGCAACTTTAAATTTTATTAACTTGCATTCATTTTGCAGAATTTTAAGGTTTAGATCCCAATGACCTTTACAGTCCCAGACAACTTTAATTGTCAAACTATTCACAAAGTACCCTACAGTATTTTAATATTACTGAGCGACACACTGGGGGCAAATTTAATTATATTGTCCAATAGTTAGACAGTACAATTCTAGACAGTTTTAAAATGTGGTAGAGTTATCACAGTGGCTCATGCTGGATGATAAATCTGGCACATCTTTAGACTAGTCTACATTTATGCCACCTATTAGTTGACTTAGCTTTACACTTGCTTTTGTGTCAAATTGTTGGCATATTTCTTACGCACAAGGTTGTATTTGGGTCATGCCCCCTTTCCTGTAAAGCCACATTCCTTTCCATGAAGCTATACCCCATTTTTGGACAAAAAGTATCTAAAACATGTAATAAATTTGATTGAAAGCATGTAAGAAAGTTTTCTGGTGCAATTTGCATCAGGAAGCTGCAGATTTTCAATAGTAAATCTGCCCCACTGTGTGCATTAGTCATGACTTCCTTCCTCCACAGCAGAGGATGACAAATTGTAAAGGAACCACTAGCGGCTATTACAACGCATGTTTGAGTTGGGCCTTAAAGATATCATAGTAGTGCCTGGTGGCCTAATGAATCCAGCATCCATGTCAAATTTTATCATTACTATCTTAGAATATATTTCTTAGGTTTAGAGTAAAGGCACTTCAGACATCAACATAGAAAAGAGTTCTTTACAGTTAGAGTAGTACCCTAAGAAGCAGATACAGCAACATCTTTCAAAAAAGGGTCTAGATATCTAATCACAAATGACTTTCAGGGCTTTTCCACACGAGTGCTGTGGGCGCGCAGTATAGCCACGTGCAAAGATCGCGGCTATACTGCACTAAAGATCACGTGAACTGGTTAATTCCAGGGACTTGAAATAGCCCATTCAGACGATCCGAGGTACGTGGTGCGTGCTTTCCAGCTCCTATAGGAGTCAATGGAAAGCACTCACCAAAGATAGGTCAGGGCCTATCTTTGCATGCACCATGGATCTTAGATGTGACCTTGTAGTCGCTGTCCTATCTTTCTTAGGTGCGCGCATTTAGCACGTCTAACATTCTTTCATGTGAATACTTCTATAGGAAACCATTGGTTCCTATAGAAGCACTTTCTGTGCACCGCAATACTGGGAGCTCACAGCGCTCGTGTGAACGAGCCCTCAAGTTTATAGCTCATTTAGCAATAAATATTGTTTAATTAAGCTAAAAGAGGTTGAACTTAATAGACTTGTGTCTTTTTTTCAAGGGGCTCTTTGTATGGGGCCTTTTGCATACTGTATATCAATCACCAAGAAAATAATGTTTCTATTTACCTTTATCAAGGTGTTGCCATAATAGTAGGGCCATGCGGCAGGCCTATTCTGATACTTTTATTTTTCCACTTTATTTTATGATCAATTTTCAGATGTTAAATTACCTTCATGTCGTTTACTCCACTGATTCGTGTTACAATTATTCATAAAAAGATCAAGCAATTTATTTTTTTAATAAAAATAGTTCTGCTTGAATCTGAGATATTTGCTCCTTATTTTTGATTGCATGTAATTAATAATATTTCATTGCGACTTATGATGAAATGTATTTTCAGTGATTGCTATCTTTATGTAATTCTGTAAAATCTGTGTGCTGAACTTTTTAATATTCTTATTTTATAAGAAAAATAGAGTAAATTCACTCTTTTATCTTGAGACATGATCATAGTTGCTGTACAATACTCATATCAGTCTGAAGGGTGAGTTCTATTAAAACGCCAATTTTTCTTCTTGTTTATCCACCAAAAGAATTAGCATAAAGTTAAGGATAGATGGAAGAGAACATGACTGCAAGATCAGACTGCACAGGGTTTGTTTGTAGTCTGTAACTATGGAGACACCTAACCCTACATCTCTGCACTGGAGCTGCATACAAACACCAATTGGATATTTTTAAATCAAGACACTTTGCAAACTTCCATCATTTTTTTATGTTAGCTGTACTGAAGCAATACAAAAATGGTTGCAAAGCTGTATATATCTTTTAAGAAACTATGTTAGAGAGTAAAAGCAAATAAAAATTCTCAGTTCAATTAAATAAGATAAAATCCTTGTTTAGACTGTGCCCACTCTTTCCCTATTTCTTTTTCATTAGGTGTCGTCCTTGACACTGAAAATAGTGTAATATACTGAACTATTGTATCCATTCCAAAAATAAAAGTGGCAACCTGATAGTCTTGTTATAAGGATATGTCCACATTACTGATGAGCCAAGATTTGAAAAATTTGGTACAGCCAGTTTAATGAATTTAGGCAAAAAGTTAGGTTCAGTCCAAATTAAATTGAACAAACTAGAACTTCATCAATACCCCTAAAACTGGTGTATAAAAAGTCTAGTATAACACTCTTAGGTCATCTAAACAGTTTTGAGCTGTTTGTAAGGCAAGGTTAATGAAGGAAAAGGAAGAAGGAAAAAGTTTCTTCTTTTCCTTCGTTTTTCTTTCTTCTTTTTCCTTCTCCTTTTTCCTGAGGTTAGGGTTCTCGCAGAATCAAACTTTTTAGTGAAGTTCAACCTGAAACGCTGTGTAATTGTTTTGGTTCACTAGTCCACATGTTATGGGGAAAAATATATAATAATAATAATAATCTTTATTTGTATAGCGCCAACTTATTCCGCAGCGCTTTCAGGCATGGATAAATGCAAAACAATACAACAATTGCAACAAATACAATGTGAGGCCTTAGTCAGACGGGCGTTTTTTCACGCGATTTGCGGATCGCATGATGGATGCGCATCCGCAAATCGCGTGACCGGGGCCCGAAAATCGCCCCGAAAATCTTCTTCTAGCCGCGTTTCATTAGAAACGGGCCGGAGCTGTCCAGCGCATTGCATTCAATGGAGCCGGCAATACAGCCGGCTCCATTGAAAGCAATGCGCTGCGGGCGAGTGTGGGATGAATTGTCGGGAAGGGCTTAAATATATAAGCCCTTCCCTGCAATTCATCCAGAAATGTGTTAAGATAAAAAAATATATATATACTTACCTTGTCCCGGCAGCCGGAGTTCAGCGCTGCCGGCCTGCAGTGGGTGTGAAGGGGGTGTGAGTCAGACCTGCCCCCTGATTGGCTCAGCGCTGAGCCAATCAGAGGCAGGTCTCACTCACACCCATTCATGAATTCATGAATGGTCTCACTCACACCCATTCATGAATTCATGAATGGGTGTGAGTGAGACCTGCCTCTGATTGGCTCAGCGCTGAGCCAATCAGGGGGCAGGTCTGACTCACACCCCCTTCACACCCACTGCAGGCCGGCCGCGCTGAACTCCGGCTGCCGGGACAAGGTGAGTATATATATTTTTTTTATATTAACACATTTCTGGATGAATTGCAGGGAAGGGCTTATATATTTAAGCCCTTCCCGACAATTCATCCCCGCACGCCGGCAGCCCATTGCTTTTTAATGGAGCCGGCTGTATTGCCGGCTCCATTGAATTCAATGGGCAAACATCGTTCTTCTCTGCCACAGCTGTTACAGCTGTGGAAGAGAAGAATGATTTGTCTTCTATATGTTCTCAATGGGGTCGGCGCTGCTGCCGCTGGCCCCATTGAGCGCATATAGAGAAGAGAACAGGAATCGCAGATCGCAGATAGGTGCGATCTGCAATTTCTGTTCTATAATTTATCGGACGAGCGCATAAAAAGCGCTCATGTGTCCGATACCATTGCAAAGCAATGGTTTTAAAAAATCGCCGGACGCATGCGCATGCGCAAATTGGGCGAAAAACGCCCGTCTGACTGAGGCCTCAGGTACAAAAAAAATCTGTTGCAAATTTTGCTGTAAATTGCACAGTAAATGTGTATTTTCCACAGATTTCACCTTATTGTATGCATTGCAAAATGTTAAATCCAAGGTGAAAATCCACAGAAAAAATTGACCTGCTGTGACTGAAACTCTGCATTGAATGTAAATTAACGTGCCGTTAATTTTTCACTGCATGTGGATGAGATTTGTTAAAATTTCATCCCCTTTTTTGCTATCATAATATGCTATATATTTTTTGCCCACAAATCTGGAAAGAAGAAGCTGAAGCATTTTTGCCACATGCGTACATAGCCTAAGTCAATGAGTACTTTTAAGATGCATTAGAAAATGGATAATAATGAATGTATCGTGAATCCTGTAAAAATGAAAGCCATGACACAATTGTAATTAGAGCAAAAGCCCCTTATGACTACACAATGTGAAAAAATGTCATGAGGTTATCAAGTGATTAGAGGTTCTCTAGTATCCCAAGTTTTTAAACACCACAAATTCAGGTCAGGTGTCCAGCAATCAGTGAAATCAAGCACTAAATTAGAATAATGTGGAGAAGAAAAAAAATTACAATTGCAATTTAGGCTTCATTAAGCTGTTTGTTATAGTGCTGTCTGCATAGAGATTTATATATTATGTCTTCTCTTCACAGTGGTGTGCCCCTTACCATGTATGAATGGCGGCCAGTGCTCCTCCAACAATCACTGTCTGTGCCCTCCAGAATTCACAGGGAGATTTTGTCAGTTCCCTGCTGTTCATGGAGGGGGTGTGGGGCGAAGTGATGGGAGTGAAAGTGAAGGAATGGAGGCATCTTCAGGGAAGCATGCAGTCTATGCTGTGCAAGTCATTACAGGAGATGATGACCCTGAGGGCAAAGGGGTGAAAATCAGCCAGTCTGCTCTTACAGTGCCACTGGGGCCAGGACACAGCTCTGCAGAAGGTACTTTATCTATAAATCCTATAAACTGTGCTGAAAACGACTTATGCTGCATTGAATTTAAATCCACAACATAAGTATGTAAACCCACCTTTGGCGATATCTTAATCCCCCAACAATCAGCTGTAAACTGTGAAGGACCTGGCAACAAATGTTTACTTCTTGCCAGTGCCACCACTAGGCAATGTACAGTTACAGAGTTACCATTGAAAATAATGGACCATTCATGTAATACATGGACGTTTGGGTCCTCTAGAGTGAGAGATACGGTCCTCTAGAATGAGATTTGTAGCCACTAAAGGTTCTAGCTAATCGATAAAGTTCCTGATTCCCCTCTACTAAAACAGAAAATTAAATGGCACATCGCTTACCTACCTGCATTCAAGTTGTTGGCAGGAGTCACAGTGGTACTTCTTCCACAGGTTAGACATTCATGGCATATCCTTTGTCTGTGGCGAGCCAACCCCTTTCAGGTTGATTGGTCTATATCATTTTTGTATTCAATACTTGAACTAACAAAGATCTACAGATATTTGTAAAACATTTTTGCTTCTAAGAGGCCCAGCCCATTGTTACTGCTCTACTTAACTTTGTCCAATTACCTCCATTCTTTCTTGTTTTTAATAATATCTACAGCTGTATTCATTCTGATGTGTTTGTTTTTTATCTCTCATCATAGTTCAGGTCCTTCCACCTCTTTTAAATGTCCGAGTTCATCATCCACCCAATGCATCTATTCAAGTTCATCGCATTGAGGGACTTGGAGCTGAAGGAACAGCAGGAGGTGGCCAACACTTACTCCTTCATCCTGAAGGGAATAAGGCAGCACCTTCCCGTCCTGTCAACTACAAACCTCTAGGACGATGTTTTCAAGACACTCTACCCAAACAAGCTGTAAGTAATAATGTGAAAAGCAGTTGTTGGAATATTTTGCCTTTAGAGTTGGCTTAAGTACAGTAAATAATATGAAAATTATATAAGAAATGGTCATAATCCAACAAGTGTTTACAATATAATTTGCTATTAAGATAATTGTCATAAAAAAGGCATGTGCAAAAAGGTATTTCCTATAATTTTAATATATAACTCTGTTTCTGTATATGTATTGTGTATTTGGGTCTTAGCAAAGTAAATGCTATGATTCAAGTTTTTTCCTGGAACAAGTGAGAAATATGTTGGAAGTACTAAAATCTGCTGGAACTCATCTAGATATCCACCAGTAAATATCATATTCATTGCATAGACAGTAGAAAATTAACAATGTTTGCCAGTTACATTCTGTTAAAAAAACAATCCTATGAAGAGTTATGGCATTTACTTACAAAGTATGCCTCCATCTGATTTTCTAAGTATATAGCAATGTGCACTTTCACTCAATGAGTGACTATAGGGGATTCAGAGGTTGCACCCGGGCCCAGAAGCCTTAGAGGGCCCATAAGACCTCTTTTCTCCATATAGGGAGCCCAGTACTATGAATAAAGCACCTGCTACAGATTTTTCATTGGGGTCCAGAATCTTCAAATTACGCCTCTAGGGCTGAGTACTGCTTAACACACATGATCAGTCACGTGCCTATCAGAAAATGACCATAGTTCCTGCAGTAGCATAGTAGTATTGCTGAGAAGACTCATTTTCAGCTTGTTAGGATTCTAAATCTTGATTGGAAAGTAAAAAGTGACTATATTGTCAGCTGCCAGAGGGGGGAGGAGACTGATCCTGTCCAGAGCCCACACCCGTTAGTAAAGATTAGCAACAGCAGCAAACAAAACATTATAAAATGCGTATTTCTTTTTGCTTGAAACACAACATTCCTCTTAATGAATCAATACTTGAGCCATGGTTTGGCATTGGCTGTTTTTACCACAGTTTGTAACCCATGAATCATGCATTGCTGATAATACCTTTAGCAAGATCTTTATGCCTATTAGGCAGCTCAGTTCAACTGATAACAGGCAAGTGATGAAATGAGAAAGAATAAGTAGGAGAAGAAAGTTGTCTGCTGCTGTGCAATGTAATTTGTCCACATCTTCTATATTTCCAGTGTGTGGTATACCATTGCAGAAATATTTTGTATAGCAATTATCTCTGTGACAAATCTTGAAATTATGGCCGGCTGTAGAATGGAGTCTTTGTCTTGTATAGTACCGTCAGTTTCATTTAATTTAGTTTTTGATGCACGCATGGCTTAATTTTAAAATGAGCCTAAGGCTCAAATCACATTAAAATTGCTGATTAGATCTGCACTCCCTTCTGATTTATGTAACCAAAAACATGAACAGATCTCATCAGAGGGACCAGATGAACCAAATGATAATAGGATAAATTTTCTAAATCTTTATTTTCTGCTACTGTCCATTACTGTAATGCCACTGTGAATTCAGGCAACATTATTACTAGACTAGCAGAAATATGGAGATAGCGCCTCATCATTTGTGCCATCCGTCTTTACCTGGATATGTATATTGTGAATAAAGATTCTTTTTATCTTTCTTATATTTACCTGGTATATTGACATATTTCTGTAGGTGGATTATTAAGTGCAATTAAGGAATGATAGTGATATGTAAATGTATACTTATAGGCTTAGATTTTTTTTTTTATATTTATTATTTTCTATTAGTAAGGTATATTCTGTGTTTACTATATTGGTATTCGTGGTGGTAATATGAATACAAGTTTCCATAGTACTGTTAATAAACAACTTAGGAGTGGTTTCTAGAGATGTGCGAACGTACTCGTCCGAGCTTGATATTCGTGCGAATATTAGGGTGTTCGGGATGCTCGTTACTCGTAACGAGCACCACGCGGTGTTCCGGTTACTTTCAGTTTCCTCTCTGAGACGTTAGCGCGCTTTTCTGGCCAATTGAAAGACAGGGAAGGCATTACAACTTCCCCCTGTAACGTTCAAGCCCTATACCACCCCCCTGCTGTGAGTGGCTGGGGCGATCAGATGTCACCCGAGTATAAAAATCGGCCCCTCCCGCGGCTCGCCACACATGCCTTGTGACTTAGCTGAGGGAAAGTGCTGCTGCTGGTGCTGCTGTAGGGAGAGCGTTAGGAGTCAGTGTAGGCTTCAAGAACCCCAACGGCCCTTCTCAGGGCCACATCTACTAGTGTGCAGTACTGTGTTAGCACAGTATTTTTTATTTTTTTTGTCCAAAATTGGATCTGCAGAGCATTGCGCCCAGCAATAGGGACAGAAGTGGGGGTTAGGCAGGGAGAGTGTTAGGAGTTAGTGTAGGCTTCAAGAACCCCAACGGTCCTTTCTAGGGCCACTTCTATCCGTGTGCAGTACTGTCCAGGCTGCTGTTAGCAGTGTTGCATTTTTTTTTTTTTTCTCAAAACCGGCTGTGCAGAGCATTGCACCCGGCATTAATACTACAGGGATAGAATTGTGTAGGCAGGGCCAGAAGACATTTATTATTCATTGAATACACGCAGTGGGGTCTTCCCTAAGCTAAAAAGGAAAATAAATTATATTTGGCCTGCCTGTGTCAGTCCTAAGGTCTGCGTGTACGTGTGTGCTGCGTGTACAACGTACAAAAATCTGACGCAACCAGCTACGCTTTACTGCAGCCTAGCGCCATTGTGTATCCTGACTGGCAAATACCTGCTCTGCTAGAGTTAATAACTCTGCTACACTATACTTGTGTGACACTTTTTGAGGGCCACACCACAGATATTAAACTTCTTGTTCATTGAATATACGCAGTGGGGTCTTCCCTAAGCTAAAAAGGAAAAGAAATTATATTTGGCCTGCCTGTGTCAGTCCTAAGGTCTGCGTGTACGTGTGTGCTGCGTGTACAACGTACAAAAATCTGACGCAACCAGCTACGCTTTACTGCAGCCTAGCACCATTGTGTATCCTGACTGGCAAATACCTGCTCTGCTAGAGTTAATAACTCTGCTACACTATACTTGTGTGACACTTTTTGAGGGCCACACCACAGATATTAAACTTCTTGTTCATTGAATATACGCAGTGGGGTCTTCCCTAAGCTAAAAAGGAAAAGAAATTATATTTGGCCTGCCTGTGTCAGTCCTAAGGTCTGCGTGTACGTGTGTGCTGCGTGTACAACGTACAAAAATCTGACGCAACCAGCTACACTTTACTGCAGCCTAGCACCATTGTGTATCCTGACTGGCAAATACCTGCTCTGCTAGAGTTAATAACTCTGCTACACTATACTTGTGTGACACTTTTTGAGGGCCACACCACAGATATTAAACTTCTTGTTCATTGAATACACACAGTGGGGTCTCTGTTTGCAAAAAAGCGAAAACATTATATTCGGCCTGCAGGCTTGCGCCAATTTATTTCCTGCCTGGGAAATCAAATCACTGGTAATACAGCATGCTGAGGGGTAGGGGTAAGCCTAGAGGACGTGGACGTGGACGTGGCCGAGGACGCGGAGGGCCAAGTGAGGGTGTGGGCACAGGCCGAGCTCCTGATCCAGGTGTGTCGCAGCCGACTGCTGCGCGATTAGGAGAGAGGCACGTTTCTGGCGTCCCCACATTCATCGCCCAATTAATGGGTCCACGCGGGAGACCTTTATTAGAAAATGAGCAGTGTGAGCAGGTCCTGTCCTGGATGGCAGAAAGTGCTTCGAGCAAGCTATCATCCACCCACAGTTCTGCGCCGTCCAGTGCTGCAAATCCGAATCCTCTGTCTGCTGCTCCTCCTTCCTCCCAGCCTCCTCACTCCACTACAATGACACCTGCTCAGGAGCGGGAACACTCCCAGGAACTGTTCTCGGGCCCCTGCTTAGATTGGGCAGCAGCGGTTCCTCTCCCACCAGAGGAGTTTATCGTCACTGATGCCCAACCATTCGAAAGTTCCCGGGGTCCGGGGGAAGAGGCTGGGGACTTACGCCAACTGTCTCAAGAAGTTTCTGTGGGTGAGGAGGACGATGACGATGAGACACAGTTGTCTTGCAGTGAGGTTGTAGTAAGGGCAGTAAGTCCAAGGGAGCAGCGCACAGAGGATTCGGAGGAAGAGCAGCAGGACGATGAGGTGACTGACCCCACCTGGTGTGCAACGCCTACTCAGGACAGGTCTTCAGAGGGGGAGGCACGGGCAGCAGCAGGGCAGGTTGCAAGAGGCAGTGCGGTGTCCAGGGGTAGAGGCAGGGCCAGACCAAATAATCCACCAACTGTTTCCCAAAGCACACCCTTCCGCCATGCCACCCTGCAGAGGCCGAGGTGCTCTAAGGTCTGGCAGTTTTTCACCGAGACGCCTGACGACCGACGAACAGTGGTGTGCAACCTTTGTCGCGCCAAGATCAGCCGGGGAGCCACCACCAACAGCCTCACCACCACCAGCATGCCAGTTGTGCCCCAACCTGCCACTGAGATACAACCTCCCTCTCAGGACACAGGCACAACCGTCTCATGGCCTGCACCCACACCCTCACCTCCGCTGTCCTCGGCCCCATCCACCAATGTCTCGCACCGCACAGTCCAGTCGTCGCTAGCGCAACTGTTGGAGCGCAAGCGCAAGTACGCCGCCACGCACCCGCACGCTCAATCGTTAACCGTCCACATAGCCAAATTTATCAGCCTTGAGATGCTGCCGTATAGGGTTGTGGAAACGGAGTCCTTCAAAGCTATGATGGCGGCGGCGGCCCCGCGCTACTCAGTTCCCAGTCGCCACTACTTTTCCCGATGTGCCGTCCCAGCCCTGCACGACCACGTCTCCCGCAACATTGTACGCGCCCTCACCAATGCGGTTAGTGGCAAGGTCCACTTAACTACGGACACGTGGACAAGCATAGGCGGGCAGGGCCACTACATCTCCCTGACGGCACATTGGGTGAATTTAGTGGAGGCTGGGACAGAGTCAGAGCCCGGGACCGCTCACGTCCTACCCACCCCCAGAATTGCGGGCCCCAGCTCGGTGGTGGTATCTGCGTCGGTGTATGCCTCGTCCACTAAACCACCCTCCTCCTCCTCCTCAACCTCTGTCTCGCAATCTAGATGTGTCAGCAGCAGCAGGACGTCGCCAGCAGTCGGTGTCGCGCGGCGTGGCAGCACAGCGGTGGGCAAGCGTCAGCAGGCCGTGCTGAAACTACTCAGCTTAGGAGATAGGAGGCACACGGCCCACGAACTGCTGCAGGGTCTGACAGAGCAGACCGACCGTTGGCTTGCGCCGCTGAGCCTCCAACCGGGCATGGTCGTGTGTGACAACGGGCGTAACCTGGTGGCGGCTCTGCAGCTCAGCAGCCTCACGCACGTGCCATGCCTGGCCCACGTCTTTAATTTGGTGGTTCAGCGCTTTCTGAAAAGCTACCCACGCTTGTCAGACCTGCTCGTAAAGGTGCGCCGGCTCTGCGCACATTTCCGCAAGTCCCACACGGACGCTGCCACCCTGCGCACCCTGCAACATCGCTTTAATCTGCCAGTGCACCGACTGCTGTGCGACGTGCCCACACGGTGGAACTCTACGCTCCACATGTTGGCTAGGCTCTATGAGCAGCGTAGAGCTATAGTGGAATACCAACTCCAACATGGGCGGCGCAGTGGGAGTCAGCCTCCTCAATTCTTTTCAGAAGAGTGGGCCTGGTTGGCAGACATCTGCCAGGTCCTTCGAAACTTTGATCAGTCTACCCAGGTGGTGAGCGGCGATGCTGCAATCATTAGCGTCACCATTCCTCTGCTATGCATCTTGAGAAGTTCCCTGCAAACCATAAAGGCAGCCGCTTTGCGCTCGGAAACAGAGCCGGGGGAAGACAGTATGTCGCTGGATAGTCAGAGCACCCTCCTGTCTATATCTCAGCGCGTTCAGGAGGAGGAGGAGGAGGATGAGGAGGATGAGGAGGAGGGGGAAGAGACAGCTTGGCCCACTGCTGACGGTACCCATGCTGCTTGCCTGTCATCATTTCAGCGTGTATGGCCTGAGGAGGAGGAGGAGGAGGAGGATCCTGAAAGTGATCTTCCTAGTGCGGACAGCCATGTGTTGCGTACAGGTACCCTGGCACACATGGCTGACTTCATGTTAGGATGCCTTTCTCGTGACCCTCGCATTCAACGCATTCTGGCCACTATGGATTACTGGGTGTACACACTGCTCGACCCACGCTATAAGGAGAACCTTCCCAGTCTCATTCCCGAAGAGGAAAGGGGTTCGAGAGTGTTGCTATACCACAGGACCCGGGCGGACAAGCTGATGGTAAAATTCCCATCCGACAGCGCTAGTGGCAGAAGGCGCAGTTCCGAGGGCCATGTAGCAGGGGAGGTGTGTAGATCGAGCAGCATGTACAGCCCAGACAGTGCAACAGTCTTTAAGGGCCTGGCCAGCTTTATGGCTCCCCAGCAAGACTGTGTCACCGCTCCCCAGTCAAGGCTGAGTCGGCGGGAGCACTGTAAAAGGATGGTGAGGGAGTACGTAGCCGATCGCACGACCATCCTCGGTGATGCCTCTGCCCCCTACAACTACTGGGTGTCGAAGCTGGACACGTGGCCTGAACTAGCGCTGTATGCCCTGGAGGTGCTTGCTTGTCCTGCGGCTAGCGTCTTGTCGGAGAGGGTGTTTAGTGCGGCTGGGGGAATCATCACAGATAAGCATACCCGCCTGTCAACCGACAGTGCCGACAGGCTTACACTCATCAAGATGAACAAAGCCTGGATTTCCCCAGACTTCTCTTCTCCACCAGCGGACAGCAGCGATACGTAAGCAATACGTAGGCTGCACCCGCGGATGGAAGCTACGTTCTCTCTCACCATCCAAAACGGGGACATTTCTGCTTCATCAATCTGTGTCTAATATTCCTCCTCCTCCTCCTCCTGCTCCTCCTCCTGAAACCTCACGTAATCACGCTGAACGGGCAATTTTTCTTAGGGCCACAAGGCTCACTCATAATTTTTCTAAACAATTTTTAGATGTTTCAATGCTCTGAAAAGCGTTGGAACTTTAACTTGAACCAATTTTTCGTTAAACTGGGCTGCCTCCAGGCCTAGTTACCACTTAAGCCACATTAACCAAATCGATTAATGGGTTTCACCTGCCATCTTGGTTGGGCATGGCCAATTTTTTGGATGTACATTAGTACTGTTGATACAGCAATTTTTGTGGGCCCTCGCCTACAGTGTAATGAAATGAATTTTTAGCCCACCTGCATTACAGCTGACGTTACATCCGCTGTGTTGGGCAATGCAATGGGATATTTTTGTGTATCGCCGGTGGGTTCCAGGGAGCCACCCATGCTGTAGGTGCACACGGAGTTTAACCTACATCTGTCCACTTGTAAAGAACCCCAGTCTGACTGGGGCATGCAGTGTGGGCCGAAGCCCACCTGCATTAAGCACGACATTACTACCTCAGCTGTGTTGGGCAATGCAATGGGATATTTCTATGTACCGCCGGTGGCTTCCTGGCACCCACCCCTGCTGTGGGTCCACAGGGAATTATAAATGCATCTGTTTCCACTTGTAAAGAACCCCAGTCTGACTGGGGCATGCAGTGTGGGCCGAAGCCCACCTGCATTAAGCACGACATTACTACCTCAGCTGTGTTGGGCAATGCAATGGGATATTTCTATGTACCGCCGGTGGCTTCCTGGCACCCACCCATGCTGTGGGTCCACAGGGAATTATAAATGCATCTGTTTCCACTTGTAAAGAACCCCAGTCTGACTGGGGCATGCAGTGTGGGCCGAAGCCCACCTGCATTAAGCACGACATTACTACCTCAGCTGTGTTGGGCAATGCAATGGGATATTTTTATGTACCGCCGGTGGGTTCCAGGGAGCCACCCATGCTGTGGGTCCACAGGGACTTCACAATAGGGAGTTGTACCTGCCTGTGTCTATGAATTAAAAACCGCGGTCTGACTGGGGCATGCAGACACCTTGACAGAATGAATAGTGTGTGGCACATAGGTTCCCCATTGCTATGCCCACGTGTGCAGCTCCTGATGGCGGTGGCACAGGATTCTATTTCTCATTGCTTCTGTACAGCATTGTGGGCTATCGCCCCGCCCCTTTTAAAGAGGGTCGCTGCCTAGCCGTGCCAACCTCTGCAGTGTGTGCCTGCGGTTCCTCCTCATGGCAGACGCACTTCTAAATAGACATGAGGGTGGTGAGGCATTAGGGCAGCTGAAGGCTGCGCAGGGACACTTAGGTGTGCGCTGTGGGGGGGAGGGGGGGCGGTTGGGCAGCATGTAACACAGGAGAAGTGGCAGTGGAGTGTCATGCAGGCAGTGATTGTGCTTTGTTGGAGGTAGTGTGGTGCTTAGCTAAGGTATGCCATGCTAATGAAGGCTTTTCAGAAGTAAAAGTTTTTGGGAGGGGGGGGCCCCACTCTTGCCGCTATTGTGGCTTAATAGTGGGACCTGTGAACTTGAGATGCAGCCCAACATGTAGCCCCTGGCCTGCCCTATCCGTTGCTGTGTCGTTCCCATCACTTTCTTGAATTGCCCAGATTTTCACACAAGGAAACCTTAGCGAGCATCGGCGAAATACAAAAATGCTCGGGTCGCCCATTGACTTCAATGGGGTTCGTTACTCGAAACGAACCCTCGAGCATCGCGAAAAGTTCGTCCCGAATAACGAGCACCCGAGCATTTTGGTGCTCACTCATCTCTAGTGGTTTCACATCTGCGTCGGAACCTCCAGCGTAAGGTTCCATCACAGATGTGGATGAAAATACCAGAAGAAAAAGCGCTGCGTGTGGCACTTTTTCTTCCGCCCAAAAGCCAACCAGCTAGGCAGAAAGCAGTTGGACCCGATTATAGTCAATGGAGCCTTCCGATGCTTTTCTGTGCCGTCCTGATACGGAACCGTTCAGCTATGGGGATTCCCCTTTCCTGTTCTCCAAACTGAGCAGGAAAACGGAATCCCTGGTTCAGATGTGAAACCAATCCTTACTGAATTAATGTTGATTTTGCTTAGAATACATTTTTGGGGTGTAGTGCTGTATGACCATATATTTATGGCATGCAGAGTGTTCCAGGATGTCTTTTCTTTAAACATTGTTAAAAGTGGCATAACATTTGAAGATCAATGCATAGAGTAGATGGCTCTTGTGTATAAGTATATATATAATATAATGTTATAGATTGTTGTACCAAGGATTTTGGCGAATGTGGATTATCCCGCTTGGGGACAAAGACAGTTTAAGGGCGATCTTATCACTATGCACAAATATATGAATACATTATACAGATCTAATATACCTAGGCCTGTAACCATGGCAAAGGGCCATCCACTTCATCGAGAGAAAACAAAGTTTCACCATAGATGTGATTCTTTACTGTTAAAGCAGTGATTGTATATTTAATTTGTTGGAAGAAGATGGTGTCGTGGATATCACCTATTTGGATTTGAGTAATAGATGCTTAGAACAAACTTTCAACAGAAGTTGGTTTTAATTTCAGCAACAAATGAAGTCAAGTTGCCCAGGATAAGCATAAATCTATCAGAAGAGAGACATAAAAACAAAATAATATAAAGGTAAACAAGATGGACCATGTGCTCTCTTTCTGCCATCAATTTTCTATGTTTCTATGAATCATAGGCACAATAGCAATAACTAGCTGCTTGGACACAGAATCCAACTGAGAGTATAAAGAAATATAAAAGATAAAGCATTTTGTACCATGAATTAGAGTAGCTCTCACTCAAGCCTTTCATATATTACATGGAAGGTCATTCATCTGAATGGCCATCATGAAATACTAAATTTCGGCTGCTTCAGAGAAGGCTTCTCCTAACAAATTGGCAATTTCCCAGGGGGTGCTGAACTACATCTCTGTATTATAAATGAATTTGTATCGAAGGAGACAAACCCCTTTAACCCCTTAAATTCCACCCATACGTGTTTTGACTGTGGCCATTAAGGGGCTTTATTCTGATGCGTCATCTTTTGATGGCGGCTGCAAGAGAAGTCTGGTGCAATCTCCAGTGCCAGGGAGAGCAGACGCTTGGCTGTTGGATAACAGCTGCTCAAACAGTGGGGATCTAAGAACAATTCACATGCCACGGCCAGTGTAACAGCTGCATGTAAAAAGCCAACAGAGGGAGGCGGCTCTATCTCTCTCCCATCAGATCCCCGCAATGTTGTCGCGGGGTCCCAATGGGATGCTATGGCACATATAGCCTCTGGGTCTGCCAGCTACTATGGCCGAGCTTCATAGGCTTTCTAATACACTGCTATATTGAAACATAGTAGTGTATTAGAAGAATGATACAATATGGTGATGTTCAAGTCCCCTTGTGGGACAAAAATAAAAAAGTTTAAAAAAAGTAAAAATAAATAAGTCAAAAACCAAACCTTTCCCTCTTTACTATGTTAACAAAAAGAAAATCGCACATGTGGTATAGCTGTGTTTGCAATGACCCAGAGAAAAAAAGTTACTAGATTACTTAACCCCCATAGTGCACGTCATTAAAAAAAAATACATTGCAAAAATAACTAATCTCGCCTTACAAAAACAGAATAGAAAGTGATCAAAATGTCACATGGATCAACAACTGGTACCATTAAAAAGTACAACTCATCCTGCAAAGAAAAACCTTGCACAGCACCGCTGGCAGGAAAAAATGTTAGGGGTCTTTATGTGCAGCAATAAAAAAAAATACATTTTTTTTTTAAACATGAAAATGTATCAATTTGGTATTGGTGTAATCATACTGGCCTGCAGGTTTATTTTTAACATATTATTTATACTACATGGTAAACGCCATTAAAAATAAAAAATACTAAAACATGCCAGAATAGCAGGTTTTGTTATTCTTGCCTCTAGAAAAAAAATGGAATAAAAAGCAATCAAAATGTTATATGTTCCCAAAAATTAGATAAATGAAGACTAGAGGTCATCCTGCAAAAAACAAGCCCTCACAGCGCTCCACTGATGTAATGAAATCCAATAAACAAATTGCCGAATTTCTTTTTTTCCCCAATCCCCCCCCCCCCAAAAAAAGTAATACAAGTCATAGAGTACATTATATATACCCAAAAATGATGGCATTAGAAAATACAACTTTTCCAACGGAAAACAATCCCTAATATGGCTAAGTTGATGGAAAATTAAAATATTATGGTTCTTGGAATGCAATGATGCAAAAAACTGCAACATTACATGCTCATTAATGCGCAAACAAGCTTCGTCAGAAAGGCGTTAATACAACTGTGAGCTAAACATATATTTTATCCACACTGATACATTTTAGGAAACTATTAAGACTTAGGGCTCTTTCGCATGGGCGTAGGCATTTTTACGTGCGACTGTCGGCGCTGTAAAAACACTTGAATAGGCGGACAAATGGCAGACGCCGTGGGGCTGGGGGAGACAGGTTAGCTCTGCTAATGTGTCTCCCCTTCTCCGCTCTCTCGCCATCTCTCGGCAAGAGGAGGAGGCGGATGGGGGCGGGAGCTAGTGTGCCCCCACTCCGCCCCTTGTCGGTAACCAGCAATGGTAGGGGGAGAGAGCTTAGCAACTAATGCTGTCCCGCCCCTCTCATTACAAAGAGACGGCAAGGGGCAGCTTTAAGCAGATGTGCAGGGATGTGAATTGCAATTTTTTTTAGCAAAAATAAAAATCGTAGCATGCTCTTTTTTCTGCGCGGATTCCGCTAGGACAGGCTCTATTGATCTTTATGGGAGCAATCGAATCACAGTGCATCCACAAGTACAATTGCGGATGGGCACGGATTTGTAGTTGGATAGTTCGCAGGTTGCTAGGAGATGACATAGCAAAAGGAATAAAAGGAAGCAGGAATGCAGGAAAAGACAGTGCAGGGCACATTTTTTCAGGGAAGGCATGGTTCTAAGCTCTCACCACCACAAAAGCAGAGGAGAATGTTGTCTGGGCATTAACCTTTTGTATACAAGGTGTTTTTCCAGGGGGTTGGGCAACTTTCTGACACAATCGCTTGTTCGCAATCATCTTTTTCCCATGCGAACGAAACGCTGTACATTCGCGTGGTAGAACAATCACATCCTCGATCATCCGCAAACAATCACAATTCATTTCCGCCATGAATCACAGGTCTTCCACAGCAGAAATCCACTTGCAGAATCTGACCCTTTCATGTGCAGATCGCCTAAAGCACAAAGAATCTTTATGGATATTTATTATATTTACAATTATGTAACGAAACATTTCCTTACATTCTTTAGTAGGGAACTTTTAAAAAATGTGTCTGCTTATTCTGGAAAGGCTACCCTACTTGTAAAAACATGTACTGACTAGAGTGACTGTAGCTAATTTACTGACTGAATCTTTGTCATGAAGATATCCTATAAACTAGGAGTGCACAACTTTTTCTGGTCTGGGGGCACATTGCCATAATGAACCACTTCCAAGGGCCTAAAAGAGTATTTCCGTCCGAGATATTTATGGTATATTCCAAGTATAGTCCATAATAAATCAAAGTAAGTTTCGATTCCAGGACTATCTCCTATTGGAAAAATAGGGGTCGCCTTCCTCCCCAATCAGTAGTCCAGAGAAGAGGAAACAATGTATGTGGCTCTCTCTTGTAGATGAGCTAGACAACCCTTAAAGGGGTTGTCCCGCGGCAGCAAGTGGGTCTATACACTTCTGTATGGCCATATTAATGCACTTTGTAATGTACATTGTGCATTAATTATGAGCCATCCAGAAGTTATAAAAAGTTTTTTACTTACCTGCTCCGTTGCTAGCGTCCTCGTTCCCATGGAGCCGACTAATTTTCGCCCTCCGATGGCCAAATTAGCCGCGCTTGCGCAGTCCGGGTCTTCTGCTGTCTTCAATGGGGCCGCTCGTGCAGAATGCCGGCTCCGTGTAGCTCCGCCCCGTCATGTGCCGATTCCAGCCAATCAGGAGGCTGGAATCGGCAATGGACCGCACAGAAGAGCTGCGGTCCACGGAGGGAGCAGACCCCGGCGGCCATCTTCAGCAGGTGAGTATGAAGACGCCGGACCGCCGGGATTCAGGTAAGCGCTGAGCGGTTTGTTTTTTTAACCCCTGCATCGGGGTTGTCTCGCGCCAAACTGGGGGGGGGTTAAAAAAAAGCAAAAAACCGCTTCGGCGCGGGACAACCCCTTTAAGGACATGACTAGGGATGAGCGAGCGTACTCGGAAAAGCACTACTCGCTCGAGTAATTTGCTTTATCCGAGTATCGCTGTGCTCGTCCCTGAAGATTCGGGTGCCGGCACGGAGCGGGGAGCTGCAGGGGAGAGCGGGGAGGAACGGAGGGGAGATCTTTCTCTCCCTCTCTCCCGCCCGCTCTCCCCTGCTCCCCGCTGCGACTCACCTGTCAGCCGCAGCGGCACCCGAATCTTCAGGGACGAGCACAGCGATACTCGGATAAAGCAAATTACTCGAGCAAGTAGTGCTTTTCCGAGTACGCTCGCTCATCTCTAGACATGACCCCTTTTTTTTCTCCATTTTCGTTTTTTCCTCCCCCTATTTAAAAAATCATAACTTCTTTATTTATCCATCGACGTCACTGTATGAAGGCTTTTTTGCGGGACGAGTTGTATTTTACAATGGTACTATTTAATGTACCATATAATGTACTGAAAAACTTTTAAAAATTCTAAGTTGAGTTTAATGGAAAAAACACGAAATAGCGCCATCTATGAGTGCATCCTTTTTCTACAGCATACACACTGCAACAAAACTGACATGATAACTTTATTCTATGGGTCAGTATGATTACTACGGTGCCTAACTTATATAGTTTTTTTCTGTACTACTTTTATTTTTATTCAAAGATATTTAATTTTTTAAAACTATCATCTGCCACTATCTTCTGGGCGCAACAACGTTTTTATTTTTCTCTCGACATAGTTGTGCAAGGTCTCATTTTGTGCAGGACGTCCTGTAGTTTCTGTTGATACTACTTTGGAATACATAAAACTTTTTGATCGCTTTTTATTCCATTTTTTTTCTTGGAGACGTAATTCTGGCGTTCTTTATTTTTATTTTTGACGACGTTCACCGTGCGGGGTAAATAACACATTACTTTGCTAGAGACTTTTACGGATGCAGCAATACCAAATATGTGTTTTTGTTTTATTATTTAGATACTTTTATTATAAATATGGCAAAAGGGTTTTGTTTTAAACCTTTATTACTTTTTTTTTTTTAGTAATTAGTCAGACTTTTTAAAACTTATTTTAACTTTTTTTTTTTAGTTCCCAGAGGGGACAAGAACTTGCAATGCTTTGATCGCTCCTGCAGTAAGATGTAATGTGATAGCATTACATCATACCGCGATCTGATAGGCACTCTGCAATGACAGCCCTGGGGCCTTTCAGAAGGTCCCCAGCTGCAATGAGAACCGCACAGCAACCCGAGATCTCATTGCGGGGTGGTGGAGGGGGGCCGTACATCGAACATCGGTCGGGGCTTTTAAATGCAGTTGTCAGCATTTAAAGGGTTAATAGCTCCGATAAGCAGTGCGGATTATCGGTGCTGTTACGGGCGGGTGTCGGCTGTAAGAAACAGCTGGCAGCCGCAATGTATTGCGCGAGATCGACCCACGATCTCTTCATACATACCCTGAAGCTGCAGGACGTAACTGTAGCCCCACCCCTTGCTGTCTTGATAATACTTCCAAAACCAGTTCTTGCTGTAATCTGACGACTGCATACCAGCCCCATAAAGTAATCAAGGCTAAATATTAAGTATGCTACAGTACAGTAATAAAAAAATTGTGCAGAAAATAATCAAACACCTAGAAGGAGTTGTTGTTTTGCTGCAAAACTCAGTATACAGTTACATCTGAGGCAGATATGCAAACGATTAGAGTGGCGTAATTAGATGAACGGTCTTGCCAACTAAGGCCCTAAAAAAAGTTGTTCAACCTTCGGCCAATAAATAAGCTCTCACAGGCTACTTGTGTGTAGTGGACTCTTTTTCCGCTTGTGTAGAGCTTGTTGACCACTAAACAAGCTATACGTCACAATCAAAGAGATGTCACCCAGCTACCAGAGTTTGAGAAGGGGCACATTATTGGAATGTGATAAGCTGAATGGTCGTATCAACTAATTGCCTCACACATGGGCCATTCTGGCCAGACTGTTAGGAGATATTGAGACCAGTGGATACATGAGGACACGCACACAAGGCGAATGGGCTCAGGACAACCAGTAGAAAGGATCTTCTGATTGTTTGACAAGCACGAACAGCTCTAACTGGTTCATTGTACGTCATCCAGAGACAGGTGGCACCAACAATGAAGGCTCCGGTGTTTGTTCGAACCATTTTCAGATGCTTGGCTGAAGGACATTTGATCTCACGGTGCCCATTAAGTGTAAAATCTTTGACACCCACCCATTGTCGCCTCCATTTGCAGTGGTGTTGTGAAACATGAAACTGGAATGCTATGCAGTGGAACACGGTTGTCTTCAGTGACAAATCCATGTTTAATTTGGTAACTGACAATGTCTAAGTTCACGTCTAGAGACCTTGGTGTGAGCGCCTCAATGCTGTCTTTGCTGTGGAGCGGCACACAACCCCCACTGCTGGTGTAATGGTCTTGCGAGCCATTACATGCAACAGTCAGGCACCCCTATTAGTGGTACAAGGGACAATGACAGCTCAGCGATATGTTCAGGATATTCTGCAACCACATGTGTTGTCTCTCATGGCAGGGTTTACAAGAGGCATTTTTCTGTAGGATAATGCTCAGCCGCACACAGCAAGGATTGCCTTTTCAATACTGTCATACTTCCATGGCCTGCCCGGTTGCCAGATTTATCATTAATAGAACATGTGTGGGACCATGTAAAATGCCAACTTCGACATCCTACAAGATTTCACAATCTAGAAGCTCAGTTAAAACAAATATGGACCCATATGCCGCAGGATACCATATGGAACCTGTATGCCTTCATGCCCGCCTGTATCACATCTTACATCCAAGCTAGTGGCAGTATAACAGGGAACTAGAGCCTCCATGCCTGCCTGTATCACATCTTGTACCCAAGCTAGAGGCGGTACAACAAGGTACTAGAGCCTCCATGCCCCCTGTATCACATCTTGTATCCAGGCTAAAGGTGGTACAACATGTTACTAGAGCCTCCATGCCCCCTGTATCACATCTTGTATCCAAGCTAGTGGCAGTATAACAGGGTACTAGAGCCTCCATGCCTGCCTGTATCACATCTTGTACCCAAGCTAGAGGCGGTACAACAAGGTACTAGAGCCTCCATGCCCCCTGTATCACATCTTGTATCCAGGCTAAAGGTGGTACAACAGAGTACTAGAGCCTCCCTGCCCATCCGTATCACATCTTGCATCCAAGCTAGAGGCAGTACAACAGGGTACTAGAGCCTCCATGCCTGCCTGTATCACATCTTGTACCCAAGCTAGTGGTGGTACAACAGGGTACTAAAGTCTCCCTTCAAGTGTTCAGTTTTCCACAATAAATGATCCTTTTGCTCTGATATTGTAATCACTTACTTATAACAACATTACAATCTCACAGAGAAAGTTTAAGTTGAATCCAATAATTCCTTGTAGATGCTTGATTTTTTTTGACAAAGAAGCTAACGTCACACGCGGGAGTGTCATATTGGGCCATAAATCACAGCCCGATGTCGTGTTTGCCAACATGTGATTTTCCCGCGGATGTGAGGCGTTTTTATATCTGATTGCGTAGTTTTAACCCTTTATCTTCACGTGGCATGATACTGCCACCGGCCCTATTGAAAACAATTGGAGATGCAATGTGAGGGCACACTCAAAGATGGGACGTGACGCGATTTGCTTCCCGCATTGCATTGCGGTGCAATGCAATGCAGAAAAAAAATTGCTCATGGATATGACCCCATTCAAAAGAATGGAGTTCATATTCGTGCGAGATTTGTACATCTCGCAATGCAACAAATCTGGCCTTAATGAATATTGTCTGAGATTTCCTTTTACATTAGTGTTAAAGATTTTTACAGTTCAATGTACAGTTCACTAACATTCATCATCATTATAGGGCCATATCCTATTTGGAGGCTAAACAGAATCATATGCAACAGAGCTGGATGTTACATCTGAACTGGACGCAAGATCACCTAGTCCAGTTTGGAAGTAAATTGTGTCCCAAAAGATGGATATACTAGGTGTGTTCAAAAAGTATCCAACCTTAATTCATAAGAAATATTTGTGTTCAGATACAACAATCTTACACTAATCTCCTTCAAAGTCGTCCCTTTGGGCAGCCACACACCTCTCCCAACGCTTCTACCACTGTCGGAAGCAGTGCTGAAACGTCTCTTTTGAGATGGCGTGTAACCGGTCCATTGCATTCTACATGATGTCTTCTCTGGTATGAAATCTGTTTTCTTTCAGGGTATTTTCAGCTTGGGGAAAAGCCAGAAGTCACATGGAGCCTTGTCGGTAGAGTAGGGAGCCTGACTCTCCACTGATCTTTGAAGCAGTTGTACCACTCCCTTATCTGTGTGGTGCCCATTGCTTCATCCCCAAAGGCGTTTTAAATCTTGATTCCACTCTGTAATAGCCAATCTTTACACAAAATTTAATGTAGTAGCATTGTTCAAGTTTTTCTGTCATTTTGTCAAAAGAGAAAATCAGTGGTGCTCACACTTCCTCACTCATCGTCTGTCTGCTGGCAACTGATAGCTTCTGCAGGCAGGTAAAAAATATTTAAGCATGCACATTAGGGTCACCTAAATACGTGCACCAAACCATGCCTCCCTAACTTTATTTGTTTATGCACAAAAAATTAAAGTTGGATACTTTTTGAAGTACAATATACTAATGTGGAGAACAAAAGATATTAATAACGAAACAGAAAAATAAAGTGGAAATCTGACCCTCACCTATTAATACAGTGAATCCCTATCTAAAAGTGGAGCACTTGCTCTGATGAGAGTGACCCCACATCAGGAACCTGGGGCAATTCTGACTCTTCCTACATAGAAACAGGGAAATGATAACTACAATAAGTAACAATACATGCAGTAAAATTGTGAAGCTTCATGCTATAATACAAAATTAACCTAGGGAGAAACTGTTATGAGTCAGGAGAATGATGTTACAACACCCCAAATATCCATAACAATAAAATGACTGATCTGACAGAGAAACAGGACAGGAGCCATCTACAATACTAGGGAGACCCTCAGACATGAAGTATAACCAGTGTCCTCCATGAGTAGGAGTTGAAATAAGTGTGCATAGACACGCTCTGACTGGCTGACTAGGACACCTCCCAGTTGATCGATCTATCTACGCACCAGCAGAGAATTGCTTATGTTGGTATCTAACACTGAAATGAGACTGAGCATGTGCCGGTGTGTGGATCACATGGGTATTGGCTGATGCCATGAGGTCACCCTTGTACTGATCCAATGTTAAACAAAGTGTCCGACACTTCTGACATTCAGCGATGCTTATAGACAAACCAGCAGATTTTTCAAGAAATTCTCAACACTCAACTGCTTAAAGGAGTTGTCCAAGTTGAAAAAAAAAACCCCCTATCAATGGGACAAATAAGAGAACAGAGAGAGGTAAGTAAATTCAAATTTTTTATTTTAATGCATGGGAGAGCTATTGACAGGGGTTAACTTAACTTGAACAACCCCTTTAATGAAGTGTTTTATTTCATTTAGCAAAATACACAGGCCCGCCCTAGTCTTTTTCTACTGCTGACGAGCCGTGACACAGGATTTGTCATGTACATTTCTTTGGTTGCACAGTGATAACTCAATGAGTCACGATATTTTGGTAGGTTAACCCACAGTTATGTACTAAATAGATACCTAAATATATGTGTATGCATACTGCTGGCACAGATTTTGTAGAGGAAGAGAGAAATTAAACAAACTTTTGCAGACAGGCAGCTGCCCACATGGAGAGTAGAACGTGGGTAGTTTCAGC